>NC_135572.1:132986258-133289288 GCF_965152235.1 Eretmochelys imbricata
TCCTGCTTAAAGACTGCTACCTATAAGAAGACTACCTTGTCTAGAGCCAGCCGGAGTCCCATTGAAAGAAGTGCCTCTCTCATTGGGCAATATGACCTGCTGTGTTCAGGATACCATGTTAGTTCAGTTAGAGTTTTGGTTCAGGAGCATCTCTAGTTAGCATGTATTTTGCATTAACTGCTACCAAACTTAATCTAGTACAATGCACAATAGGTTTTCTGTTTCAAGCACTGGATTCTTCATGCATATGTGCTATTTTCATACATATATTCACACACACACACATATATATATATATAATAACCTTACAACTCAGCATAAGACTAATATAGGAATAATGGGTACTAGAAAAAGAGAATTGTATGAGCCACAGATATTTAACTGTTTACTTTTTTGCAAAACCTAAATTTCCAAGGATATTTGAAAACATTCATTCAACTCTTTGTAAACACTAATGAAGCTGAGGCTGTTTGAGTGGAAGGTCAATGGTAAAACCTATTTAATGACTGCTATCATTGTGGGGTGGAAGAAAAGCATAAAACTCAACTGAAGCTATTTAAAAAATATCATCCCTTGAAAAGCATATCTCTCAAGGGCCTAAATTGCCTATCATTAGGACTCTTAATGAGTTAGCTCCAGCAAAACAGCACCAAAGAAATTTTCATCAGGAAGAATGGAAACCTTGTTAACCTATGCTTAACACAGACTACTCCAGTGGGATGGAAGCCTTCTTCAGGGATAAATGCCATCACTACAATGCACACTCTTAAGACTGGCAGGGCCTCCAGGTTAATAGATATAAATAATGCTTTTTATATATATGATAGGCAGCTGTAGCAGATGAATAGCTTCATTTAGAAAGCTAATAAATCAGAATTTTGTAATAAAACACAAATTCCTTTCTGCCACCCTAGCTGAGAAGGCTTAGTGGGGTAAGTGAACTCTGCAACTTGTTCCATATTTTAGCCTCATTGTAAGTGATGACTAGTTCCAGAGTGCTTGTTAGTATAGGTGTCACTCTTTGGGGGGAACACACAAGAATACAATGAGTAAATCCCCATGATTCACATTTCTTTGGATCTTTGCCATTGTCTGCTTGTTTCAAGTGGTAAAGCTTAGATCAACATTCATCCATCCTTAGCTTTAATTACTGTAGTTTCACCAAAACTACAAAATAATGTCAGATATGCAAAATCTCAACACCAGACTGGTAATCTTTAGCTTTTACAATTTCTGTAAGCCTCAGTCCTGCCAGGTGTTGGACATTCTCAACTCTATTGGAGCTCAACACATGGCAGGATCAGGTTCATGTACAAACGTCCTGACTTTGACACCTTTGGGCACGTTAACAAAGAACTAGGGGACATACTTCATAATACAGATACATTAATTACAATGTAAGTACAGCACAGTTTTAATTTTTCTGCATCCAGTTACCATCCAGTCGTATAATCGAGAAGTTTAACTTCAGAGCTGCTCAAGATATTTTTTGAATGAAAAAGTTTATTCATTGAAAAATGACCTTTTCTTCAAAATGAATTTTTTCTTGAAACACTGTTGATTTTTCTGCAAGTGTTCATTTACTGAAAATTTTTTCATCAAAAAGGTTATCTACACTGTTCATTTACCAAAACATTTTTAGGAAGTGGAAACCTTTATTTTTAAAACAACTTTGGTTTTAAAAAATCAATAAAAAAAATTCTAAGTAACAAAATTTTGTGAAAAATGGAAAATCAGTTCATTTTAAACCTTACAAAATGGAAAAACTTCAGCATTTCTGGTCATTGGAAAAAATAATTTTTGACCAGCTCTACTTAATTTAATGTCTGAATTACTTATAACCACTGATCTAGTCTCATACATCATACATATATGTTTTAGAATCCTGGTGCATTAACTACACAATACCCACCCTGTACTACTTATGAAGTTATACTTTTTGGAGGATTTCATAGAAAATATATATATCTGTCAGAAGTTTGACTGCATAATTTTTGTATTTTGAAGTGAACATCCCCTCCCTCCCCCCCTCCCCCCAGCCCCATTCCTCAGACGTTCTTGTCTGAGGCCCACCTTGATTTTCACTACAAAAGGATTTTTCCCCCCGCTCTCCTGCTGGTAATAGCTCACCTTACCTGATCACTCTCGTTACAGTGTGTATGGTAACACCCATTGTTTCATGTTCTCTGTGTATATAAATCTCCCCACTGTATTTTCCACTGAATGCATCCGATGAAGTGAGCTGTAGCTCACGAAAGCTTATGCTCAAATAAATTTGTTAGTCTTAAGGTGCCACAAGTACTCCTTTTCTTTTTGTGGATACAGACGAACATGGCTGCTACTCTGAAACCATTTATTCCTGTGTAATTCCTAACTAATCCATGTATTTACAATTGTTGTTGGACAGTCTATATTTTTTGATTTATTAAATACTTTTGATTACCTTCTCACTGCTTTTCATCTAATTACATTGAATTTTCAGGTAGATATTTTCATTTCATGGGAACTCATATGGTTTGTGAGAATTTAAGCATCAGTGCCTGAAAGCTGTCTCAGTCCATGTAGCTTCCTCAGAAATGAACCATATATTTAAGTGAACCCCCATCCAGGCTAATTGCTGACTGATTCATATACTTGCATCTGTAGTTGAACTTTATTAGTTCATATAATTCTGCTTAGGAATGGGATATGGTTTGTTGTCTTCACACTTTGTTTTTATTTAATTATACTCAACCAACCATTTTGGTCCTACCCCTGCCGGGGCTCAGCTAGACCTGAAAATCACAGCTCTGATGATCTCTTCTTTCTCTCTATCCAGTTGCCATTGCTCCATTTTCTGAAGGCACACTTTCTTCAGACTGTTGAAATAGCAGTGTCCCTCAGTCCTCATTGTGTAGTAATGAAAGAGAGAGATAATGGGACAATTCATTGATATATGTGAGCTTATGCTGATACTGGTTAGTAGTGATTGCTGAGATAACCCTTGCAATATTACCTTTCAAGATGAAATGGGTGCATCTAACTATAGCAGTCATTTGTCTTGCTTGTTCTTTGTGTGACAGTAGGGCCTAGTTCAGTCTTTGGTGTATTTCTGCTCCTTATGTCATCAGTAAAAAAGATAATGAAAAAAATTGCCTCCGATATGTCAGCTTGGCACTAGACTACTGATTGCTTAATGTGGCACTCCACTAAGTTCTATTCCTGCATTGTTTATAGATGAAAGTTTTGGTTTATACTCATAAATCACATCCATGCTAATTAAAATCACAACTAAAAGTGCTGTCTGAGTTATTACAGAGCTCAGCTTCCAGGTGAAATATATTGTTGGAAGATGAAACTGTTACACATTGCCTTATAAGCTTATTTTCTTAGTGTGCTAACAAGTTTTTATCTTGGAAGAAATGCTGTATTGTTGGGGGAGGGGCGATTCAGATGAGTCAGCTCTTGATACAGAGCTGGGAGTGGGGCTTTGATGCTTGTGCTGAGATTCCTGGAAGAGACGTTTCCCTGAATACCATTTGTGACCTCCCAACTCTGATGTATATGTTTAAATAAAACAAGTTATGCTAAAAGTATACATCACTAATTTCTCCTCCAATGGGAAGCTGATTTGCAAGGCCCTGACATATCCTACAGTTTAGCAGAGGGACAACAATAGACTGTATCTATTGAAAATTTTTCCCTGGGTCATTGTCTGGAACACATGTATTTAGAAATAGCAATAACCACTAAGACCTGTGTGTATCTTCATCCTACCAACAGACCATCTATCTATAATTAAGCAGAGTAAACTAAGTGCCTGTGCAAGGAGATAGATGCTGTGTAACCTACATAGTGAATTAGGGTTTCATTTTACTGCACTGGTTTAATAGCTGACTACAGCAATCCAGCTGGTGTTCCAGGAATAGCTCTCTTTGCTGTGATGCATGGAATGATTTTTTTTTTGTTCTTTATCAGACATTCTGGCCAGCTGGCAATCCTTGCGTACCTAACTCCATACCACACAAGTACCACTGAGCGCAAAGCACCAAGAAAACCTTGATGTCGGAAATTAGGCAGGCTCCAAGATAACATCTGTGAAATCAGTCCCAACTGATGGAGAAGACTGCAAAAGGTGTGTCTGTTACTTTTCCATATGGCTGGACAGTATGTAATGAAGCAGAATAATGCAATTGCACTTGGAGGATTAGAGAAAATAAATGGAAAACATATAATTAAACAACACAGATAAACAGGTTTCCCATGTGCAGGGCACCAGAGTGAAGCCTGCCTTAAAGTCAAGGGATTGTATAAGAATCAAAGAGAAAAAACACTCCATAACCATTATATGCTCCAACAGCTTTTCTCTTCATTTGTGAATTGGACTGTGCTGGAGCTTAGCTAAAATGTTTGGAGTCCCCAAAGCGAGAATGTAAATATCACACCATTTGGATCTTGCCCCCTCAGACTAGTAGATATCACTCAGGAAAGGGAGCAGAGTTACACTTTTCTGTTTGCTTCACTACTTAGCTGGCCATCAGCTGCCACCTACCCTCTAGGGCAGTGGTTTTCAAACCATGGGACGCGACCCAGAACTGGATTGTGGAATGTAAGGCACTGTGTCTTAGCCACTAAATGTCTCATCAGCGATGCTGCCCGGCGAAGGCAGGCTAGTCCCTACCAGTCCCTACACTGTGCTGCGTCCCAGAAGCAGCTAGCATCAGGTCTGGCTCCTAGGCCATGGGGCTCCGCGCGCTACCCCCACCCCAAGCACCAGCTCTGCACTCCAGCCAATGGGAGCTGGGGGGGGTGGTGCCTGAAGGGAGAGCCACGCGGAGCCACTTACATGCCTCCGCCTAGGAGCTGGACCTGCTGCTGGCTGCTTGTGGGACACAGTACAGTCCGCAGTGCCAGGACAGGCAGGAATCCTGCCTCTGCACCCCCGCTGTGCTACTGACCGGGAGTCGCCCAAAGTAAGCCCGTGCCCCAACCCTGCGCCCCAATCCCCTGCCCCAGCCCTAAGCCCCTCCCCAAACCTGGAGCCCCTTCCTGAACCCCAAACCCCACATCCCCGGCCCCACCCCAGAGACCGCATCCCCAGACCCGAGCCCCAACCCCCTGCCCCAGCCCAGAGCCCCCTCCCACACCCTGAATCCTGCATTCCCGGCCCCACCCCGCAGCCCTCACCCCCGCACCCCAACCCTCTGCCCCAGCCCTGAGTCCCTCCCACACCCCAAGCCCCTCTGCCCCAGCTCTGTTGGTCGCAGGCATTAACAATTTTCTTCAACTGGTTCACCAGAAAAAAAGTTTGAAAACCACTGCTCTAGGGGACCTGTTCTCCCCCCACAGATTATGAATAATTATCATTGAGTTCAGACCCTAGGAAACAGAGTCCTAGATGGCAGGTATGACACTCTACACCCAGGGGAGCAACCTGTGACCCCCATATTAATCATTTGTATATAATTGTATTATTGCATATAAAGCATTCCATATAAGATATCATGGGAAAGGTTATGATCAGCTGAAACCCACTATTCCATCTAAATATGTGTATCATTAATGCATATGAAGTTATGAGAATTGTGTTGTATAGTTTTCACTAAAATATGCTGGGGGTTTGGGAAGCATCCAGATACTAGCTCTCCAGAGACAATGACAAGGCAGGTAAGCAACACCCGGGTGGGTGCTAAACAGACATCACCAGCCATTGTCCAGCAGAGGAGTTACAATTCAATGACTCACTCACAAGAGACACACCGGTGGTATTGCTTCACCTTGGGCCTCAGCAATTCCCACCAGACATGCATGGACTTGTGTTCTCCAAGCACATGGGAGTAAGGATATAAAACTGAAAACAGTGGCTACATGCTTTGCCTGTCTCCTTTCCCTACTATGCTGCAAGCAACAAGGACACTCAGAAGACTGAAGACTCCAACAGAGGAGACTGGCCCAGGTTTAAGGGACACACCTATATATTAAGGACTGCAATATCCAGTGGGGTGAGAAAAACTGGTTAAACTAGATGTTACCCAGTCTAATAGGGTTGAGAGTTTAGACTGCATGCTTACATTTTCTTTTCTCTTGATAACTAACTCTGACTTTTTGCCTATCACTTATAATCACATAAAATCTATCTTTTGTAGTCAATAACTTTAACTGTTTATCTTTACCAGTGAGTTTGCCTGAAGTGTTTAGTAAGGGTGTTTGCTCAGGTTTACAAAGGCTGGTAAAAATATCCACTTTCCATCAATGAATTGGTGAACCAATTAATAAATTTGCACTGCTCAACTTGAGCAGTGCAGGACGGTATATTCTGAGGTACAAGGCTGGGATCTGGGATGAATTAGCTGGTGCCTTTCTCTGTGTGATTCATGAGCGGCTCTGGTAGCATTCATAAAATATAGCTGGGTGTGGGGCTCCACATACGGTTGTGCTGAGTGATAACAGCACCTGGAGGCACTTGCTGCCTGTCACTAGCAAAGCATTGTGAGAGACAGCTCAGGCTGGAGAGTTAAGGGGCACAGTGGTCCCACAGTCCCAGGCTTCACCCCAGGGATCCTGTCACAACAGGGTAATAGTTGCCGACTACATGAGTGTTCCTGGGATGGAGCACCCATGGGAAAAAATGGTGGGTCTCAGCCCCTACCGGCAGCCCCCCCATCAATGCCTCCCCCTCCCCCAAGTGCCTCCTTCACTTCAGCGGGTCCCACTGATCAATGCCTACTGCCTGCTGCGGATCAGCTGTTTTGCAGTGTGAGGAGGCACTGGGGGGGTGGGGATGAGCAAGGATGCAGCACGCTCAGGGGAGGGGGCAGAACTGGGCAGGGAAGAGGCAGGGCGGGGCAGAGCGGGGGTGGGAAGAAGCAGGGTGAGCGTGGGGCATTGGGGAAAGGGATGGAGTCAGGGCAGGACCTGGGCAGAGCCAGAGGGAGCAGCCCCTGGCAGATTAGAAACTCGGCACCTATGAGCAGGATCCTTTCTGATATCTAAAGTTGCTTCAGATGTTGCGGGGTGGGGGGGGGAGGCGGGGAAGTGGAAAGATATGAGACAAAATCTCATATTTCCACCTTGCCATGACCACCATTACCCATATAAACAAGCAATGTTTTGCTGTCCCAAGTGATAGCCACTTCTGCTTGTGTGATATAAGCTTACCCTTGGGGAAGGGTGACCAGAAGTTCCAATACTATCAGGACCATCCTGATATTAGGGGCTCCGTCTTATATTAGCAACTCTACCCACCCACCTACTCATCTTGAAAAAAAAGTCCCGATTTTTCAAACTTGCTGTCTGGTCACCTACCTTTGGGTGACAGTAGAAGATGACCCTGCACGCAAAACATGATCATGCTGCAATGCAATGACACCACAACATTCAAATCTTCCACATGAAACCTATGACATTACTATTAAGTATGGCAAACATGAACAGGATTGGTTCAAGAGGGTTCACTCAGCTCCATCAGAAATCCTTGTCCTCTATTTCATAGGATTCTGCTAGACAGTCTCACAAAGAGGTCTTCACTGTAGAGTTAGACTATGTGATAGCTTTTGGACCATAGCACCCACACAGCTGGAAGACAAAAGATATAACAATGGACTCTGTCACACAGCATGCGTATCACTTCATAGCATCTACAATTACACACTGATGGGTGGTCTATTTTAATAAAGGTGACATCATCCATATGACATGGGTTCATGATAATCAAGACATAAATGCAAATATAAAGAAATTAGATTGCTAAAATATCCATTGAAATTAAGGAGAAAACTGTTGTCTCTTTTTGTCCCAAGTAGTTAGTCGATATTCAAGGCCTTGAATAATGGTTGTTTCCATTAGGAGATATTGATTATGCCAGTGGTTCTCAACCAGAGGTCTGGAGCCCCCTGGGGGTCTGTGAGCACGTTTCAGGGGGTCCGCCAAGCAGGGCCAGCATTAGGCTTGCTGGGGCTCAGGGCAGAAAGCCAAAGCCCCATCACATGGAGCTGAAGCCCAGGGCACTGAGCCCTGCCATCTGGGGCTGAAGTTGAAGCCTGAGCAATGTAGCTTTGGGGGCGGGCCTGTGGCATGGGGCCCCGGGCAATTGTCCTGCTTTTTACCTCCTAACACCAGCCCTGACTTTTATATGCAGAAAACTAGCTATTGTATTACAGGTAGCCGTGGAGTTTTTATAGCATGTTTGGGGCAGGGGACCTGAGAAAGAAAAAGGTTGAGAATCCCTGGATTATACAAACTAAGTATTTCTTTGGTACTATCCTGTTTACTTATAAAGAATGTACATAAAGTCCTGTTTCCCTGAACACAGTAGGAACAAACAACAGCAGGCAGTTTCCCTGCTCACAGTCTCAAGCCTGCCTTTCCAGTGAGTCCTGTGCCAAAAAGAAAGTCTGTGTCTCTGCTCCTCCCTAGGCCATAATCCCCACTGAATCCCCTCGGTTCCTGCCTCTCACACATACATCAGCAACTAATCAATCCTCCCACCCCTGCATTTGCAACAGAAGAAGTGGTCTACCTAATGGGGGGGAGATGCTCCACAAGATAATGGGCCAAATCCTTACCTGGTGGAAATCAGAATAGCTCCACTGAAGTTGAACTATGTTGAACTATCCAGAGGAGGATCTGAATCAATACCTTCATTAAAATATAGTTCACACTATGAAAAAGTTTGAGAACCCCTAAACTAAAGGATATAGCCCCTACAAAGATGGTGGTAGTAGTAATTCTGCAGGACTGACCACAAGAGGATCTCTCTCACTCTCACTCTCTCTCTCTCTCTCTCAGTGCTTTACAGTATATTGCTTTCAGTTTTTCTATTTTTATAACTTTGAAAAATTAAATGACTCCTTAAGAAATAAATAGTATTACTGCACAATAATCAAATAAAAGTCTAGCTTTACTAAAAATTGTTAATTCTTTTTCAAGCTACTACTAACCAGCAATATTCTGGCAGCTTTTAGTTTCTCGTTGAAAGATACAGATTAGATTTGTCAAGTATTGCCAGTTCTCACTAGGAACTAAGGTGACATGATTCAGCCATGATGGACAAGAAGTTGAAGGGCTTTGATTTAAAATGCCATGAGACAGAGGATATAGTGCTGACAAGTTTATCTTGAGAATAACAAAAGTGTGAAATATGAAAGATCAAACTAATTACATCAAAAGAATATATACAATTGACCAAGCAGAGCCACCTATTCTCCAACATTCAGCAAAATCTTCTTACAGTATTGACTTTAGATACCATATAAAATTCAATGTTATATGCTAAAAACCAGAGATGAACCAGATCACAAAGAACACATTCAGATCTTCTTTTATAATTGCTCAAAGATCAAGGATTTGTCCAGTTGGGTTTAACCAGATGCAGAGCTATAAAGTTTGGATCCAGCTACACACAAATTCTGAGTGTGTTCCGATGCAAGTATTTAGTTCAGGACTCTCTCTATCTAAAATCTTTTGTTGTTTAGATTTTTGGTGGAGATTCTTTGTTTTGTTGTATGAGAACAGAATATTTGGTGTCTCAGTTCACTCATTGTTTACAGCATTTGTTGTATCAATACTAATAAAAGGATCATTTTTTGCATAACTTTAGATTAAAAGTATACGTTTGCTGGAGTTTTTTTTAAAGGTCTGTAAATCAAGAGAAGAGAAGATACTCTTTTGCACTATTTTAGAAAACTGTTGCTGATAAATATTTTTGGAGTCCTTCAAAAAATGCTGATCAAAAGATTGTAAAGTCCTCCTCTATCCCCACATGCTTGGTTGCCAGGATGTTTATTTCCATTCTGGAGATGAAGCAAGCATCAGGATGTATCCAGAGGATTCAGATCCATAGACAACTTCAACATCCTTAATGTGAACTTTGATTTTTCATTCTTTGCACTCTTTGTCTAAAATCACAACCATGTTTGTAATTATAGGTGATATTAAAAAGCAGGGATGGAGAGTTTCAGAATGTTCTCGTCCCTATTATAAAGCACCTGGGATATGAAGAGGTTCTGGTTAAAAATATTTTCTTTATAAAATTGTGAATCACACATGCAAATAAATACTGCAAATAAGCAAACTTCTCTCCTCTCCCCGAAACTAGTTCTCCTGGCCACCTAATTTTCTTCCCCCTCTTCAGCTACAAAGGTAGACACATGGAAGTTAATTTTCAAAGGATTATACCACGGTTTTAGATGCATGTCTTCCATTGACTTTTTAATAGGAGTTATCTGAATAAAACCCCAAAGAACACTGCAAAAATGTAAGCCTTGATAATTTTTGCTGTGAATAATGAGTGCTATGATTACAGGGGTGGGATGTAAGAGACGGAAAATAAGAAATTTCAACTCAAGGTGTCTTTATGACGAATGAAAGATGATTGGAAATGCCTTAGTGCAGGGATTAGTTTTCACTGCTGTTAAAGTGATTGATGAGTCTTGGAACTAGATGATTGCTGCTGGGTATGTAACCACAGGGGGGTTTTAGAGTGGGAGTATGTATCTGGGAGAGAAAGCGAGAAAGAGAGAGTATCTCTCTCTCTCCCTCTCTCTCTCTCTCTCTCTCTCTCTCATGAGGCTAAAAAAACTATCATTTTGCTGAAGCATAAATTCTTTGTTCTCTGTACGATGATATTAGATCATACTGCATTGTGAATTCAAGATCAAGATTCAGCCATTCTATAATCATTTTGAAATTTGGATTAACTATTCTAATGAATTTGAAGATAGGTCTTGTTCCGGTTTATAAGAAATAACTCTATAGTGTTGTGGGCTTGAACAGTGACATTTTGATCTCTTTCCTACTCATGAGTTCCCACTTTCAAAACTCTATCTAATGGGTTTCCCTGATGAGTATATGGTTCCTGCCCTAGTGTATCTGACACCCAAAGCTTAAATTCAGACGGAGCCCACCAGAGCAGAGTTCTGGTAAATATTTTCAAACCCACAGGAGACCCAGCAGAAGCCCCAAGCTCCGGCACCTGCCATGAGGCTGAAGCCCCAAGCTCCGGTGCCTTCCCCACCCGTGGAGGCTGAAGCTCTGAGACCTCCTGCCCCACAGATGAAGCCTGGAACCCTCAATATGGAGGCATGTGGCGGGGGGGATCCAGAAAATAATCTCTGAGAATTTAAGCTCTGGGGACACTTCATATTCAGTTTCCAGATCTCATCTGTCTATCAGTCAGTAGGAGATGGCAACAAAGTAGGTTGTATCTGACTTACTCTTGCCTCTCACCAAAAGCAGACTCTGAGCCAACTAATGATGGGATTGATAAACTCTGAAGAGATTCCAGGCCAATGTTCTGCATCAGTAATTGGATAATCAGTGGTGGATGCACTCTGGTGATTAGGGGTAGATTGAAGCAAATAGGAATCTCCTCCAAGAGGGGTGTATTCAGAAATTTCCCCACTTGCTTGCCTCAAAAAAAAAAAAGTTTAAATGTACAAGAGTGTGTGAGCTATTGTTGGCAAAAACCCAGCTCTCCCCTACCAGAAGCCAGTACCTTATTACTTTATAATGAGCTTTGAGATGTCTTGAATCTGAATCGTAGCTGTTTGAAACCGTATCTTTCTGTCTGCATTTTGTGAACATTAAAAGTCCCCAGGCTCTTCTTTTTGAGATAAAGGATTTTCCCAAATGGCTTATTTTGTTGAAAATCTCCCTGACACACCGCCACCACCAGCACCACCACAATGAAGAAAACTCTCCCACATGGCGAAGACCCTCACACAACAGCGAGAAATATTGTGCTAGATGTTGGATCTTGGTCTGGTAGACACATAGAGACTTATACAATCCTATTGTCCATGACTACAGCTTTTTTTTTTTTTCAAACTTACTCTGCCTCTCTGAGGGAGAGAGGGCTCAATGATTGCTTCTTGCAGCAAGAGTGTGGCCGGCCTGGCCATGGCATGCCCACCATTTGCCCCAGGGTAGGAAGACATAGGTGGTTTGGCAACTACTCCAGTAGTAATTGCAGTAGGACTGCAGTAGTGCCTCAAAGCTCCTGAAGCTGGAATACCTACCATGGAGCAGTTTGAGACAACCATTCATTCTCTCTTTAGCCCTTCAGAGTTCCCCAGCAATCTCTAGCTGCTTTGGCTATCTGCCAGGGAGAGCTTTTAAGGCTATAAGAACTGAAACATCTGACATAAAGAGTTAAAAATCCTACTAGCACTTAGTGCTGAGCTGATAAGACTGCTGGCTTAGTGCTCAGGAGTTTTCTTTCCTAATGACTAGCTCTATTTGTATTTCATTTCAGCCTCAGATAGAAAAGCAGAAAGGCTGGGGATGAATATTTACAGAAAATTAACCTAAACATTTCTAGACTAGTTCAGGCATATTAGTTGCAATAATTATCAAGCATTAAAGAAAAATATCAGTAACACCTCAAATTAAGTGTAATTACGAATATTCACATAATTTAGATCTGCTAAAAACATTTTATTGTACAGCAGGCTAATTAAACATCATCTTGGATTTTTAGTAACACATTTATTTAGGCTTGAAAAGTACTGTACATAACATAGTGGTTTAAAACCAATTTATCAAGTAATCAGAAACAATTGACGTATATTTAATTTACTGGAATGAGTCCTTAGCTGTACCTTAGTCCACTGTTGAATGGATTGCAGAGGTCACTTTATACAACTTCTAGCCCAACCCCACCTCAATCCTGGGCCTGATGAGGGGTTAGTATAGACCATGCGGTAACCTAAAGCAGCCTCAGGGTTTTTCTAAATTGTTCTGACTTGTAGTACACAAAGGGATGTTGTATCAGATGGAGAGCTTCAGAGCACAGCAGTTCTGGCCAACCCCCCTTTCTACTTACCTGTCCTGAGCAGCTTAATGACACCTGAGAATTCCCCTAGATTATGGAAATTCCATACCACATAGTTAAGGTGGCTTTCCATCTGCTTTTCACTGTGAGAGCAATGCAAAACAGGCAGAACACGAGCCATGACTGGACCCATTGTCTTAAATCTAAAGGGTAAATGTAATAGAGGAGCTATTGTTTGACAACAGATAGTCATTTGGAGTTATTTGTATATTATTAAGATATCAACAGAACTGAAAAATAGGTAATAAAGATATTGTAACCACTAGTATGTGTTTAATTGTTTTAATAAATCCATATTAAATGCACATTGGATGCACTTGAATCCCAGATACGTTCAGGGTTGTGCAGGGACTTAGCCATATGTTTTCCATTGAGGTTAAGTCAGATAGAGCTGCACAGTTAGAATCCAACAGAACTCTTTGAAAATGTAGGCCTTAGATTAAAGTATTACAGAAATTGCTTCCCCTGCATCCCCGCCTGTGGCTAGGCCTTTACTGTGCAGTGGCAGCAGAAATGTTTCATGGGCAGTTACTGTAGTGGATAGAGAGCCAGTTATGCTGTAGCATTGGCAGAGAGATTTATTACAGTTATATTTATAAGAAGAAAAGTGAGGTCTCTGCTACAGGAAAGCCCTGCAGGAATTAGTCATGTGAATCCCGACTAAGAATACCTTCTGGTAGCAACTACAATTGTGAGATCTCTTCTTCTCCCTGAGCCCCCATGACCTACCCCGGATAGACAGCAGTTTCTAAATGTGTCATCTTATGCCTGTTGAGAAAGAAGCTTCTGACACAAACAGTACAGCTAACTCTGACATGATTCAACTTTGAGGGAGGTGAAAGGAGCAAATCACTCTAGAGATTAACCCTTCTTTCTGATATGATCAAGTGTGCACAATTAATGCTGTACCAATATGGGGGGAAAAACTGTTCAGGGAGGAAACTGTCCAATCAATGAATTTTCACAATCCATACTGCTGTCTAGCATATTGATCCAGATTCTGTTATTGCACTTAATTCCCATGTCCTGGTCTCACACTGGTGTTAACATATATTTCTTTTGATTATTCACTGAGGAGAGGATGCTGAGCCAAGATAAACATGATTACAGAAAATCTTTTCATTCTAACGCTTGAAGCCCCCTTAAACATATTAACAATTTCACAAAATAGTTAAAGGATTGAGTATTTTTTGCCAAGTTTCTCTGCTTCATGGCAGTGTCCCCAGAATGCTGTTAAAATCTGCTGCAGCCAGAAGTATGTTTCTTTTAGAGACATGCTTGCTCATGAAAACGCTTCAGACTGGATAAAAAGGTATCATCTTATCCATATTTAGCTGCTGTATGCATTAGAAAGTTAGTCTCATGAGCTTCGGCACCACTGCTTCATATGAAACATTTGTATACTTCAATTTTTTGAAGTCTCTTGACATGGATTCACATTGTTATTGTATTTTAGTTAATATGTGTCCCGACCAGGACATGGGCAGTCTGATCCAGTGGTCAAAGCAGGAGTCAGGCCAGGTCCGCTACCGGGAGGTCAGAGGGCAAACCGATAATCGAGCATCAGGAGGCAAGCAGGGTCAGTTTACCAGGAGATCAGAGGCAGGAGACCAACTTGAAAGCAGAACCACAGATTAGTAACTGGAGTCAGGATACCAGGAAGTCAACCCAGGGGAACAGGAACAGGACACAGTCCAGAGGTGGGTGGATACCAGCTGCATGGACAACATCCTGTTCCTGCACTGTGGGTTTATATAGGAGCTCAGGACCAAGCAGGATACCTAGCAACCTGCCAATAAGGTTTCAGGACTACAGCCCTCTATCGGGTTTCAGCTTCTGCCCTAACAGCTGTTACCCTTCTCCACAAGAGCTGAATAAGCCCCTTCGATTCCAGTCCAGGCTGCCACTGAACCTTCTAGCTCAGAGAAGAGGCAATATTTTCAGCCTGCCCATCCTTCATCCCCAGCTCTGCCCGGCCACTGAACCCATAAGACCAGGTTCAAGGCAGAAAATGAGCTGCTTCCTTTTGTGAGACTGTAAAATTTGCTTTTTATCAGTAAAATAGGTCTCATAGCCCCTTACTCAAATGGTAATTTGGCAGATACCACAGAATGAGTTAAACACCCTTGCTCTCAACCTAAACCATTTTTGTTGTTAGAGGCAGAGTTTGAGGCAAAGACTGTTTTTACTGATGTATGTAACAGCTTACCTTTAAAAAATACCATACAATGGCCAGACTACAGCATTTCCCAAAAATCTAACTATATACATGTAGATCAAATCTGAATGTTGTCTTTAGTAGTATTTTTCTGGTATATTTTTCTTGCAGATAGTATTACAAAGTGTGTACCATGTGTGTCAAGATACATCATGGCATATCGTCCATTTAGGTATTACCACCCAATTTAACTAATTAGCTATTGATAAAGCCAATATTTTGATACCCCAAAATCCTTGTTCAAAAACAAGGTAATTCAGAAGATTTAAATGTATCAAATAGGTCCACAAACATGGATACATCTTGATTTCTCCACGTGTGCCATTTTTTTTATTTATTATTTTATTTTATATTTTTTTATTTTATCTGTGGGCTATATTACATTATTCAAACGCTTGGGAGAACTAAGTATCCAAAATTGTAGATGTCTTCCAAGTTACCTGAATGTTAAACATTAATGTGAATCCCTATAAAAATAGTCTTTAGTGAAGTAATCAATATAGACTATGTAGATGCAGATGCTGCCTTGCTAGCTTCCGCTATTATCTAATTAATTCTTTAATCAGTAGGAGGTTCCAGTAACATGAGAGACTCATAAGATGTAGACTAAAACATGAAAAAAATTGCATCCAGACATAATATAAAAAAAGATTTATGTTCTTAAGGCTATATGTAGCTTCTCAAAGAGTTCTAATATTCATAATCACATAATTCATTTAACCTAATGAAAGAGCCTCTTTGAAGTTTTACAACCTTTAGTGCTAGTCCTCTGACCTATGTTCAACACCAATATCTCTTTTCCCAGAAGACAAGATCATTTTCTTTATGTCTACAGTGTGTCACAAGAACCATCAATTATTATAATTATCTAGGCTCAATAGTTTGCTAGTATTCCCTGAATACCAGTTTAAAAGTCATATTGTAGTTCCTGTTGTAAAATTAACTCAGTCCTAGAGGTGACTCATCAACTAAATCTATGCCCTCTTGGCAAAAGAGATGAATTTTTGGGAAGACGTATTAGTGTGTCTCAGCTCTTATGAGACCTTCAGCATACATGTCATGTAGTACATCCCAAGGAGCCTTATCATGTATGCCTCATGACTTCCTTTCCATAGAGACCTTGGTTTTCCATTGTGATTGGGAAATTCTTTCCACAATGTCATGTTCCCATGCTGTTTTCATGCTTATACATACTCTTTTATCTTCATGAAGCAGGTTGTATAATACAGAAATAGGATATCTGATTTTCCACCAAAATTTACAAAGGAATTTAAGTATATCTTCAAAGCCTTCCCCAAACAACTCCAAGAGAAACTCTACAAACTCATTCCCCACAAACCCACCCGAGGGATCTTCTGCATGCTTCCCAACATACACAAACAATGGAACCCAGGCAGATCCCTCATATCTGCCCACAGCACTCTTACTGAAGGAATATCAGAACTCATAGGAACCATCCTCAAACCAATCACCACACAAAGGACCAGCTTCCTCCAGGACATAAATGATTTCCTCCACAAACTCTGCAACGTTAACAATCTACCTCAGAACATCATCCTTGCTACCATGGATATCACCTCCCTATACATCAACTTCCCTCACAACGATGGCATAGCTGCCTGCCTCAAATATTTGCAAGACAATGGGCAACCCTCAGATACACACTCCAAACACATTGCCAAACTCATCCATTTCATCCTCCCCCATGAAATTTTACATTCAACAACAAACACTTTGTCCAAACCATGGGAACAGCCATGGGTACTAGGATGGCTCCCCAGTATGCCAACCTCTTCATGGACCACCTTGCAGGAGAATTTCTGGACAAATGTACTACGAAACCAATGAGATACCTGAGATTCCTAGATTATATTTTCATCCTCTTGACAGATGACTTAAACTCCCTCAAAGATTTCCTCCTCAACTTCAACCACCACCACCCATCCATTAAAATGTCTCTGGAACACTCCCACACCAGCAGCAACTTCCTGGACATCGAAATCGGCTTCAACAATGGACCCCAAAAGACAACTATTTACAAGAACTCACCACACCTACCTTCATAGATCCAGTAACCACTCCAAACACAGCAAGAAATCTGGTATCTACAGCCAGGCACTCAGATACCATGTAATATGCTCCGAGGAGAAAGTCTGGGATATACATCTTAACACACTCAAAACTGCCTTCATCAAGCAAGGACACTTCACCAGAGTAGATTACATCATGGAACAGGCCACTTAAATAGCCTGAGAGAGCTTGCTTCAATACAGAAATAAAACTCCTTCTCACCACATGCCCCTAGTTGTCACCTATCTCCCTACGCTGGAACCCAGACGGGGTATCATCAAACAGTTACAATTCATACAATATTTCCTGAAACCTTTCTTCTGACCTTCAAACAATCCACCCCACCTCTCCAAGCTCATCATCAGAAGCAAGCTCCCCACAGACCAGGACACAACAACTCAAACTCTGCCACAACAACAGATGCAAAACCTGCAGATATATCTCCACTGCTACAATGATTAGCATCCTTCACAACACACCTTTCAAGATCCATGGATCCTACACATGCCTTTCACAACATGTGGTGTAAATGCCCCAATAACAACTGAGTGAAACCAGACAATCACTATGCTCTTGAAAGAACTCACACAGGAAAATGATAAAAAAATAACACATCGCCTGTGTGTAGACACTTTTAACAAACCGATCACTCTATATCTGACCTATCAGTCCTCATTCTCAATGGAAACCTGCACAACACTTTCAAAAGATGAGCCTGGGAACTCTAATTCATAACTTTCCAAGACACTAAAAATAGTGGACTGAATAGAGATACTGAATTTCCAGCTTATTACAACAATTTATAACACTCTAACAACCCTCCCTCCCAGCTGCTTTCCCTGCACCTTCTTTTCCTCCCCATGACTGGAGGGGTATTAACAGGCTACTTCACTTTGAATGGACCTTTGAAATATGTTTAACTCATTATGCTAAACAATCTGCTCCATCTTGTATTTAGCTTTCACACTCTGAGTTTGTTTCCCAGACCTAGTGTAGCTCAAAAGCTTGTTTCTCTCACCAACAGAAGATGGTCCAATAAAATCTATAACCTCACAAACCTTGTCTCTCCATTGGTTCTCAGCCATGCCGATGGCATCTAGAATTGGACTCTTTGTTTGGTTTAGGGTTGCAGAGCAGTTTTTAAATTAAGGGATGGGGGAAAGCCGATTGCTGCAGAGGCACACGTGGATCAGACAGAGACTTCTCTTAGAGGAGAGTCTATTGATAGAGATTCTCTAGGTTTTAGTCAGGAGGAGAGGATGGAAGAGGATAAAGAATGGGCAAGATCAGAAGAGAAACATTCACATAAAAAAGAATCTGACACATCAGAAAAGGGCAGACAAATAAACAGTGACAAGTTTTAGAGCGCTTGTACACAAATGCTAGAAGTCTAAATAATAAGATGGGTGAACTAGAGTGCCTCATGTTAAAGGAGGATTTTGATATAATAGGCATCACAGAACCCTGGTGGAGTGACAACAATCAATGGGACACAATCATTCCGGGGTACAAAGTATATCGGAAGGACAGAACAGGTCGTGCGGTGGGGGGGAGTGGCACTATATGTGAAAGAAAATGTAGAATCAAATGAAATAAAATCTTAAATGAATCCACATGTTCCATAGAATCTCTATGGATAGTAATTCCATGCTCTAATAAGAATATAACAGTAGGGATCTATTATCGACCACCTGACCAGGACAGCGATAGTGACGATGAAATGCTAAGGGAGATTAGAGAGGCTATCAAAATAAAGAACTCAATAATAGTGGGGGATTTCAATTATCCCCATATTGACTGGGTACATGTCACCTCAGGACGAAATACAGAGACAAAATTTCTCAATACTTTAAATGACTGCTTCTTGGAGCAGCTGGTACAGGAACCCACAAGGGGAGAGGCAACTCTCGATTTAGTCCTGACTGGAGTGCAGGATCTGGTCAAAGAGGTAACTATAACAGGACCGCTTGGAAATAGTGACCATAATATAATAACATTTAACTTTCCTGTGGTGGGAAGAACATCTCAACAGCCCAACACTGTGGCGTTTAATTTCAGAAAGGGGAACTATGCAAAAATGAGATTAGTTAAACAGAAATTAAAAGGTACAGTGACTAGAGTGAAATCCCTGCAAGCTGCATGGACACTTTTCAAAGACACCATAATAGAGGCTCAACTTAAATGTATATCCCAAATTAAAAAACACAGTAAAAGAACTA
Source organism: Eretmochelys imbricata (assembly GCF_965152235.1). Lineage (NCBI taxonomy): Eukaryota > Metazoa > Chordata > Testudines > Cheloniidae > Eretmochelys > Eretmochelys imbricata. The sequence goes on from NC_135572.1 coordinate 133,005,577, forward strand.
AAAAAGAGCCACCATGGCTTGACAACCATGTAAAAGAAGCAGTGAGAGATAAAAAGGCATCTTTTAAAAAGTGGAAATCAAATCCTAGTGAGATAAATAGAAAGGAGCATAAACATTGCCAAATTAAATGTAAAAATGTAATAAGAAAAGCCAAAAAGGAGTTTGAAAAACAGCTAGCCAAAAACTCAAAAGGTAATAAAAAATGTTTTTTAGGTCCATCAGAAGCAGGAAGCCTGCTAAACAACCAGTGGGGCCCCTGGATGATCGAGATATAAAAGGAGCACTTAAAGACAAGTAAATGCAGAGAAACTAAATGAATTCTTTGCTTCAGGCTTCACGGCTGAGGATTTTAGGGAGATTCCCAAACTTGAGCCATTTTTCGTAGGTGACAAATCTGAGGAATTGTCACAGATTGAAGTGTCACTAGAGGAGGTTTTGGAATTAATTGAGAAACTTAACAGTAACAAGTCACCGGGACCAGATGGCATTCACCCAGGAGTTCTGAAAGAACTCAAATGTGAAATTGCAGAACTATTAACCACGGATTGTAACCTGTCCTTTAAATCAGCTTCTGTACACAATGACTGGAAGATAGCTAATGTAACATCAATATTTTAAAAGGGCTCTAGAGGTGATCCTGGCAATTACAGACCAGAAGGTCTAACATCAGTACCGGGAAAATTAGTTGAAACAAAAGTAAACAATAAAATTCTCAGACACATAGAAGAACATAAATTGTTGCACAAAAGTCAACATGGTTTCTGTAAAGAGAGATCATGTCTTACTAATCTATTAGAGTTCTTTGAAGGGGTCAACAAACATGTGGACAAGGGGGATCCAGTGGACATAGTGTACTTAGATTTCCAGAAAGCCTTTGGCAAGGTCCCTCACCAAAGGCTCTTACACAAATTAAATTGTCATGGGATAAGAGGGAAGATCCTTTCATGGATTGAGACCTGGTTAAAAGACAGGGAACAAAGGGTAGGAATAAATGGTAAATTTTCAGACTGGAGAGGGGTAACTAGTGGTGTTCCCCAAGGGTCAGTCCTAGGACCAATCCTATTCAACTTATTCATAAATGATCTGGAGAAAGGGGTAAACAGTGAGGTGGCAAAGTTTGCAGACAATACTAAACTGCTCAAGATTGTTAAGACCAAAGCAGACTGTGAAGAACTTCAAAAAGATCTCACAAAACTAAGTGATTGGGCAACAAAGTGGCAAATGAAATTTAATGTGGATAAATGTAAAGTAAAGCACATTAGAAAAAATAACCCCAACTATATATACAGTATGATAAGAGCTAATTTAGCTACAACTAATCAGGAGAAAGATCTTAGAGTCATCGTGGATAGTTCTCTGAAGACATCCACGCAGTGTGGAGCGGCAGTCAAAAAAGCAAACAGGATGTTAAGAATCATTTAAAAGGGGATAGAGAATAAGACGGAGAATATCTTATTGCCCTTGTATAAATCCATGGTACACCCACATCTTGAATACTGCGTACAGATGTGGTCCACTCATCTCAAAAAAGATATACTGGCATTAGAAAAGGTTCAGAAAAGGGCAACTAAAATGATTAGGGCGTTGCAACGGGCCCCATATGAGGAGAGATTAAAGAGGCTAGGACTTTTCAGCTTGGAAAAGAGGAGACTAAGGGGAGATATGATAGAAGTCTATAAAATCATGAGTGGTGTGGAGTAAGTGAATAAGGAAAAGTTATTTACTTGTTCCCATAATATAAGAACTAGGGGCCACCAAATGAAATTAATGGGTAGCAGGTTTAAAACAAATAAAAGGAAATTCTTCTTCACTCAGTGCACAGTCAACCTGTGGAACTCCTTGCCTGAGGAGGTTGTGAAGGCTAGGACTATAACAGGGTTTAAAAGAGAACTGGATAAATTCATGGAGGATAAGTCCATTAATGGCTATTAGCAAGGATGGGTAAGAAATGGTGTCCCTAGCCTCTGTTTGTCAGAGGGTGGAGATGGATGGCAGGAGAGAGATCACTTGATTATTACCTGTTAGGTTCACTCTCTCTGGGGCACCTGGCATTGGTCACTGTCAGTAGACAGGATACTGGGCTGGATGGACCTTTGGTCTGACCCAGTATGGCCGTTCTTATGTTCTTATGTTACTAAATAAAGTAAAAATGGGGAGAGTGTGGATTATCAACACTGACACTATTATACTGCAGGGAGTAAAATCTGTGCAGAATGCTAAACTATAAATAAGCTATATCATTGGACAGGGTGGGGTAATTTGAATCAGATAACTGAACTCAGTGTGACAGAAATTAACACATCAGCTCAGAAAATAAAAACCAAATATGTCTAAACAATTTACAGAGTTCAGTGTTTTGTGTTGGCTTTCATTTTCAGACAAGAAAAGCTACAGTCACATAAAATTATTAGCTGAATCTGAGTTGCAATATCTGAACTTTACAGGTATCTAATAGCTATTTATCTAGGGTATTCTTGACCCATAGACTTTTTACACTCTTGACTCACGATATACTTTGTCCTTAAACAAGAAAAATCTCATTAATAAATTTTCCAATCTTGTTTCCTCTTAGCATATATTTCATTCTTTATATAGACCATTCTATTGTATATTGGTTCTTATACCACACTCATCAACGTCATATCTGAGTACCTTCCATTAAGCAGTGTGACTAACATCTGTCATGTTTGTTCTCTGCTCCTCTTCCCCGGGTGAGAAGCATATACAGTGGTGTGGTTTTGGTTTGGTTATGTTAGACAAGACAAAGTCAAAGAAATGCACCTTGCACTTAGAACAGAAGGTGGTGAGGTTTGTGATCACCCTTACTTCCTGGGGGAGTCCATTCTGCAGTTGTGGGCCAGCCCTGAGAAAGGTCTGTCTTCTGCACAGACAATGTTTTACTCTTATTCTAGAAAGTTCAGTTGTGCTAGAGCGGTGGAGTTCCCAACCACAGTCTTCATTCAGGCTTTAGTTGGTCTTTTAGATACCCTGAGTTCAGACAATTGAGTGCTTGAAGATGAAGACCAAGACCTTGATATAATCTCTCTTTTCAGAACGTATTTTAACATAGAAGAACTACCAATATCTAGGGTGTTTAAAGTAAATGCTTTTTATATGGATAATTTTCTATGGCTGTGACGAGCAGCACAGACCCTCTGGTGCTCCCAAAAGAGGCCTTCACTCTCTTGGGGTACTCCCAGCACAGTTTCACTAACAGAGGACCCTGTTAGCCTCTTGATTCAGGAATAGTCCACTTACTACAGAGGTAGCCCTAAGGATTTCCGTGGTGCCGCTCATGAAGTAACATATTATCAAACAAGGGTGACAGACAGAATTAAGTCCAAAGTGCAGTAGCATCAGCCTAGATGTTGGGAAGCCTGGCAAGCAAGGCTCTTGGAGCGTTTCTTTCATAGTTCAAGGAAACAGAGAGAAAGCACCTGAATCCTTTGGGAGTTGGGCTACCTGTAACAAGCACCCTGTGCTGCATCACTGATGCAAGGGCTTATTAAGAAAGGGCTGGAAAAAATCTGTTTATTTTCCCAGGAAGCTTAGGGACTACTTGGGCAGACCTGGGAATACAGCTGCATGCTGTAGGTTGTTTTGTTTGTTATATATATATCATTTGTTTTGCTTACATAGTCAGCAGAGAGACAACGGGCAGAGCATGTGAGCCTGTTTCCCTTTGTTTTGAGGTTCTCTCTACCTAATAAATAAGGCATCTCTGAGAAGGAGACTTCATTGGTGTAAGCAGAGATGCTCCTGGACATTTGTTGTGGGGAAATGGAACAAGCTGCTTAGCCACAGTTGCTTCTCAAGGACCTTTTTCTATCTTCCTCACATTGCAGTACCTTGCTCTGTGACTAATACCTTTGATTTCAATGGGGCTACTCTTGAAGATACTACTCAATTTCAGGATGGCAGAATTAGGACCTAAAGCAATACCGGTTTGCCTATGTGTTTAGGAGGCAGATTTCTGTTCTGGAATAAAATGAGGTATCTACTGCATTACATACAGTTATAGCCCCATAATGAATTGCGGGGCGGGGGGTTAGTGTAGGCCTGTGATGGAGTAGGGAGTATTAACCTGGTAATGTTGCATGGGAGTTTTAGTAGTTTACTGTCTTCTGCTAACACAGGGCATGCCACCGTTTCCCTATAGTACTGCACCAATACTAGATGGTGATGGGATATAAGGGTGTGACTTCACGGAGGGATGATACTTGACGGCCAGCATGTAAACAATGGTGGCTGCACCTTGTAACCTGAGCTCAAGATGGGGTTGGGGCCAGGTGATACCTTCTGCCCGGGAAACTGGACAAAGGCTAGAGGAGAGGCCAGGTGTGTGGCTGGGGGAGGCAGTGGGAAGGAGTTTCAGTTTGGAGCTGGCTGGGGAGACAGGGGGAGGCGCAGAACCTGGGTCTGGGCTCCCTACCCCACAAGAGGTACCTGACTGAGGGGTCCTTTTTTCTTTACCTATAAGCTCTGTTTTAGACTGTGTTCCTGTCTTATAAACCTTCTGTTTTACTGGCTGGCTGAGAGTCATGGTGAATTGCAGGAAGTTGGGGGGTGCAGGGCCCTGACTCCCACACACTCCATGACAAGATCTATATGAAATGACTTTGTGGTACATTACATATTGTTTATGTAATACAATTAAGAAAAAATATGCAGGCCCAAGGAAAGCCAGAGGATGTAATCTGTCCACAGGGACATTACATTGCAATTAGAAATTTACAAAAGCAATGTACATGCTAATTAGCAGCTTCTTTGTTATTACCTTAATATGACATTCACTGTGTCTTAAATCAGAAATAAAGTAACTTCCCTTTGCATTTCTGCTTAGGAAATTCATTATATTTTGAATGGGGGAGGGGACATGAAGGGAGTGGGTGAGACAGCATGTCCATCCAAAAAAACATCTCCCAGACAGGAAGCATAGCACAATGATGCCACAAAGGATGTTTTCTGTTATTTTGATATTGTGGAAATTTTTTTTAACCTATGATTGTTATTTAGAAAGGCAGAACACTTCCCTTCCAAGTGCCCCTGAAAGTGCCAGGAACTCTTCCCAAGATGCCGCCAGTCTCTTTCCACTACAGCAGTGTGATAGGTTGAATAACAGTAAAAGATGTTTGTTGCCTTGTTAGTACATGAGGGGTTCATAAAAGGATATGAGAGTAGGTGAAAATAACTTGCAATGATATCTACTAACTATGCCCCATTAGTACAAAGCTCCTGAGTTAACTATAGTTAAAGGTTGCATAGAGAGTTGATGCTTCAAAACAATTTTCTGTATAATTCAATGGCAAAAAACTACCTTAATGCAGAGTTAAAGTTGCTTGGTATGTCATCCCCCTGCAGAACACTGAGTTGAGCAAAACTCAAACATCTGAAAACCAGGACATGCCCAGGCAATGTTAACTCTGCCCTTTTTCAGCAATGCCCCAGTACATCCTGTTAACACATACATCTTTACTCCGCCAACCACAGTTACTGCACTGTACAAGCTCTTCATCTCCTTTTACAACGCATTTATCATACCCACAGGACAAAAGGATAAAAAAAAAGGGGCGGGACAGGGGGTTCCCATGTCATCTTCCCTCTGGTCTCCTGGAGCTGGCAGTATCCAATGGAGATTATTTGCATACTCTCCAGGGACAGTAAGTATGTTAGTTGTACCTATGCTAAGTGGTGGTGGCAATAGTTGGGCCTGCTTGATAAAGGTGTGTTTCTGGGACATGAGAATGTGTGTGGCTTAATATGAGGTGTGTGACAGAGCTGTGATTGTGATATGAGGAGATCTATGTTTTCCACCCTCGTGTGTGTCAGGAAAGGGAAGAGCTGCATGTGTACCTTCAGGACACATGATTTCTGTGCAAAATTGTGTAGATTGTCAGTAGCAGAGCATAAGGCTTTTATATCTGGGAGTAAGTATAAAGGAGTTGTAAAAGGCCATGAAGTGGGTCTTAAATTGTAGCCACGTTGCTTCTTTATAGGGGGTTAGCTGAGTGTTGGGATGTGGAACTGCCTGACTCGTATAATGCCAAGAGCCAGTGTGAGTATGTGCATGCTGAGGCATTGCTGAAAGAGTGTAGAGAGAAGGTAGTGTGAGCAATCTTTTCCTTGTCCCCCCCTTCCTTTTTATCCTTTAGATGGAATGCTGTGGGTGAGAGTAAATGGGTTGCCTCCTCATTGTTTTTGTGGATACAGATTAACATGGCTACCCCTCTCAGACTCAGCCAAATCAGAGAAAACTATCACAGCTCCTAGACATAAATCTCTGACGTGGTCCAAATATGCTCTACTGCATCTGCAAGAACCAGATCACTTCTGCCTGAGTAAATCACCACTATGTCCAGTAGATCACAACCTCATAAGTGACTGGGTAGATGTTGCAGAGTGGGCAAAACATGAGGTCATCTCTCTCCACCCAAATCAGCCAGAAGTCAGCAATCCCCAGGGCATAGTGTACTCCTTTTCTCATGCAAATTTCTCCAATTTTGACATCCAGGAATCAGCCAAAATCCATACATTGACAACCCTGGGAGTGCACATATTTCATTTCCCTCAGCAGTTAAGGTTTCTGCAGTTTCAGTTCCAAACCTCTGTGCTACATGTCTTGGAAAACACCACATTAATCTGCCCTGAGCTCAGGAAGTAGCCACTTGCCCTCACCCCGAGGGTTAGTGACATTTTGTCATACAACCAATCCCAGGCTTGACTACATCTATACTCATTTCTCATCCTTTCCGCAGCTGCAACTCCTCCCCACCCCTCAGGGCCATCCCTAGGGGGGTGCAGGGCCTGGGACATAGACACCAAGTTTCTATCTGATGGGGGTCCTCCCTTCTGGCTCTGTCCAGGCCCTACCCCCACTCCACCCCTTCCCCCAAGGCTCCACCCCTGCCACTCCTCTTCCCCGCCTAGTTCTGCCCCCTTGCCGGAGAGCGCTGTGCACTCTCCACTCCCTCCCCCCCCCCAGCACCTCTTGATGCACCGAAGCAGCTGATCCGTGGTAGGTGCTGGGAGGGAGTGGGAGACGCTGATTGGCGGGGCCCACTGCAAGGCAGGAGGCGGTGTGGGGAGGTGGAGGTTGGTAGGGGGGCTCCTCCTCACCCCCCCCAACACCTGCACCCTGCCTCACTTCCCCACCCACCTCCTCATGAAGCGCTGGGGCCCCCAAAGCATGGGGCCCGGGGCAGTCACCCCAATTTTCCATACCCTAGGGATGGCTCTGCCCCCCCCCACACGCACACATACAGTTTCCTCTGTCTCTGGATCCTCCCCACCTGGTGTAACAAAAAATTTGGTTAGACCAAAACTGTTGACTATTCTGTGTTCACAGCTGGTATGTCTACTCTGCAATGTAAGCCCATTGTAAGTGGGTTAGTGGAACTGAAGTCAGCAGACCCTAGGTTTGAGAACCTAGAGCATGAGCATCTACACTGATTGTCAACCCTAGTTTAAGAATTTTTTAACCCGGACCCAAACTCAGGTTTCTGGCATCCACACTGCACCATGTAGACCTGAGTCCAACCAACTATGTCTCAGAATTTCTAGCACCCTCTCAAAATGTGGCCTCTCTAGGCCTTTCTTGGTGGTGAAGTGGGAAACTTGACTGTCCACCCCGCAAGTTACAGGAAGTTTGACCAGCCCACCAACACATTCTGCAGACCCATCATTTTGGTCTGTGTGCTCCCAGCTACCAGAGCTAGCAACATGAAAGAGGCACCATTTGAAGATCTTCTCTCACTTGCACTTTCACTCCCACTTCAGGAAACAAGCAGAGCTCCTGGTGGACATTTCAACGGTGTTGTCTGATCCACCGAAGGCTCCTAACAGAGCTAATGGTGGAGGAGGAGAAGGAGGATACAAAAATGGCAGACTGAAGCTGACTTATGCTGCTCCTGACACTCAGTATAGCTGCTGATGGCCCCTACGTAGATGAGCACTTCAGAAGCAGGGCCATAAGCACAGACTGGTGGTACCACATCACTTGAGGACCTGGGATGACAAGCAGTGGGGACATAACTTTTGCATGAAAAAAGCTATATTTCTGGATCTTTGTAAGCAGTTTGCCCTGACCATCCAGCATAAAAACACACATGAGGGTGGCCATATCAGTCAAGAAGCAGGTTGCTGTCACCATCTGAAAGCTGGCTACCCCAGACTGCTATAGACCCATTGCCAACCAATTTGGTGTTGGAAAATCAACTGTAGGTAAAGTGCTGGTGGAGGTTTCTGATTAAATCAGGTGTGTGGTTTATCCCAAAGTGGTGGACATAAAAGATATTCCTGACATAATTGCTGGCTTTGAGAGAATGAAGTTTCAAAACTGCTCTGGGGCCATTGGTGGGATTCATGTGCCCATAGTTTGCTCTCCTCTAGCAACACATGAGTATATAAACTGAAAAGAGTACTACTCCATTGTTATGCTGGCCCTTGTGGATCACAGAGGCTGATTTATGAATACCAGTGTGGTCTGTATTGGACAAGTTCATGATACCAGGGTTTTCCGCTGACCAAGAGCCTACATTCATGGACAGTTTGGGATATTATTCTCATCAAATTACATTGTCATAATTGGAGTTACTGTCCTGACCATTATTCTGGGAGGTCCTGCCTTTTGCCTTGGCTTATGAAACCATATCCTAGTATCAGAGGCCCTGGCTAAAAAAGATTTTTAATTATACTCTCAGCAGACTTAGAATGGTTCTTGAATGTACTTTTGGCAGATCCAAATCCCGATAGAGATGTCTAAAGACCAGTTTGGATTCCAGTGTCATCTATGCTGTTTGTATTACTGTGTCTTGCTGTGTTCTTCACAATCCTTGTGAAACCAAAGGCCAGTCATTTCCCTCTGAATGGACCTAGGGCAGAGAAAGGCCACTGAACAGGTACACTCAACCAGGAAGTGCATCCAGCTCCAGCAACCCAGGTAACAGAAGGCAGAGATACTTTGTGCTCCCACATTATGGAATTGCATGGGCCAATGGAAGAGGGAGAAGAATACTTTTATGAATGTGTTGAGGGAAGGGGATTCATTGCTTGTGTGTGCTGGGGGTTGACTGTCATGCAAAAAATGAACTGACTGCTTATCAAATGGGACAGAAGGGGGGATTCATTCACAGTATGGGTTTAAGTGAGGAAGAGATTGATATATGCACTGGTGTAGATAACTGTATTGAAACATAGTGTTTGCATACAAATTCCCAATTGCCCCAATCAAGTTTACCTTTATTATTTGAACTATACATTATATGACATGATACAATGATAACAATAAAATTTCTTAATAAAAGGTCTATTTATAAACATTTATTAGAAAAATGCAAAAATTAACCCATTGCTGAACAGACAACTGCTATCACCTCACCAACACACCAGTAACAACAAAATCTTTTTAAAAAAAACAGAACAAAATGTATGAACAAATGCAAACAGTGAAACCATGTACAAGACAGAAACATTTATTGCTGCATGTCCCCTGGACCTCATTCTCCTTTCACTTACTTCCCCTTTGCCATGCACTTGGCACCAGGGAATGAGGTGGATACATCCTCAGGAGGGGTTCAGCCTGGAATACCACATGGGGCACAGTTGCTCTGCCCAGCCACTTATAGGGCCTGATAGCATGGGCCACACAGACATGGAGTTGTCCAAGCTGTTCCTGGACTGCAGCATAGCGGACTAAAGCAGAGGAGACTCAGGCCATGTGCGAGTGCAGCAGGAGCCTGTAGTGTTGTGGCCATTAGTGATAGCACCCTCTCAAACAGCTCTTTCTGATAGTCTCAATCATCATCCCTTTAACCGCTGTTCCTGTTCCAGGAACTACAAAGCAAGTGTCTGCACTGCAACCCTGTCCTCAAGCTGTGCAGCTGGCCTCAGTCTCTCTGCTTGCCTCTTGCCATGCCTTTCCTCTACCTGTAAGTCCCTCTGTATTTGGTACTGGACCAGCTTGTTGGTCCGGTCCAACACCTCAACCATAAGTTCATCAGGAAAATACTCCCTCTTGGAACAATCCATGAAGGTATGTTGGCCCAGGCTTCTGCTGCAGTGTGGGTGAGCTGTGGAGGTACTGCAGCCTGTAGCGATCCAGGGGCCTGGAATAAGACAAGACATAGAGGGTTATTTTCTCAAATAGCTCAGTGTAGGAGTACAGAATAAATCCTTGTGGAATTTAAAGGATTTCAAACGCTACTTTTCCAAACTGAACTTCAGTATAATATGAGAGGGATGCTTCAGACCACAGAAGCTCCCTGGGCACAGCTGGGTTAATCACAGTGAAAGAAGGGCCGAGATAATAGTAAATTAAAAATCACAGGTGCTCGTTTTTCTAAAAACTTCTGAACAACTTGGGCGTTGAGGAGGAGGTTGGTGGCTGTGCTACAAAATTTTTGCTGTCATTTCAGGCATTCCACATTTTGGAGGACAGAACAATTCTTGTGTTGTCCGAGAGATGTTATTTCAAGCTCCCAGTGGGAAACCATCAGTGTATGCCACCAAAGTATTCAAATATATATTCTCTGAACAGCACATCTGTGAGTGGAGTGAGCTGGTCAGCTACCAAGGTGGTCTTGGAAAATATGCCCTTCCCCAAAATGTGACTATCTGTCTGGAGTTCCATGCTATAGGACAAATTTTCAGCGATCAGCACCCCAGGTTGGGTCAGAATTCATGAGGGAATCAACAGGATTATCCTATAGCATCCACATGGCTTAGATCGTTAGAATTTCATGCAAATATGCAGAATCCACAGCCATCCCCCTTACGCCTCCTGCCCCCTGGAACATTTTTGGACAAAATGTAATACCCCCTGGTTGTATTTGGGACAAATGATTTTGTCACCTGTGGGCTGCATGCACTACCTTTAATTGAAATGGACTAGATTTATAAATGGAACACAAATCCCTCATCCCAGTTCACTGTTTGCAGGCAACTGATTACACTGTTGAGTGGTCACAGAGCAGTGTGCTTACAAAAAAAGCAAGGTAAGGTTATTATTTCTTAACAAATAGGAATAGATGTTAGGGGGCTTATTCCTTCACCCACTTACTTCCCTGGTCCTTCTCACATGAACAGAGAGCAACAATACCCGAAGTCCAAAGGTGCAAACAATTCAATGTTTATTGGGGTGAACTTCCAGCAAGCATGATTCCAGTTTCCTTCCTTAGTGTCCTCCTTCCCAGCTCTGACACCACAGAGCCTTAGACCTGTGTCCCTGTTCCCATTCCTACCCTGAGCCAAACATGATTCCAACTTCCTTACTCCCATTCCCTGTTCCCATTTCCCTCACCCACATGCCCATGCCCACCCCCACCCACACCCACTCACTTCCTCATTGACTACAGATTATATAGTAAAACTTGAGTTCTGCTTAGCTATACCTTAACCAATCATTTTCCTGAAATTTAACTAACCAATCCTAACATATTGTCCAATTATATCCCACCACCTTAATTAGTTTACACCCAGCAAAATTAATTATACAGCAGACAGAAACAATCACAGAACCAGACAGAGATCATGCAGACAAACAATAGCAAAGTGGGAACTACAACGACAAGACAACACAGAAGCGAGGATTTCACATCCCAGCTATTGGTAAGTGAGTTCTTGCCAGACAGGATGCTATCAAACTAAGTTTCCTTTTACATTTTCTAGGCACTTCCCTTTCTCTGGAGGTGACAGGAATACAATCCTGTCCTGATAGTGCCTAACAGCCCAATAGCACCTTATTTCAATGTGACTAGTTTGGAATGTGAGGATGTGACCGTTCGCTTCCTAGCTTATGGCTGCCTCTGCTGCTTAGCCAAAGGCCTTAGCCTAAGAACAGGGCCTCAATCTGTCACAGTAAGAGAAGGCCCTTACACCGGCAGACAGTGATTTCTTTCTTTTATACCTCTAGAACTAGCCAAGCGATAAGAATACACCTAAATTCTTAAAGTACAGGCCTTTGCAGACAGGCCTGAATATCTATATCCTAACAATGACGCTAGCAAAAATGTGCATCTTTCCTGTAAACATTCATTTTTCAAGGCATTTTTTACTGTTTGCATTTCCTAGTCGCCATTTTGAATTCCACATTGCGGGAGAAGGGGATACTGCCAAGGCACTAGCATACAATATGCTATACTGGTACCTGGGGCTTATAATAACTTTTGCATTGGTTCATAGAAAGAAAATCCCTCCTTTCCTGTATTAATAAACATAAAAATGGAGCAAGAAACATACCAGGCTCTGGAGCAGCATCTGCCTCTTCTGTTTCTGCTGCCAGTTCCACGGCGGGCCATTCCTCAGGGGATCATGGAAAAGCTCTTCCAAGTGCGGCCCTAGGATGTGCTGCAGTTGCTCCTGTGGCAAAGCCTCCTCTGGGATCGGTGTCAGCTGCAGAGTCACTTCCCTGGCTTCATAGTTGTGTTCCTGCCGCTGACTCCCATCAGTTCCCATGGTGGATCCTGGGGCCAGCAGGACACCATCCCAGCTGATCAGGTCACTGTGCACCATCACTGGCTCCATGCGGGTGCAGTACCCAGCCACGAGTCAAACTCATCATAAAACTGGCATGATGTCAGTGAGTTGCCCGATGTGCAGTGCTGGTCCCCTGGCATTTTGGTACTCAGTCCTGAGCTGTTTCATCTGCTCCCTGCACTGGTCATCGGTCAGCTAAATTTCCAGCGCTGCCTGTTTCATTGCTGTTTGCTGGTAGGCCTGGTCATTCCTGGTCCTCTTAGTAAATCCACTGTTTTGCTCCAGAGATTAACCAAAATCTGGCTCCTGCAACTATTAATGTTGATTTATAATACTTTTTGGAACATGGAGGAAGATCCAGAAGACTGTGAAAAAGTTTGGATGATAAGAATAAGAGTATTGAAGTAATACACTTACACTTCTGTAAGATGTTTGACTTCGTAGATCAACATTTTGATTACAAAACTATAACTTCAACATGGCACATATTACATGGATTAAAAGCTGGTAACTGAAACATCTCAAAATGTAATTGTAAATGGGGAATCATTATCAAGCAGTTGTGTTTCTATTGGAGTCCCACAAGCATTGTTCTTGGCCCTACGCTATTTAACCTTTTTATCAACGACCTGGATGGAAACATAAAATCAACAGATAAAGTTTGCAAATGACACAAAAATTGGGGAAGTGGGAAATAATGAGGAGGACAGGTCATTGATACAGAGTGAATCACACTGGATGCATTTTAATGCAGCTAAATGTAAATGTATGCATCTAGGAACAAACAATGTAGGCCATTATTAGGAAGGGGAACTCTACCCTAGGAAGCAGTGACTCTGGAAAAGGTGGATAATCAGCTGAACATAAGCTCCCAGTGCAACATTGTGGCTAAAAAGGCTAATGTAATCCTTGGATGCATAAACAGGGAAATCTCCAGTAAGAGTAGAGAGGTTATTTTACCTTGAATTTGGCCCTGGTGTGATCACTACTGGAATAATTGTGTCCAGTTCTGATGTCCACAATTCAAGAAGGATGTTGATAAATTGGAGATGATTCAGAGAGCCATGAGAATGATTAAAGGATTAGACAACATGCCCTATAGTGATAGACTCAGGGAGCTCAGTCTATTTATCTTAACAAAGAAAAGGTTAAGGGGTGACTTGATTACAGTCTATAAATATCTCCATGGGAAACAAATATTTAACAATGGGCTCTTCAATATATCAGAGAAAGTTATATAATCCAATGCCTGGAAGTAGAAATTAGACAAATTCAGACTGGAAATAAGGTATACATTTTAACAGTGAGAGGAATTAAACTTTGGAACAATTTACCAATTGTTGTGGTGTATTCTCCATCACTGACAAGTTTTAAATCAAGATTGGATGTTTTTCTAAAAGATATATGCCATGAATTATTTTGGGGAAGTGCTATGAACTGTTTTATATAGAGGTCAGACTAGACGATCAAAATGGTCCTTTCTGACCTTGAAATCTATGATTCAGCCCCACTACCTTCACATTAGGTCCAGGGATGTTCTGGCCTTGTGTGTGCATAACCTGAACTGTGTGTAACATAGTGACTTAAGTAGAGAGCCCGTATGGTCAAAAATAACACATGTGGGAGTCCTGAGTTCTAATCACAGTTCTCACAATAACTCACTGTGTTGTGCAAGTTGTGTAACCTTTCTACCTTCTTTTCCTATTTGCAAATTAGGGAGCTATCACAAGGGTGTGGTGAGAATTAATGTTTCAAAGGTGTTGTAATTATGTGTATGCACTTCCCTGAAGTTATCTATTCCCCTAATTAGCTGAGCTAGTGAGACCTACTCCTTTAGTGCCTACAGTTTAAACTTGTGAGTTCTGAGCAGTGATTTCTTCCCTTCATGTTGCTAGTATGCTGTTAGTAGAAAACTAGCAACATCAGTGTATACCTTTAGCCACGGACTCTCGCCTGTTTTTCCTCCCACTGCTTTGCATTTATAAGAGTGCAAAGTGAATGTAAAATAGCACCAGACTGATTTGGAAGCCATTTACAAACACTTTGGATAGATGCACATGACAATACAAGATGCAACACAATCTGGAGAATCAGGTCCTATATAAGTTTATCAGCATTCCCTTAGGAAACTGCATGTTATGCCTCCTGAGATTATGCTAATGAGCAAAATTTTAAATAAGTACAGAGCCTTTGGGGGTGTCTTCCAATCTAAAGTCCCTTAAATTCACACTCGTGGCATCCAAGAAATTAAGGCACATCAGAGGATTCTTTCTTACAAGTGTATAATTGAATGTAGAGATTCAATTTATTCTAAATAATGTTACAATAAGAGTATCCTTAAAGGCGCAAAAAGGAGGGGAAAACTTAGTTTAGGAGAGAACAGAAAAAATAGCAGAGGTAAAGATAAGAACTCTTTTGATTAGCTCACAAATCCTGCACTCACATAGCTAATCATTGTCAAGTTGGAAAGGAAATAAAGCATAAAGAGAAATATTAAGGATGTCAACGGATTGTTTACAGGAAACAGTCTTGCATGCTCATCTGCACAAATGCAAGCTTTAGCACTTCATTTTGAATGAAACTACTGCTGATGGTACAAACATCTTCATTTGCTCTGAAAGGCTGGAGAAGAAGAGAGAAGAGACAGTTCGAAATTACATCTCAGAAAAATTAATTCAAGTGATGTAAAAAAATTAAGACTTCATGTGATAATAGCTAGGAAATTTTAAGGTAAAGATAAAACTCCAAGTTTGTCCAGGGCCTTAAGCTTATTGTATTGCAGTACATATGAAATATTTATCATTAACAACTACTTTTTCCTTATAAATCTTTCACTGCATCATTATTGGTAAAAACAATGACACTATGTGTGCACTTTACAATATATTCTCTTCTGTATAATCATCATGGTGGCATCACGGCCATAAAATACCACCATCTCTAATAAATAATGCAATAGGTTTTTTGTTGTTTGGTTCTTGGTTTGTTTGGGTTTTTTTGGTTTTTTTTTTTTTTTTTTTTGCTAACTAGTAGTGCACTTTTTGTCCTATATGATGAGTAAAACTTCAGAGTGTAGATTCAGCTGTCAGAGATGCTGTTTTTTTCAGTGTCTCAGGGCTTGTCTTCACTACTGGGGTAAGTTGACCTAAGTTATGCTATTCCAGCTTTGTGAATAATGTAACTGGAGTTGACATAGCTTAGGTCGACTTACCCAGGTGTCTTCACTGTGCTGCATTGACTGGAGACACTCTCCAGCCAACTTACCTTACTCTTCTCGGGGAGCTAGAGTACCAGAGTCATAAAAACATAAGAACAGCTATACTGGGTCAGACCAAAGGTCCATCAAGCCCAGTATCCTGTCCTCTGACAGTGGCTAATGGCAGGTGCCCCAAAGGGAATGAACAGACAGGTTATCATCAAGTGATCCATGCCCTGTCATCCAATCCCACCTTCTGGCAAACAGAGGCTAGGGACACCATTCCAGTCCATCCTGGCTAATAGCCACTGATGGACCTATCTTCCATGAATCTATCTTGCTGCCTTTTGAACCCTGTTATAGTATTGGCCTTCAGAACAAGGAGTTGGCCTTCACAACTGGCAAGGAGTTCCAGAGGTTGACAGTGCATTGCGTGAAAAAATACTTTCTTGTGTTTGTTTTAAACCTGCTACCTATTAATTTCATTTGGTGGCCCCTTGTTCTTGTATTATGAGAAGGAGTAAATAACACTTCCTTATTTACTTTCTCTATATCACTCATGATTTTATAGACCTCTATCATATCCCCCCTTAGTCACCTCTTTTCCAAGCTGAAAAGTCCTAGCCTCTTTAATCGCTCCTCATTCAGAAGCCATTCTATACCCCTAATCATTTTTGTTGCCCTTTTCTTAACCTTTTCCAATTCCAATATATCTTTTTTGAGATGGTGTGACCACATCTGCACGCAGTATTCAAGATGTGGGCGTACCATGGATTATAGAGGCAATACGATATTTTCTGCCTTATTATCTATCCCTTTCTTGATGATTCCCAACATTCTGTTCACTTTTTTGACTGCTGCTGCACATTGAATGGATGATTTCAGAGAACTATCCACAATGACTCCAAGATCTCTTTCTTGAGTGGTAAAAGCTAATTTAGACCCCCATCATTGTATATGTATAGTTAGGATTGTGTTTTTCAGTGTGCACTACTTTGCATTTATCAACATTAAATTTCATCTGCCATTTTGTTGCCCAGTCACCCAGTTTAGTGAGATCCTTTTGTAGCTCTTTGCAGTCTGCCTGGGACTTAACTATCTTGAGTAGTTTTGTATCATCTGCCAATTTTGCCACCTCTCTGTTTACCTTTTTCCAGATCATTTATGAATATGTCAAATAGGACTGGGCCCAGTACAGATCCCTGGGGGACACCACTATTTACCTCTCTCCATTCTGAAAACTGACCATTTATTCCTATCTTTTGTTTCCTATCTTTTAACCAGTTACCAATCCATGAGAGAACTTTCCGTCTTATCCCATGACTGCTTATTTTGCTTAAGAGCCTTTGGTGAGGGACCTTGTCAAAGGCTTTCTGAAAATCTAAATACACTATATCCACTGGATCTCCTTTGTCCTCATGCTTGTTGACCCCCTCAAAGAATTCTAGTAGATTGGTGAGGAATGATTTCCCTTTACAAAAACCATGTTAACTATTTCCCAACAAATTATATTCATCTATGTGTCTGACAGTTTTGTTCTTTATGATAGCTTCAACCAATTTGTCCAGTTCTGAAGTGAGGCTTACTAGCCTGTAGTTGTCAGGGTCACCTCTGGAGCACTTTTTAAAAATTGACATCACTTTAGCTCCATCCTCCAGTCATTTTTGGTACAGAAGCTGATTAAATGATAGGTTACAGATGACAGTTAGTAGTCCTGCAATTTTACATTTGAGTTCCTTCAGAACTCTTGGGTGAATACCATCAGGTCCTGGAGACTTATTACTGTTTAGTTTATCAATTTGTTCCAAAACTTCCTCTAATAACACCTCAATTTGGGACAGTTCCTCAGATCTGTCATTCAAAAAGAATGGCTCAGGTTTGGGAATCTGCCTCAAATCCTCAACAGTGAAGACCAATGCAAAGAATTAATTTAGTTTCTCCGCAATGGCTTTATCATCTTTGAGTGCTCCTTTAACATCTCTATCGTCCTGTGGCCCCACTGGTTGTTTAGCGGGCTTTCTGCTTCTGATGTATTTAAAAAAATGTTTGCTATTACTTTTGGAGTCTTTGACTAGCTGTTCTTCACATTCTTTTTTGGGACTTTCTAATTATATTTTTATCCTTAATTTGCCAGAGTTTATGCTCTTTTCTATTTTCCTCATTAGGATTTATCTTCCACTTTTTAAAGGATGCCTTTTTGCTGCTCACTTCTTCTTTTACTTTGTTGTTCAACCACGGTGGCTCTTTTTTGGTTCTCTTACTATGTTTTTTAAATTGGGGTATACATTTAAGTTGAGCCTCTATTATGGTGTCTTTAAAAAGTTTCCACGCAGCTTGTAGGGATTTTACTTTTGGTGCTGTACCTTTTAATTTCCGTTTCACTAACCTCCTCATTTTTGTGTAGTTCCCCTTTCTGAAATTGAATGCTACAGTGTTGGGCTGCTGTGGAGTTTTCCCCACCACAGGGATGTTAAATTTAATTATATTATGGTCACTATTACCAAGTGGTCCAGCTATATTCACCTCTTGGACCTGATCCTGTGCTCTACTTAGGACTAAATCAAGAATTGCCTCTCCTCTTGTGGGTTCCAGGACTAGCTGCTCCAAGAAGCAGTTATTTAAGATGTCAAGAAACTTTATCTCAGCATCCCTTCCTGAGGTGATATGTACCCAGTCAATATGGGGATAGTTGAAATCCCCCATTATTATTATTGAGTTTTTTTATTTTAATAGCCTCTCTAATCTCCCTGAGCATTTCACAGTCACTAAGGGTATGTCTACACTACGGAATAAGGTCAAATTTATAGAAGTCGTTTTTTTAGAAATCGGTTTTATATATTCGAGTGTGTGTGTCCCCACAGAAAATGCTCTAAGTGCATTAAGTGCATTAACTCGGCGGAGCGCTTCCACAGTACCGAGGCTAGAGTCGACTTCCGGAGCGTTGCACTGTGGGTAGCTATCCCACAGTTCCCGCAGTCTCCACTGCCCATTGGAATTCTGGGTTGAGATCCCAATGCCTGATGGGGCTAAAACATTGTCGCGGGTGGTTCTGGGTACGTATCGTCAGGCCCCCGTTCCCTCCCTCCCTCCATGAAAGCAAGGGCAGACAATCGTTTCGCGCCTTTTTTCCTGAGTTACCTGTGCAGACGCCATACCACGGCAAGCATGGAGCCCGCTCAGGTAACCGTCACCCTATGTCTCCTGGGTGCTGGCAGACGCGGTACGGCATTGCTACACAGTAGCAGCAACCCCTTGCCTTGTGGTAGCAGACGGTACAGTATGACTGGTAGCCGTCATCATCATGTCCGAGGTGCTCCTGGTCGCCTCTATGAGGTCGATCAGGAGCGCCTGGGCAGACATGGGCGCAGGGACTAAATTTGGAGTGACTTGACCAGGTCATTCTCTTTAGTCCTGCAGTCAGTCCTATTGAACCGTCTTATGGTAAGCAGGCAGGCGATACGGATTGCTAGCAGTCGTACTGTACCATCTTCTGCCGGGCAGGCAAGAGATGAGGATGGCTAGCAGTCGTACTGTACCATCTTCTGCTGAGCAGCCATGAGATGTGGATGGCATGCAGTCCTTCTGCACCATCTGCTGCCAGCCAAAGATGTAAAAGATAGATGGAGTGGATCAAAACAAGAAATAGACCAGATTTGTTTTGTACTCATTTGCTTCCTCCCCTCCCCTGTCTAGGGGACTCATTCTTCTAGGTCACACTGCAGTCATTCACAGAGAAGGTGCAGCGAGGTAAATCTAGCCATGTATCAATCAGAGGCCAGGCTAACCTTCTTGTTCCAATAAGAACGATAACTTAGGTGTACCATTTCTTATTGGAACCCTCCGTGAAGTCCTGCCTGAAATACTCCTTGATGTAAAGACACCCCCTTTGTTGATTTTAGCTCCCTGAAGCCAACCCTGTAAGCCGTGTCCTCAGTCGCCCCTCCCTCCGTCAGAGCAACGGCAAACAATCGGGCATCTGAGCGTGCTGTCCAGAGCAGTCACAATGGAGCACTCTGATGGGGCTAAAACATTGTCGCGGGTGGTTCTGGGTACGTATCGTCAGGCCCCCGTTCCCTCCCTCCCTCCGTGAAAGCAAGGGCAGACAATCATTTCGCGCCTTTTTTCCTGAGTTACCTGTGCAGACGCCATACCACGGCAAGCATGGAGCCCGCTCAGGTAACCGTCACCCTATGTCTCCTGGGTGCTGGCAGACGCGGTACGGCATTGCTAAACAGTAGCAGCAACCCATTGCCTTTTGGCAGCAGACGATGCAATACGACTGGTAGTCGTCCTCGTCGTGTCCGAGGTGCTCCTGGCCACGTCGGCTGGGAGCGCCTGGGCAGACATGGGCACAGGGACTAAATTTGGAGTGACTTGACCAGGTCATTCTCTTTAGTCCTGCAGTCAGTCCTATTGAACCGTCTTATGGTGAGCGGGCAGGCGATACGGACTGCTAGCAGTCGTACTGTACCATCTTCTGCCAGGCAGGCAAGAGATGAGGATTGCTAGTAGTCATATTGTACCATTTTCTGCCAGGCAGGCAAGAGATGAGGATGGCTAGCAGTCGTACTGTACCATCTTCTGCCGAGCAGCCATGAGATGTGGATGGCATGCAGTCCTTCTGCACCGTCTGCTGCCAGCCAAAGATGTAAAAGATAGATGGAGTGGGTCAAAACAAGAAATAGACCAGATTTGTTTTGTACTCATTTGCCTCCTCCCCTGTCTAGGGGACTCATTCCTCTAGGTCACACTGCAGTCACTCACAGAGAAGGTGCAGCGAGATAAATCTAGCCATGTATCAATCAGAGGCCAGGCTAACCTCCTTGTTCCAATAAGAATGATAACTTTGGTGCACCATTTCTTATTGGAACCCTCCGTGAAGTCCTGCCTGAAATACTCCTTGATGTAAAGACACCCCCTTTGTTGATTTTAGCTCCCTGAAGCCAACCCTGTAAGCCGTGTCATCAGTCGCCCCTCCCTCCGTCAGAGCAACGGCAGACAATCGTTCCGCGCCTTTTTTCTGTGCGGACGCCATACCAAGGCAAGCATGGAGGCTGCTCAGCTCACTTTGGCAATTAGGAGCACATTAAACACCACACGCATTATCCAGCAGTATATGCAGCACCAGAACCTGGCAAAGCGATACTGGGCGAGGAGGCGACGTCAGCGCGGTCACGTGAGTGATCAGGACATGGACACAGATTTCTCTGAAAGCATGGGCCCTGCCAATGCATGCATCATGGTGCTAATGGGGCAGGTTCATGCTGTGGAACGCCGATTCTGGGCTCGGGAAACAAGCACAGACTGGTGGGACCGCATAGTGTTGCAGGTCTGGGACGATTCCCAGTGGCTGCGAAACTTTCGCATGCGTAAGGGCACTTTCATGGAACTTTGTGACTTGCTTTCCCCTGCCCTGAGGCGCATGAATACCAAGATGAGAGCAGCCCTCACAGTTGAGAAGCAAGTGGCGATAGCCCTGTGGAAGCTTGCAACACCAGACAGCTACCGGTCAGTTGGGAATCAATTTGGAGTGGGCAAATCTACTGTGGGGGCTGCTGTGATGCAAGTAGCCCACGCAATCAAAGATCTGCTGATATCAAGGGTAGTGACCCTGGGAAATGTGCAGATCATAGTGGATGGCTTTGCTGCAATGGGATTCCCTAACTGTGGTGGGGCTATAGACGGAACCCATATCCCTATCTTGGCACCGGAGCACCAAGCCGCCGAGTACATAAACCGCAAGGGGTACTTTTCGATAGTGCTGCAAGCTCTGGTGGATCACAAGGGACGTTTCACCAACATCAACGTGGGATGGCCGGGAAAGGTGCATGATGCTCGCATCTTCAGGAACTCTGGTCTCTTTCAAAAGCTGCAGGAAGGGACTTTATTCCCAGACCAGAAAATAACTGTTGGGGATGTTGAAATGCCTATATGTATCCTTGGGAACCCAGCCTACCCCTTAATTCCATGGCTCATGAAGCCGTACACAGGCAGCCTGGAGAGTAGTCAGGAGCTGTTCAACTACAGGCTGAGCAAGTGCAGAATGGTGGTAGAATGTGCATTTGGATGTTTAAAGGCGCGCTGGCGCAGTTTACTGACTCGCTTAGACCTCAGCGAAACCAATATTCCCACTGTTATTACTGCTTGCTGTGTGCTCCACAATATCTGTGAGAGTAAGGGGGAGACGTTTATGGCGGGGTGGGAGGTTGAGGCAAATCGCCTGGCTGCTGGTTGCGCGCAGCCAGACACCAGGGTGGTTAGAAGAGCACAGGAGGGCGCGGTACGCATCAGAGAAGCTTTGAAAACCAGTTTCATGACTAGCCAGGCTACGGTGTGAAAGTTCTGTTTGTTTCTCCTTGATGAAGCCCCCCGCCCCTTGGTTCACTCTACTTCCCTGTAAGCTAACCACCCGCCCCTCCTCCCTTCAATCACCGCTTGCAGAGGCAATAAAGTCATTGTTGCTTCACATTCATGCATTCTTTATTCATTCATCACACAAATAGGGGGATGACTACCAAGGTAGCCCAGGAGGGATGGTGGAGGAGGGAAGGAAAATGCCACACAGCACTTTAAGCACAGCACTTTAAAAGTTTACAACTTTAAAATTTATTGAATGACAGCCTTCTTTTTTTTGGGCAATCCTCTGTAGTGGAGTGGCTGGTTGGCCGGAGGCCCCCCCACCGCGTTCTTGGGCGTCTGGGTGTGGCGGCTATGGAACTTGGGGAGGAGGGCGGTTGGTTACAGAGGGGCTGCAGTGGCAGTCTGTGCTCCAGCTGCCTTTGCTGCAGCTCAACCATACACTGGAGCATACTGGTTTGGTCCTGCAGCAGCCTCAGCATTGAATCCTGCCTCCTCTCATCACGCTGCCGCCACATTTGAGCTTCAGCCCTGTCTTCAGCCCGCCACTTACTCTCTTCAGCCCGCCACTTACTCTCTTCAGCCCGCCACCTCTCCTCCCGGTCATTTTGTGCTTTCCTGCACTCTGACATTATTTGCCTCCACGCATTTGTCTGTGCTCTGTCAGTGTGGGAGGACAGCATGAGCTCGGAGAACATTTCATCGCGAGTGTGGTTTTTTTTTCTTTCTAAGCTTCACTAGCCTCTGGGAAGGAGAAGATCCTGTGATCATTGAAACACATGCAGCTGGTGGAGAAAAAAAAAGGGACAGCGGTATTTAAAAAGACACATTTTATAAAACAGTGGCTACACTCTTTCAGGGTAAACCTTGCTGTTAATATTACATACATAGCACATGTGCTTTTGTTACAAGGTCGCATTTTGCCTCCTCCCACCGCGTGACTACCCCCTCAACCTTCCCCCCTCCCTGTGGCTAACAGCGGGGAACATTTCTGCTTAGCCACAGGCAAACAGCCCAGCAGGAATGGGCTCCTCTGAGTGTCCCCTGAAGAAAAGCACTCTATTTCAACCAGGTGACCATGAATTATATCTCACTCTCCTGAGGATAACACAGAGAGATAAAGAACGGATGTTGTTTGAATGCCAGCAAACATACACTGCAATGCTTTGTTCTACAATGATTCCCGAGTACGTGTTACTGGCCTGGAGTGGTAAAGTGTCCTACCATGAAGGACGCAATAAGGCTGCCCTCCCCAGAAACCTTTTGCAAAGGCTTTAGGACTACATCTAGGAGAACCGCAAATGCCAGGGCAAAGTAATCCTTTCACATGCTTGCTTTTAAACCATGTATAGTATTTGAAAAGGTACACTCACCAGAGGTCCCTTCTCTGCCTGCTGGGTCCAGGAGGCAGCCTTGGGTGGGTTCAGGGGGTACTGGCTCCAGGTCTAGGGTGAGAAACAGTTCCTGGCTGTCGGGAAAACCGGTTTCTCCGCTTGCTTGCTGTGAGCTATCTACAACCACCTCATCATCATCATCTTCTTCGTCCCCAAAACCTGCTTCCGTATTGCCTCCATCTCCATTGAAGGAGTCAAACAACACGGCTGGGGTAGTGGTGGCTGAACCCCCTAAAATGGCATGCAGCTCATCATAGAAGCGGCATGTTTGGGGCTCTGACCCGGAGCGGCTGTTTGCCTCTCTGGTTTTCTGGTAGGCTTGCCTCAGCTCCTTCAGTTTCACGCAGCACTGCTTCGGGTCCCTGTTATGGCCTCTGTCCTTCATGCCCTGGGAGATTTTGACAAAGGTTTTGGCATTTCGAAAACTGGAACGGAGTTCTGATAGCACGGATTCCTCTCCCCAAACAGCGATCAGATCCCGTACCTCCCGTTCTGTCCATGCTGGAGCTCTTTTGCGATTCTGGGACTCCATCATGGTCACCTGTGCTGATGAGCTCTGCATGGTCACCTGCAGCTTGCCACGCTGGCCAAACAGGAAATGAGATTCAAAAGTTCGCGGTTCTTTTCCTGTCTACCTGGCCAGTGCATCTGAGTTGAGAGTGCTGTCCAGAGCGGTCATAATGGAGCACTCTGGGATAGCTCCCGGAGGCCAATACCATCGAATTGTGTCCACAGTACCCCAAATTCGAGCCGGCAATGTCGATTTAAGCGCTAATCCACTTGTCAGGGGTGGAGTAAGGAAATCGATTTTAAGAGCCCTTTAAGTCAAAATAAAGGGCTTCATTGTGTGGACCGGTGCAGGTTTACATCGATTTAACGCTGCTAAATTCGACCTAAAGTCCTAGTGTAGACCAGGGTTAACACCATCCTGGTCAGTGGTCTGTTTTTCAAGCAAGGAATTACTATCCATAATGATTCTATAGTACAATTTAGTTCATTTAAGATTTTTACTTCATTTGATTCTACACTTTCTTTCACATATAGTGCCACTCCCCCACCAGCATGACCTGTTCTGTCCTTCCTTGCTCTGCCATCATTTTAGCAAGTCTTTAGTAGACCCACTAAATCGACACCCACAGCATTGATTGCAGCAGCGTCAATCTCCCCGGTAGTGAAGACAAGCCCTCAGTGTAAACTATATTAGAACCCTAATAGCAGAAAGCCTGCCCAGAGGGAGATTTGGTTGGTTTTAAGTTCAGGGTCTCAGTTCTTATCTTTCAGGTGCTCAATGATCTGGGCTCAGAATATCTAAAAAAAAATCTAATCTCTGGTGGAGAAGACCCTGGCTGAAAACTCCATTCCAAAGATACAATGGTACTTCCCACCATTAGGCTATCTGCAGAGACAGAGCTTTCTTGGTCCAAGACACTGGAATGAACTTCCAGAGGAAATGGAGACCATCACAAACTTCACCTTGTGCTACAAATACAGTGTGCACTTTTTCTACCTTGCCTTCTCTAACACAAACATATAGCAGTGTGTATATTAAAACAAAACAAAACAAAAACTCTACCGAAACAAAGCACTCCACTGTACGCACAATTCCACCACTGCAGAAAGGATGAACCACATGCGAGAGATGTTAATCATGTTGGCTCTCAGATACTACAGTGAGAAGGGCAAAATATGAACATGTACAGAATATAACAGGAGTCAAAAATAATCTCTCCCTTTTCTAAGGAGCCTGCAGACAGCTAATATGGCCCCCAAAAGTGGACAGTACTGGCCAGAGAAAAGGCATGACCAAGGCTTCTAGGAAATGCATTGATTCAGCACATTTCCTGGTATCCTCCAAAGGAAAGATTCCTACTTAATGACAGGTTTCAGAGTAACAGCCGTGTTAGTCTGTATTCGCAAAAAGAAAAGGAGTCCTTGTGGCACCTTAGAGACTAACCAATTTATTTGAGCATGAGCTTTCGTGAGCTACAGCTCACTTCATCAGATGCATACCGTGGAAACTGCAGCAGACTTTATATATACACAGAGAATATGAAACAATACCTCCTCCCACCCCACTGTCCTGCTGGTAATAGCTTATCTAAAGTGAGCAACAGGTTTCCAGCACAAATCCAGGTTTTCTCACCCTCCACCCCCCCACACAAATTCACTCTCCTGCTGGTGATAGCCCATCCAAAGTGACAACTCTTTACACAATGTTCATGATAATGAAGTTAGGCCATTTCCTGCACAAATCCAGGTTCTCTCACTCCCTCACCCCCCTCCAAAAACCCACCCCCATACACACACAGACTCACTCTCCTGCTGGTAATAGCTCATCCAAACTGACCACTCTCCAAGTTTAAAACCAAGTTAAACCAGAACATCTGGGGGAGGGGGGTAGGAAAAAACAAGAGGAAATAGGCTACCTTGCATAATGACTTAGCCACTCCCAGTCTCTATTTAAGCCTAAATTAATAGTATCCAATTTGCAAATGAATTCCAATTCAGCAGTTTCTCGCTGGAGTCTGGATTTGAAGTTTCTTTGTTTTAAGATAGCGACCTTCATGTCTGTGATTGCGTGACCAGAGAGACTGAAGTGTTCTCCGACTGGTTTATGAATGTTATAATTCTTGACATCTGATTTGTGTCCATTTATTCTTTTACGTAGAGACTGTCCAGTTTGACCAATGTACATGGCAGAGGGGCATTGCTGGCACATGATGGCATAAATCACATTGGTGGATGTGCAGGTGAACGAGCCTCTGATAGTGTGGCTGATGTTATTAGGCCCTGTGATGGTGTCCCCTGAATAGATATGTGGGCACAATTGGCAACGGGCTTTGTTGCAAGGATAAGTTCCTGGGTTAGTGGTTCTGTTGTGTGGTATGTGGTTGTTGGTGAGTATTTGCTTCAGGTTGCGGGGCTGTCTGTAGGCAAGGACTGGCTTGTCTCCCAAGATTTGTGAGAGTGTTGGGTCATCCTTTAGGATAGGTTGTAGATCCTTAATAATGCGTTGGAGGGGTTTTAGTTGGGGGCTGAAGGTGACGGCTAGTGGAGTTCTGTTATTTTCTTTGTTAGGCCTGTCCTGTAGTAGGTAACTTCTGGGAACTCTTCTGGCTCTATCAATCTGTTTCTTTACTTCCGCAGGTGGGTATTGTAGTTGTAAGAAAGCTTGACAGAGATCTTGTAGGTGTTTGTCTCTGTCTGAGGGGTTGGAGCAAATGCGGTTGTATCGCAGAGCTTGGCTGTAGACGATGGATCGTGTGGTGTGGTCAGGGTGAAAGCTGGAGGCATGCAGGTAGGAATAGCGGTCAGTAGGTTTCCGGTATAGGGTGGTGTTTATGTGACCATTGTTTATTAGCACTGTAGTGTCCAGGAAGTGGATCTCTTGTGTGGACTGGACCAGGCTGAGGTTGGTGGTGGGATGGAAATTGTTGAAATCATGGTGGAATTCCTCAAGGGCTTCTTTTCCATGGGTCCAGATGATGAAGATGTCATCAATGTAGCGCAAATAGAGTAGGGGCTTTAGGGGACGAGAGCTGAGGAAGCGTTGTTCTAAATCAGCCATAAAAATGTTGGCATACTGTGGGGCCATGCGGGTACCCATAGCAGTGCTGCTGATCTGAAGGTATACATTGTCCCCAAATGTGAAATAGTTATGGGTAAGGACAAAGTCACAAAGTTCAGCCACCAGGTTAGCTACTGACCGCTATTCCTACCTGCATGCCTCCAGCTTTCACCCTGACCACACCACACGATCCATCGTCTACAGCCAAGCTCTGCGATACAACCGCATTTGCTCCAACCCCTCAGACAGAGACAAACACCTACAAGATCTCTGTCAAGCTTTCTTACAACTACAATACCCACCTGCGGAAGTAAAGAAACAGATTGATAGAGCCAGAAGAGTTCCCAGAAGTTACCTACTACAGGACAGGCCTAACAAAGAAAATAACAGAACTCCACTAGCCGTCACCTTCAGCCCCCAACTAAAACCCCTCCAACGCATTATTAAGGATCTACAACCTATCCTAAAGGATGACCCAACACTCTCACAAATCTTGGGAGACAGGCCAGTCCTTGCCTACAGACAGCCCCGCAACCTGAAGCAAATACTCACCAACAACCACATACCACACAACAGAACCACTAACCCAGGAACTTATCCTTGCAACAAAGCCCGTTGCCAATTGTGCCCACATATCTATTCAGGGGACACCATCACAGGGCCTAATAACATCAGCCACACTATCAGAGGCTCGTTCACCTGCACATCCACCAATGTGATTTATGCCATCATGTGCCAGCAATGCCCCTCTGCCATGTACATTGGTCAAACTGGACAGTCTCTACGTAAAAGAATAAATGGACACAAATCAGATGTCAAGAATTATAACATTCATAAACCAGTCGGAGAAAACTTCAATCTCTCTGGTCACGCAATCACAGACATGAAGGTCGCTATCTTAAAACAAAGAAACTTCAAATCCAGACTCCAGCGAGAAACTGCTGAATTGGAATTCATTTGCAAATTGGATACTATTAATTTAGGCTTAAATAGAGACTGGGAGTGGCTAAGTCATTATGCAAGGTAGCCTATTTCCTCTTGTTTTTTCCTACCCCCTCCCCCCAGATGTTCTGGTTTAACTTGGTTTTAAACTTGGAGAGTGGTCAGTTTGGATGAGCTATTACCAGCAGGAGAGTGAGTCTGTGTGTGTATGGGGGTGGGTTTTTGGAGGGGGGTGAGGGAGTGAGAGAACCTGGATTTGTGCAGGAAATGGCCTAACTTCATTATCATGCACATTGTGTAAAGAGTTGTCACTTTGGATGGACTATCACCAGCAGGAGAGTGAATTTGTGTGGGGGGGTGGAGGGTGAGAAAACCTGGATTTGTGCTGGAAATGGCCTAACCTGTTGCTCACTTTAGATAAGCTATTACCAGCAGGACAGTGGGGTGGGAGGAGGTATTGTTTCATATTCTCTGTGTATATATAAAGTCTGCTGCAGTTTCCACGGTATGCATCTGATGAAGTGAGCTGTAGCTCACGAAAGCTCATGCTCAAATAAATTGGTTAGTCTCTAAGGTGCCACAAGGACTCCTTTTCTTTATTCCTACTTAAGCAATACTTACATCTGCACTTCTTTAAAAGAGGGTGTTGGTACAAACATCTCTTATGCTCTCAGGGCTGTAATTCCACCCTTGGGACAAAGTGGGCATAAACCTTAGCTTTCCTGAATTATGGGAAGAAACCACCAACTTGTGTGGATTATAATGTATGCAGTTAAGTAAAGTGTGGACTAGTTTAGCTGTATTAGGAAATAATTGTAGTAACTGGGAGAAACCTGCTGATAAATATTGACTTTGTGTGATCACAGTCTGAGTTCTTATTGGCTAGAATGTGTCATTAATTTGCTTTTTATTCACAGACTGAAAGGAGGAATCTGTATTCTCATTTGTTGGATATCTGTATAGATTAATTTAAACAATCTTAAAGTTAAACTATATAGTTAAAGTAAACTATAAGGATTCAGAACCTAGGGGTTGGTGAACCTCATAGAGTTTATGGGTTTGAGATTTTCATAAAGTTTTTGTGACCCTGCAAACTCCAAAAACTACCTTAAGTTGACATCTCATTGTCAGTAAATTATTTGTTTTTTTCCAGTGTGATTCAACTTTTAAAAAAAATGCTTTCTTGAGTCAATGGGAAGCATATGCTATAAATTAATAGAAAACCAACCCACAAAAGCTGGGGAGTACTGTACATGCTCTATAGGCCGAATGTCTTTTTTACAGGAGAATTTCCTCTCCCCTTTTGTGTTCTTTCTTTCCACTGTTTGTATTATTTTTTCTTCTCATTGTGCCTGTTTCTGTTCCCATTGTGTCTTTTGCTCTTAACACAACAAATGTAATGTGAAAGAACCACATGGGCACAGTGGGTTCAAATAACAAGTGTTTACTAATTATACACAACATTAATGGCCTACCTATATCTCTCAGCTACTTTTTCACTATTTCTGCTTAGCACACCTTTAACCTACTAAGGCCCCACTCCTGAAAACACTTTCAAATGTAAGTTATTTTATTCATGTGAGTTGTCCCATAGAGTCCCAGGTCAACTGTTGACATACAATAATTCAGCAAACACTATTTATCTGGTCCCTTTGAACTCAGTGAGACTACTCCTAAAGCTATTCATGTGTATGTTTTCTGGATTGGAGTCCTTGAGTTTAAACTTGCAGTGTTCAAATGACTCTGAAGTCAGGCAAAATGAATTTCCCTTGCCCTGCCCAGAACATCGGCCCAGATCCTTGTGTAACCTGTGCCCTCTATCCCTCTCTAGTGACAGCTAGAGATTTTTGAGTCTGCTACAGCCTTAGCTAAGTGAGATGTGTCTTTTAGCTCATGCAGTAGAGGCTCATGCACTAATAGGGTGACCAGATAGCGAATGTGAAAAATCGGGACATGGGGTGGGGGGTAATAGGCACCTGTATAAGACAAAGCCCCAAATATCGGGACTGTCCCTATAAAATAGGGACATCTGGTCACCCTATGCATTAAGCTCTGGAGGTACTAGGGTTGATTCCGGCCCACAGTGACCGGGGTCTGTTGGCGTTACACTTACCCTCACTGAGTCTATTTGCACTGCTTCTCTAATCTAAGAGGCATAGAGCCAGTGTAAATGGCTCCTTGGGACTGTTGTAGGTAGAAGTCCCATACAGTTGCCCCAGGGCAGGCTAACTTAGGCTGTGGGCCAAGCCAGCTACCAGGTTCAGGGAAACACAAAAATGGCAGGAGGTCACTTTTGTTCTTCCCGCTGCTTTGGGTGCCGCACCATTCAGAGTTTGGCTGGACCTGAAGATTGTCTGCATTAGGAAGGTTAAGGTGAGGATAATGAAATCTCTTGTTTCAGGTTGTAAACTGCCTGCAGAGGTAGGGATTCAGGAATTACTTTTATCTCAGTAATGCATTTCACCATGAGCTAGATGTACTAATCCAGGCAGGAGGAATAACCTTCCATAGAACTGGCCATTGCCAGCGAAGCAGAATGCTCGATTGGCTGGATCAGTGGTCTGACATGACAAGTCCAATGTACCCATTATCATGGCTCTAGTTCCTTTCTTTCTTATCAGTTTCTGTCTTAAAGCAGACAAAGGGGCTCAATAATGTGTCAACATGTAATACATTTGTTTTTGTTTTGTTGCCGCCATCTCTAACTTATTTGTATTTTCTAAAGAGGATCATGAACAGTTTTGATAGGCCCCTGGTGACTATCTTGACAAGAACTTTTGTTCTTAATTAGGTTCTACTTAAAGATAATAAATATTCCCTTCCAGACTTTTCACTCAATTATATGTTACCACAAGTACATGTAAATTTAGAATAAAATCCAAGCAATTTGCTTTAACCCAGCATGATAAATAATAACCAGAGGTTTCATCAGAGATCAAATACTAGCTGCTGAGCATGGAAATGAAACTAATTACAATTTTGATGTTTTTGAGAAGAAGAAAACTGCAGTCTCTCTCTCATAAAGTATCTCTCTTAGGAACTGGTTGTAATGAGATCCTTTTGACTTCTGTGCATCTATCTTCTACACAGCTCAAGGAGTTCATGCCATGCACAACAGTTGCCTTCTTAGGATGCTGAAAATATAAGGATACTTACTGGTATGTGGCAAGGATTATGGAAGATGTGTTGAAGAACAAGAATTCAATATGGTCATAGGGATTTAGTTTTCTTTTATGTATTCATTTTAGACCTTTCTGATGAGTGAAAAGATCCACCTTTAGAATTTGCATTATGCATTATTCTGAAAAATGGTTAGACAAAATAAAAAAGGAAGTCTTTCTAGTTCATTCTATAGCTTCCTCTGATAAATTGCAACAAATAATCATGCAGTATCAAGGATAGTTTACTCTCAGAGAATGCAGAAGTATAACAATGGCAGCGGTGTTGATACAGGTCATCACCAAGGAGTGTGAATTTCACCTTCATTTTGACATGAGAGACACTCACACATACATTTTTCAATTCAATTTGAAATATTCCACCCACATGACAAACTACATAATTGTTGCCAAATTTTTAAAAAAGAGACTTTTTTTCTAGCTTCATTATTTCATTTCATCCCAATCTTCAAACACTGAATCCACTTCATTTCACTGGGACCTTGTTTAATTGCCTGTTGGATGTAGTTGATGCTTCTTTATGCATTCTTTGTTCAAGTTTACTTAATGTTACGCCTTACTGAGCAAATGTGTAAAAAGATCATGGTTATGAACACACAGATGTTGGTGTGATTGTATGCTGAAGGGAGACCAGGGAGAGCACTTGGTTAATGAAAAAGCAAGGAGTTACCTTAGCATCATATAACCTATATGAATATTGTTCAAGGCCATATTAGACTTATTTTCAGATGAACACTTCTGTTGGAAAAGTGATCCGACTACAGGAACTACCACCAACAATATTTTGTTGATGTTATCTGAATTATGCTCTTTGTTCCCCTATTCAAAGACATTCCACTTGTAACTATTCATTTTTCTAAGTGAAGAATTGTATTTTCATAAAACTTACCAGTGAAATCATCACCTGACTCTTGTTATGTTATTGCTGACAGCATACTTAGTACTATACAATGCATAGAAATGAAACCATTCCTTGGCTCAATACTACCACCCTTCCTGTGAGTACTACCTTACTGCCCAAGTAGTCCCAGTGATTTCAATGGAGCTACTTTCACAATAAGGAACTAATCAATATTAGGGTTGCCAACTGTCTAACACACAAACCCAAACACCACTGCCCCACCCCTTCTCTGAGGCTCCACCCCCCACTCACTCCAGCCCCCTCCCTCCATCACTCGCTCTCCCCCACCCTCACTCACTTTCACCGGGTGGGGCAGGGGGTTGAGGTGCAGGAGGGGGTGCAGGCTCTGGGCTGGGGGGTGGGGCTGAGGAGTTTGGAGTATGGGAGGAGGCTCTGGCTAAGCCTGAGGCAGGGGTTGGGGTGCAGGAGAGGGCTCAGGGATGGGGCAGGGAGTTGGGGTGCAGGAGGGGGTGTGGGCTCTGAGAGGGAGTTTGTGTGTGGGATTGGGTGTGGAGTTCAGGCTCTGGGAGGGAGTTTGGGTGTGAGGTGCTGGCTCTGGGTTGGGGCAGGGGATTGGAGTGTGGGAGGGGGTGAGGGGGGTGGCAGTTACCTCAGGAGGCTCCCGAAAGTGACCAGCACACCCCTCTAGCAGTGGCTCCTAGGCTGGGGGGCCGGGGTCTCCCAGACAACGGGAGCTGCAGAGTCAGCGCTTGAGGAGAGGGCAGCGTGCAGAGACCCCCCCCTGCCCCCCAACTCCAGGGGCCACAGGTACATGCTGGCCACTTCTGGGAGCAGTACAGGGCCAGGGCAGGCAGGGAGACTGCTTTAGCCCCACTGCGCTGCCAGACTTTTAGCACCTAAAATCTCCTGGTTTGGTGTCAGTAGCTTCCAGGAGATAGGGCCTGATTCCAGGAGACTCCTGGCAAAACCGGAAATGTTGGCAACCCTAATCAATATGAGAAAGAGGGCCCCATGATAATATTTGGATGTTGTTGATGACCCCATATTAACATTGCCTAGCACTTCCAATTCCTGTTTTCAGTTGTTTATATTCTTCTGTGACAAAGTCAGACCAGACAGCTACCAGAGAGCGGTGGAAGGCAGAGAGATTAGCCCTAGAATGGTAAAGGCCTTTTACCCTGTGAGCTGAAAAGAGGTTACCTCAGGCCAACTAGGGACACCTGAGTCCAATTAAGGGCTGCCTGTGACCTTCAAAAAAAACCTCTTCTCATGAGAGACAGGGAGGACAGATGAGAGATAATATGTAGAAGGGTGTATAGGCTCCTCCTGGTGGAAGGCTGCTTTCCTCGTGTGAGAGGGTGAGCATACTCCCACATTCCAACTGAGTACCCTCACCACCCTGCTATTGGCATTTCTGGGGACAGGGTTGGGATCTCTGTCTCTCATTTTTCATGAAAAATTTCAGGTCTTGCATTCAGCCCAATGCAGAATGGGGAAAAAAATTGACTCTTGAAAAGTTTCATGGGACAAGAAAACCTTTCCCTGTCCTGCTCTCCTGATGACCCAAATAGAGGTCCCAGTGTTGGACATTATGAAATCTGTATTTTTCTAGTTTTCTTTTATTAAAAATCTGATTTAATTTACACAGCGAGAAAACATCCTTAACATGGGTTTAATGGTTTAAAAAAATATAAACTGTCAATTATGACACAATGGAAACACATCACAGAAACAAAATATTCCATATTTTGGTTATTTGTCATATTTTGCCTACTTTTGTCACACATTGGCAGGTTTGAAAGTTAAGGGGCACAACCAAATCAGATACAAAGACACACTCGAGTGGCAATAAGACTTAGCAAGGTAACTGCTGGTGCAAGCAGGGGGAAATTATGGGACTGGCAATGCTTTTAAAAATAGGCTTATTAACAATAATTAGAATGCAAGGGTGTTTTAATTTTTAACTTTCAGCTGCAAGCTCAGCATTCCATAGAAAAACTACTTATATTACAGAATACCAGTCAATGGAACAAAGTGTGTGAAATATATTTGGAGCCATGTAGTGTATCAACTATGATTTAAAGGCCATTTAAAACCATTGATAACATTACCTAAAGACAGGTTTTAGAGTAGCAACCATGTTAGTCTGTATTCGCAAAAAGAAAAAGAGTACTTGGGGCACCTTAGAGACTAACAAATTTATTTGAGCATAAGCTTTCGTGAGCTACAGCTCACTTCGTCGGATGCAAGCTCATGAAAGCTTATCCTCAAATAAATTTGTTAGTCTCTAAGATGCCACAAGTACTCCTTTTCTTATTACCTAAAGAACAATTCTCCAAAGGAAAGGGGAAAGAATACCCTGGAATCCTACACTGCAAATGGCTCCGCTATGCTCATTTAATGAGTCACCACTGTAAGTAAGAAGAACCTCATAGGAGAAAAATGGAAAAATCAATAAGCGTTACCCACATTATCTAATCTGACGTGCTGAAGAAATGGCTGTCATTAGAGAACACTAAATAAGCAACTAAAAAAGTAGCACTGTTCCATAACTGTTAAAAGTGCATGTATTTTTATTTCCCTAATCACAAGGAAACTAAATACTTTAATGGAAGGCTGTAGACACAGAGAAAGCAAAAATATATTTCAACTGAACAGCGGGTATTGTAATCATCTAAGATAACCTTCTGCATAATACAGGTGATAGAACTTCTCTGAATTAATTCCTGTTTGAACTATAGTAGAAAAACACCTAATCTTGATTTTAAGATATCCAGTGAGAGAGAATCCATCATAACCCATAGGAAGTTGTTCCTATTTTATATGTCAGGCTGACAGGCCTATAAATACTCAAGCCATCCCATTTACCCTTTTAAAATACTGGCACATTAGCTTTCTTTCAGTCTTCTGGAACTTCCCCAGGGTTCCAAGACTTATTGAAAATCAAGATCAGTGCTCCAGAGAGTTCATCGGCCAGCTCTTCTAATGCATATGCACGCTATGTGTGAATTTTATTTTTAAGCAGAAAGCCTAGGTGCCTGATTCTCCACTGAGCTCAAACCATTTTATACCTATGAAATGGAGCCATACTGGTGGAAAAACCGGTAAAGTAATTTTTGGTAAATAAATTGTTTTTTTTCAGCAAACATTCCCTTCCTCCCACTCCAGTGCATTAATGTTGATGGAGAAAACAGAGAGGAAGAAAGGGAGGAAATCTCTGAAAGGTTTTCCTCAGAGTTTTCTCCCCAGTCATTCTATGGCAGGAAGGGGTGTGGTTATATGTGGTGGGAGGAAGGGAAGAAGGGATGTGCCAGTTCCCCATTTGGAAGAGAATTGCAATGGGGAACAGCTTCTGGCCTTGTGCTGATCCCCCTGGGATCCTTCTGTGTGGAAGCTCCATGTGTGGAAGCTCTATGTGGAAGCTCTGTGTGGAAGCACACATCCTTCTGTGTGGAAGCTCCATGTGTGGAAGCTCTATGTGGAAGCTCTGTGTGGAAGCACACATCCTTCTGTGTGGAAGCTCTAGATCTCCAGTCCTGGAATAGTCGTTCCTTGGGAGCAAGGCTGCAACGAAGTTGCAGTACCCAGGCTTCCCCCAGCCAGTGGCTTCTCCCCAGCATGTACTTAAATACTTTAATGACATGGGGTCCAAATGCACACAATTGTGCTATCCTCTTTACCCTTCCTGAATGATCTTGAAATAATTATGCAAGCGGTGCATTTTCACTGCTGCACATACTTTTAAGCCTTCCTGCCATCTTACGATGTTATCTTCTCTGAATGCCAGAGAAAAGTGGAACAGATGTGCGGAACACAAGATTCCACAGAAGGGATTTCCCTTGCAGCAATAACTATGCAGAAACTCTCAGAACTTCTTCCCCTAGTAATGGGGTTATTTTTAGCCCAGAGAATAGAGCGCAGGTGGTAGATTTTTTTATGTTAAATATTTGATCCAAACCAATCACAGTGAATAAAATTGGACTGAAGGCAAAAGCGTCCACAATGAATGGAAACAAAAACAAAATTGTTTCATTTTTTTAGCACTTGTGTGTAATATTCAGAGGGAGCTGGTTGTGTGTGCATGTATTTGTATAAAGCAAGCAGGGTGAAAGGCAGAATCGGATCACAAATCCAGCTGGGTGCTGTGTGTATGCAGTATAATCACATGTTGCAATACATGCGTCTATTGTCTTATTCTGAAATAACATGGCAAGTGGCTAAACACCTGTTCTATTAGGAGGGCTGACTGCCATTTTCTTGCCACAACCAATGCATGCCGTGTAACAGATATAACTGCTCATCATTCGTGCTGTTCTGAGTGTACATATTAGCCCAAACCCTGAGTCATGTGATCTCTGGGTGCTTCAATTCCCTATCTGGCAAATGGAGATAATGTTATTTCCTTTCTTCTACTCTTCAGGGCAAGGACGGACTCTTACCATGCCATGTGCTTGTACAGTATCCAGCATAAGGAGTCCATCTGGAATCAGGGCCTCTAGCCCCTATTGTAAGACTAATAACTAATAATAATAATGAGAGCTGCTGAGCAACTGCAGCTTCCACCAAAATCAATGGCAGTTGCAGATTCTCAAAATCTCTCTTGGTTTGACCTATTGTGTATTCTAAGGGGTGAGACAGTGTGTGACACTGTTTCAGAGTAACAGCTGTGTTAGTCTGTATTCGCAAAAAGAAAAGGAGTACTTGTGGCACCTTAGAGACTGGCAAACCAGGAGTCAGCTCTTGCCAAGTCTGTAGGCATCAGCTGAGCACTGACAAATTCATAGCCGGAAACCAGACCAGCTCACCTATATGTTAATATTGTTCAAGATAGAGGTTGAACTTGTAAGAATGTGTTTAGACTCTATAAAATGCTTGGCAGTTGTTGCCTGAATTCATCTTACTTGTAATGTCTGCATCCCATGCTATAAGGTAATATGTAAGTTTTGCTTTATAACTATAAAAAATGCCTGCTCTGAACTTGTGAACCCAGGCAGGAAAAGTGGTTCCCACACCCATCCAGAAGAACTATCAAGACTAAATGGGCCATTGTAGAATATCACAATACAATGGCTGAGTTAATGGCCCTCTAACACCAATGAAGGTGCTATGAGCAAGGAGGCTCATTCCATCATCTTGAATTCTGGAAGAGGGAAATAAAGGTAGCTGAC
Source organism: Eretmochelys imbricata (assembly GCF_965152235.1). Taxonomy (NCBI): domain Eukaryota; kingdom Metazoa; phylum Chordata; order Testudines; family Cheloniidae; genus Eretmochelys; species Eretmochelys imbricata. Next base: position 133,042,714 of record NC_135572.1, read on the forward strand.
ATGAAGATTTTTCATTTGTTTGCTGTTTGATTGCTTACAACAGCTGAAGCTAAGAAACAAAAAGTAGAGATTCCCCAGGGTCAACCTGGGTCAGCCCTAAAAAGATATTCACTGCTGACAGATTATTACATCTTTGTCTTTTGAAACCATAGACTGAACTCATTTGTGTATATATGTTGTGGGCTTTAACCTATAAATATTTTTTTCATTTCTTTTTCCTAGTTAACAAATCCTTAATTAGTTTACTATAGAACTGGTGACCAGGATTGTCTTTGTTGTGAGATCTAAGGTACAAAATGATCTGGAGTAAGTGACTGGTCTCTTCAGATTGGGAGCAACCTATCTTGTGATTTTTGATGTAAGTAACCATTTATCACTTGCCTGGGTGGCAAGATAGATTGGAGCGCCCAAGGGGACTGTTTGAGACTCTATGGTAAGACTAGGAGGACTTGTGGCACCTTAGAGACTAACAAATTTATTTGAGCATGAGCTTTCTTGAGCTGCAGCATAAGACTGTTACAGTGACCCAGGAGTTCACATTTATTACTGGGTTGGTCAAATCTAATTATAGAACACACAACCAGTCTGGGGTGTCTGCCCTGCTTTTGACAGTCTGCCCTGAGGTTGGCACTCTTGCTCATGAGCCACCCAGACAGCTTGACACAGTGATTGCTAATTTTTTGTTCTAAACCCCACATTTAAAATTGCTTATGCCTTTCTCAAACAAAATTTCTTTTGTGCAGGGATTTTTCATGTTTTGTTTCAACCCAGAGATTATTTTTTTAAAAGTTTTGAGTAACATTATGTGACTTGTGTAAGTAAAGAAAGTAAAATGTCCCCTGGTATGAAATTTTGTGAACGGAACTTTGTGCATGGATACCAGACTATAGAAAGTTCAAAACTGGCTTGCTTTGTTGAACTCATCTAGAGCTGGACTGAACTAAGCCATGCCTTCTTAGGTTAACAGTGGCTGAGTTAAGCACAGTTTGCATTGTAACAATCATTTTTCAGGCACTCCTGACTTTCTCTGTTTATGCTGAAATTTTCCACAGTTGGTCTCAGCCTAAGGGTTAAAATTGGAGCAAAGTTGGTTAGCGTGCTTTTGAGATGGAAAAGTGAGAATGAATTCTCTATAAGTTCAGATCACCATTTCATTAATGCCATATTTTGAAATGAATAGATCTTTCGAGGGAGAAAGTGTAACTAGTAAGTTTGGGGAACCTCTAAAATGAGCTGGACTTCTGATGATAAAAATCTGCCTTCATGCTCTGATGGGCAAAAAGATTCTGGACCTTAAATATATTGTCAATTGCCAGCCCGGGGCCAGTGTCATTTTGGTGGGAAATTCCATACATGGAAGGGGTAGTGGAGAAACAAAAACTATATATATTTTAAATGGAGACTGCTTTAAAACTACTCAAAAGTTTGGCATGTAAGATCTTGGCCAAGATCAATTGGTGGGAGGATTTCAGATAGGAAAGTCAAAGGTATATGATAAATACAAGTTAGTACAGTCTTCTACATTTTATTATCTGTGTGTGTAATCCTGGCTCCACTGAAATCAATGGCAAAACTCCCATTGACTTCAGTAGGGCCAGGATTTCACCATGCACACACAACCTGTGTTAAAAGAAATGTTATTAAGGTTGCAAGGTCAAGTACTCATATGTCAGGAAACTCCAGAATGAAGGTAACACTGTGCAACTTTAGTTCTGTCCCCGTGTGGATATACATTTTGATACCATCTTTAATGACACAGTCACATTCCACTTTTTCTAGAGCACCCTACTACTCAGTATTTTTCTGTGTGGCTGCTTCAGACTGGAGATGCTGATGGCAGTGCTTTCTGATTGGAACTGTAAAGGGTGTTCAGTGGATCTGAAGCATGCTCAATACAGACAAAATATTCAGAGAATTTATCAGTAGTCCTGTATCAAGTTGTGCAAGAAGACTAGAATGGTGACTTATAATGGTTTATAGCTAAGCAAAACCTGAGCAGACTTTCTTGAGGGCAAAAAAAAAAAAAGCACCTCTCTGACTCCAGAAATATCGCCAGTTAAAATTTCAAATTCCTGGTGCAAGTCATGGAGGCATTAGAGCACACGTGAAAGCTTTTGTCATCATCATAGTAACCATGAGAGAAGAAGCTTTGAATACTGGCTAGTTCCATCAGTGTAGCTTTCTTATAGCTTCCCTTTAAAAATTTGTCCTAAATTATATTTTCATTTAGGAATCACTGCATGTATTCATAAACTAGTTCTGTAGCTAGAATAATGCTTCAATTCTTGGAGACATGGGGTCCAACCCATAAAATCCATCTGGGAACAAACACACACACCCTACATAAAATAGGAGTGTGTGTGTCTGTGTCTTATACCATGCCTATCACTGTAAAATCTAAGCACCTTCCAGTAGTACATGAAGTGTGACGTGATTAACATCTGTCACATGTTATTTTGTTCTCATCTCCTCCCAGTGGGGGAAAACGTGCAGTATTTTGGTAGGATTTTTTTTTTGTTTTGTTTTTATTTTATTTATATACATGCAACCATGGCTATGTATTCAAGTTAGAAAAGACACGGAGATGACAGTGCACTTGGAGCACAAGGCAGTGAGGTTTCTGATGGTCCTTAATTCCTCCAAGAAAATTCTGTCTCCCACACAGAAGTGCTTTATTTTTAGTATCAAAAGTTCCATTGTGCTAGACAAATGACGTTGACCACAGTCTTCATCCTGGAGTTTTAGATGTTCTTTGAGATAGCCTGGACCCAGGACATGGAGCACCTTGAAGATAAGGACCAAGATATTGAACTTTATTTGCAATTCTATAGGAAGCCAGTGTAGGGAGCAAAGAACAGATTTAATGTGCTCGCCATAGCCTGTGTTCCCGAGGAGAAACATTGTAGTGTTCTGTTCTAGTTGAAGTTTCCTAAACACTGAAGATTTCATACACACATCATTGTGGTAGTCTAGATGACAGGTGACAAAGGTGTGAATAACGAGGCCAAGTCATTATTCATTAGGATGGGAGGGAGTATCCTAGCCAACCACTGATTATAGAAAGCACTGATGTCAGCATCAGCAAGGAATCCAGGAGTACTCCTGGACAGGTAGAATTGACCAATTATGGGTACATCGCTTCAGCCAATGGAAGTTGCACCAAAGCTCCAAGCTTTTCTTCTGTCTACCAGCATCATCTCTGTTTTGTTCAGGTTCAGCATCATCCATGAGCTGATCTGGTCCAAGCCCTAGACCATCTTTGTGGTAGTGGTGTGGTCAGATGTGGTGAAGAATAGGTAGAGCTGTGTCATTTGCATATTGTTGGCACTTGAGTCCATGTCATCTGACTAGTTTACTAAGTGGTGCATAATGGTGTATAATACTAAGTTTATCTCTATTTAAGTTGTTAATGAAGCATTTGCTATTTTGGTCAGGAGTGGCATCAGTTGCTCATGATTCTCTCTCATAAGCAAGGAAGGGCACAGGTTGGATTTGTAAATCTTGGGTTGAGATTCCTTTAGGATGTCAAACTTCCTGATGAGTGGATGTGTTGAACTTTGGCAATGCAGGAGGGCTATTGGTTGGTGAAGGCAGGCGGGGTGGACTGAAGTTATTTGGAAAGCCTTCCCAAATGTGAAGTAGTACAATAGGCCTTCACAGTTCTTCATGATGGGTACTGGTGCAGGATAAAGGCACTTGATTTCTGGATAGCTCTTTGGGATGGAATTTTGAAGCCTCAATAGAGGCTGATAAGAAGGGTCTCTTGAAGTGTAAAATAGCCTTAGCATAGACTTTTAGGAATTTATTGTGTTTCCTCAGTCTGTATCGGCCTTTGTTCTCTGCAAAGAGTACTTGAGTTTCTGCACCTCTCCAATCTGGTGCAGCAGGAAGCTAGCAAACCAAGGTGTTATGTGTGGCCCATGGGGAGAAGGAGGCCATCTCAGCACCAATATAGAATGGAAATGATTGACCAGCTCCTTGATGCTTCTGATACCAGTCAGATCTGTGTTCTTGGGGAACCAGGGCTCAGTATCTAGCCTGTCCGACTCATGAAAGACACCCCCACACAGCCTCTGCTTACACCAAAACCCATCAGAAAAAAGACTTGCAGAGAGCAATGAAGGGCAGATGGGAGACACACCTAGACCCCTCCTGACAAGGGTGACAAGATGAAGACATCTCCAGTAGCATACAGAATGGAAAACAGAGACAATTCCCCTAGCCTCATCTGCATGAAAGATGGGACAGGGAGACATCTCAATTTGCATACAGAATGGAGAACAGAGAACCACACTGAACTCTGGGACCAGAAAAGCAGGGAAGCATGGCATCATGGGGGCTCTCTATTCCAGATGTTAATGAACCTACACCTGCACACACCCAGCTTAGCAATTATCAGATCAATTCTAGTGATAAATCCTTGATTGATATCCAAAATACTGAAGCAGCCTAGTTGCATTGTGAGCTCCCTGGAAGAAAACACCACCCATAGCCAAGAGTGATCAGCTCCTATTGTCTAGCCCAGTGGTTCCCAAACTTGTTCCGCCGCTTGTGCAGGGAAAGCCCCTGGCGGGCCGGGTCGGTTTGTTTACCTGCCGCGTCTGCAGGTTCGGCTGATTGCGGCTCCCAGTGGCCGCAGTTTGCTGCTCCAGGCCAATGGGAGCTGTTGAAAGTGGTGGCCGGTATGTCCCTCGGCCCAGTGCTTTCCCTGCACAAGCGGAGGAACAAGTTTGGGAACCACTGGTCTAGCCTAAAGAAAACCCTTGAATCATCAGTTTACCTATAAACAAATCTAGCGTTCTCCCTTGAACCATTGTATTTTCTCTACAAAAATCCCTACTCACTCTCCAGTCAGTGTTCCGGCTACATGGATCCAAATTTTGCATCAGTTCCACTAGCACTCCATCTCCTGACTGATCGTGCTGGGGGCTCTGCCTGTCTCCAGCACTCAGGACCCTGAGCTACCACCATCGCCTGGGAACCCCGACCAGTTCAAGCCTCATGGAGTGGGTGAGATCCCTCCCTCTCTCTCTCTCTCACTCTGTTTTCTTTTCTACCTCAGGTATTAACCTTTAATAATGTAACTGTTATGTTGGTTTAGGCTCTCCTTGTGTAGTTATTATTATTCAATAAATAACTTTTATGATTAAGCTGGTTGCTTCTGTCTCTCTCTGAACTTTACTCTTCTGTGTTTTTAGATTCCCCATTCACTCTGCAGCAATGCTTCTTTTCCCTAAGCTAAAGATCCCTGTAGTACCCAAAAATACTGTGGGGTTTGCTCATCCAGTGGGTTACTACCAGTACAATTGTGACGTGAAAGTGGGGATAGGGACGTGTTAAACCTGTGACATATAAGGGAAGGCAGCTGAAAGTGCTGCTTGGCCCAGCCTATTGAGACCAGGGGTACATAAGGGTGACAGCTTGAAAGTGCTGATTGACCCAATCCACTCAGACTTACTCTGGGGGGGGTGAAGGTCCTCAATCTTGACCTAGGCCAAAGATCAGGACCAGGATGGGTCTGGCTGCATGTATTGGACCAGAGGTGACCTGTGAATATCCTAGGGAGGCAGCTGAGGAGATAAGCTTTTGGGCTTTTCCATCTGTGGCCTTGTCAAGATGCACACTGAAATCTCAGAGGTCAAAAAGTTTGAGGTATTTCATGACCATTGCCCACAAGATATCAGCAAATGCCTTAACGATTCCTATCATCCATGAGTTCCAGTATGTTCAGATGTGGTGGGCTTATTTGTTTATATAGATAGAGACCAGAAAGAAGTTTGGATCCATGTCTGAATGTTCGTGGACTGTGGGCTTGAGGCAGTCTTTCATGTAGGCAAGTCCCAAACCAAATTTAGATTTTACATGGCAAAATCAAACCCTGTAAAAGTCCACCCACAAGCCATCAGTTAGGCAATGAAGATCATAGAACACTGGTATCATGTGTTCCCAACAAGAAATGCCATTTTGTAATGAAGTGGCCACATGATGCTGGGCCTGTTAGGATTTCTATAGCTTTTTTCCTTTTGTAAGTAAAAATGTTGTGGTTGCATTGCTGCTTTGATTTTAAAGAAATAGGTTTATTTATTGTGAATACAAGTAAGATTTAACATTCAAAAATACACACAAGCTTCTAGGGCAAGTCCCGCTGCTCTATTAACTTTCTTTTTTCACTTTCCCTGAATAAGTTATTTCTGTCCATTTATTTTCATTTCATCTGAGGAGAATGGGAAGGAAGAAACAGGTTGACAGAGATGGTTGCCAGCAAAGTGATGACTGCAGCTGAGAATAGGGTTACAAAAATACACAGCTTTCGGAACGGTGTATTGTTTAGCTTCTATGTATAAGATGAAGCTTGGAAAAAATTATTTTTAGAGCTTGTATTTTTTTAGTAGATGACGGTTCACAATGAAGAGGTGATCATACGGTTCCAACGGAATTATAAACTATACAGAATGCAGAAACTACACAAAGAATGAGCCTTGAATTCAAGATTTTCAGAAATAATCATAAGACAGGCTCCACATTAAGGCATCTAAAGAAGTGGTCAGTTTTCAAAAGACCTGAGCATCAGCGTCTTCTACTGAGGTCAGCGGGGAGTTACTGGGTATGTCGATGCTGCAAAAAGAGACCGGTGGCAGCTACAGCAGTGTAGGGTGCTATACAGTGGGCTGGAACCCAGGCTTTTATATTAATCCCCTCCCACCCACCTCTGCCAGGTTTCAGAGCCCAGGTTCCAGTCTCAGCCTGAATGTCTAGCGAGCTATTTTTAACCCCATGGCACAAGCCTGAGTCAGTTGAGCTAGGCTCTGAGAGATACTGCTGTGTGTGTGTTTGTTTTTTTGCAGTGTAAATATACTCAATGGGTGCTCAGTTGATTTGAAAACCTGACGGCTTATTTAGCTCCTTGAAGTACAAATCTAAAGACCTACCTTTAGGTTCCTGTTTTTGAGCAATCAGACCACCAGCAAGTCAATCACACAAATGATCTTTAAAATTAGGGCTAGATAAATTAAAAGGAATTTATTGTGAGCAAGCTCTTTATTTTTTAAGCTGCCTCAGGTTTGTTAAGATCTGTGTCAACTTTAGGGGGAGAAAAAAACAAACAAACAGGCCTTGTCCACACAAGAAAGTTGCACCATTTTAATTAAATGGATATAAAAATCTATCACTTAAACTGGTGCAAACCCTGATAGAGATGCACTTAAATGAGGTTAAACCTTGCTTAAGTAAATTTAGCCAATTCAAGTATTTCTGCATTCGGGGTTTGCACCAGTTCAACTAGATTAATTTTTAAATTATTTAGTCTAAAGTGATGCTATTTTCTAATACTGGCAAAGTCTTAGAAATGCTGTTTGGGATACCGTTCTGAAAAGCTGACAGGGATGAGAAGCACAGTAAATTTAGCAGACCCTCCTTCCTGTCAATATGCAATAATGTGGGTACCAGTCTACCCTCAAATCAGTTGGTGCTAAGATGATTGATATAAAATTACCTGAATCTTCCCCATGTGAAACCCATTGGGCTAAACTCAGTAGTGTAATTCCATTGAATTCAGTTGACTTACACCAGGGATAAATTTGGACCATGTTGTTCACAGATCCTATATAAATGTACACTTTTTATGTTAAAGGTGTAGACAAATAAATCTGTGTGGTCATTCAAATGTTTGAAATCCTTCGTTTCCCCAGACTGCACTCTTCATGAATTCCAGAGCAGATCACAAAGCAAACACAAATTCATTTTATGTTAATGTGATTGCAAACCACCTTTCTGTACTGTGTGAGCTCCCCCTTCATGCTAGTGAAAATGAAAAAAAAATCAGTTCCATTACAGGAAATAAGTGTGAGATAATGATTTGGAAAAGTATGAGAGATTCATTAATAAATGAGGTTATTTTCCCCTGTGGCTCCTGGAATTAGATATGACACAACACCTTCACACAATCAGTTTGTTCTGAGACCCTGATAATAGGAACCCATCTGCTTGGAGACATAAAGGAGAATTCATTATATGCCTGATAATTACTTTCAATGCAACATAAAGAGATTTCATGCACAGCTTCTTAGAGCTAAACATGCTGTCAGAGAAAATACTTTGATGCCGAAGAATAAGTGAGGTTCAAAAAGGTGATAGCTAATAATGACATTTAAACATTTCTACAGAAAAATATATATTGTGCCTTTTCCACAGCACAAACTGCAAAGAGACTCAAAGGCTTTCTACAGGACTTCCTGCCGTCTACTGCTGCACATCTCCACTGAGCGTATTCTTTTCTATGCCTTGCCTAATTAGGATGGACAATAGATAATATCAAATGCATGTTCTCTTGTAAAAGAAGGAAGGAGAAAGAGACAAATTTGGAAACCGAGTTTTAATACCTTATCCTTGGGGCTCACTCCCAGAGCTGGTAAGAAATATTACAGTCAGCATGCTAAGCCCTAAAGAGGAGATTCCTGACAGCATTTAACAATGACTGCTAAGATTCAAGAAGGAGCGGCATTGACAGACTCTGGCGTGAGTCTCCTCCAGCCCTCCATTTCTTTATCATAAGAAGGTGGCGTACTACCTTAAATGAGGAGGATTTGAGGCTCTGAAGAAGATTACTAGGACTCTATGGGGGAGGGAATAAGGCAGGAAAATGAACTGAAGTGAAAGATATGGCTTAATTTGGTTCTCCTGATGGTCCATCTTGTGCTGAATTTATTCTCTCCCACAATTCTAAGTGTTAAAATACATACAAATATTTATAGAGGATAAAAGTCTGGGTTTAATTTTTATGGTTAACCTTTTATTTTATACTTTAACCAGTGCATGTTTCAATTCCATTTCCACAATGGGAGCAGGCATCCTCCAAAGTTCTCCTTCCCACTCCGATTTTATTTGTTTCTTCTTCGACTTCAGTGAGAGCTGCTGGGTGCTCCCTACTTCTGAAAATGACAACACATTTATAACAGCTAAGTCTCCAATGAAGCAAGACATTTACGCACACGCTTATATTTAAGCACAGGAGTAGTTCCACTGAAGCCAATGGAAATGCTCACATGCTGAATGTTAGACACATATTTAAGTACTTTGTTGAATCAGGGCCTAAATATGGACTTAGGAGACTTTACACACCCATTTTAAAAAAATCTTAGCCAGAGGTTTCTGTACCCAGAAGCAATAGAGAGAGGTCCTCCTCCAGGTGGCAACTCTAATATTGCCCATCTCTGAAGAGTGGTGCAATATTCTACACCTATTGCATAAAACAACATTCCCTAGACTTTAACATCTCCCATCATTTCAGCACCTACCTATTGGCCAAGTGCAGAATGCAAACATTTCTGTAGCCTTAATAGAGCCCCCCAAGATGGATGTACTCATTTTTTGTATTATAAAATTGAAGCCCTTTCGACTTGCTGTCATTAAAAATCCAATGGCACTTTTAAACTAAATAAAAATATCAACCCTGGATTCCTAGGCAAATTATGCATGAAATCCTGGCCCCACTGCAGTCAGTGACAAAGTTCCTATTCACTTCAGTGAACCAGAATTCTTCCCTAATCAAGTCAAGTAATTACATTCTGCCTATATAAACTCTCCACACCCTTCCCACTGGATACTATTCTTCCTGTCCTAGGGGACTGATCAAAGTCCCCTTAGAACTGGCAGATGTTCTGCCTGGAAATTGTTTGCAGTGTTGTAAACGTGTTGGTCCCAGGATAGTAGAGGACAAGGTGAGCAAGGTAATATCTTTTATTAGACCAGCTTCTTTAAACATGCTAAACAATCTGTTCCAGCTTGTATTTAGTTGTGATACTAAGTACCCTTCCCAGACCTGAAGAAGAGCACTCTGTAGCTCGAAAGCTTGTATTACACCAACAGAAGTTGGTCCAATAAAAGATATTACCTCTCTCACCTTGTGTGCAAAATGTTACTCTATTCCACTCCAGAAGTGGCTAATGAGAGGATCTTTGCACATAGTTTATATTTCAGTGTAAATTGGTAAAGCTCTTTAGGATCATGTGCAACATAAATGTAAGGGATTATTATACAATTACTTTATGTATATTTAATAACATTGCACTCGATGTTCTTTTCACAAACTGTTCTAAGAAATTCAGGAAGTAATTTGCTTGAAAGCTACTAACTAAATTAATTGGTAATTTCCTTAACACTGTTTATTTTGAAAAGGTTTATTGTCACTTAATTTAGTCTCTTCTGCTATTACAATATGACTGAGAGAAAGTGCTATTTCACTGTGAGGGAGGGAAATTTCTTAATCAGGGAATAAACTCCTAGATATTAGCTAATCCAAATTTTCTAGCACATCAGTCTTGAAACGTGATGGGTGCCCATTGGTATGAACAGAATGTTGGGTATGCAAATTGCACAACCATCTATTGTGATTAGTTCTGCGTAGAATACTTCTCTTGTTAGCTTCTCTAAAACCATTTCAAATAAAAATCTCTCTGAACACTATTTATTGCACCTATCTCATCTAAAGGTCTTTTCCTATAAGAGACAGAAAATAGAGTGCATCTAAACATTAGGTATTCTAAAATACTACAGCCTTAACCACAAAAGCTGGCTAAATATTATAGACTGGCAGCAGTTCTTTTCTTTTTTGCAACAACAGAAAACAATACAGAATGTAGTAATTAGGTATGTGTATACGAATTGTTTGAAGGATACCATATGTATCAGATATATCTGTCCAAATCCATCTCTACATCAGTCTTTCCTTCTCTGTCTGATATCAATATGACTAGGGCTATCAAGCGATTAAAAACATTAATCACGATTAATCATGCAATTTAAAAAATTATTCGCAATTAATCGTGCTATTAATCGCACTGTTAAAAATAATAGAATACCATTTATTTTAATATTTTTGGATGCTTTCTACATTTTCAAATATACTTATTTCAATTACAATACAGAATACAAAGTGTACAGTGCTCACTTTATATTTATTTTTTATTACAAGTATTTGCCCTGTAAAAAAACAAAAGAAATAGTATTTTTCAATTTACCTAATACAAGTACTGTAGTGCAATCTCTTTATCATGAAAGTTGAACTTACAAATGTAGAATTATGTACAAAAAAACTGCATTCAAAAATAAAACAATGTAAAATTTTAGAGCCTGCAAGTCCACTCAATCCTACTCCTTGTTCAGCAAATTGCTCAGCAAGATTGTTTACATTTGCAGGAGATAATTGTTCCCACTTCTTGTTCAGAATGTTACTTGAAAGTGAGAACAGGCGTTCTCATGGCACTGTTGTAGCCGGCATCGCAAGATATTTACCATGCCAGATGCGCTAAAAATTCATATGTCCCTTCATACTTCAATCACCAATCCAGGGGACACATGTCCATGCAGATAACGGGTTCTGCTCAATAAGAATCCAAAGCAGTGCGGACCAACACATGTTCACTTTCCTTATCTGAGTCAGATGCCACCAGCAGAAGGTTGATTTTCTTTTTTGGTGGTTCGGGTTCTGTAGTTTCCGCATCAGAGAATTGCTCTTTTAAGACTTCTGAAAGCATGCTCCACACCTCATCCCTCTCAGATTTTGAAAGGAACTTCAGATTCTTAAACCTTGGGTTGAGTGCTGTAGCTATCTTTAGAAATCTCACATCGGAACCTTCTTTGCATTTTGTCAAATCTGCAGCAAAAATGTTCTTAAAATGAACAACATGTGCTGGGTCATCATCTGAGATTGCTGTAACACAGGGATCAGCAACCTTTGACATGTGGCCCATCAGGGAAATCCGCTGGCGGGCAGGGACAGTTTGTTCACCTGCAGTGTCTGCAGGTTCAGCCGATCGCTGCTCCCGCTGGCCACGGTTCGTTGTTCCAGGCCAATGGGAGCTTCGGGAAGTGGCAGCCACCACATCCCTTCCTGCAGCCCCCATTGTTCTGGAATGTTGAACCGCGGCCAGTGGGAGCTGCAATCGGCTGAACCTGTGTCCCGGCCTGCCAGCGGATTTCCCTGATGGCCGCATGTCAAAGGTTGCCGATCCCTGCTATACCATGAAATACATGGCAGAATGCGGGTAAAATAGAGCCGGAGACATACAATTCTTCCCCAAGGAGTTCAGTCACAAATTTAATTAACACTTTTTTTTAACAGCATGGAAGCATGTCTCCTGGAATGGTGGCCGAAGCATGAAGCGGCATACGAATGTTTAGCATACCTGGCATACGTAAATACCTTGCAATGCCGGCTACAAAAAGTGTCATACAAAAGCCCATTCTCACTTTCTAGTGACAGATAAGAAATGTAAATAAGAAGCGGGCAACATTATCTCCTGTAAACATAAATAATTGTGTTGGTCTGAGTGATTGGCTGAACAAAAAATAGGACTCAGTGGACTTGTAGGTTTTGAAGTTTTACATTGTTTTGGTTTTGAGTGTAGTTATGTAACAACAACAAAAAACTACAGTTGTAAGCTGCACCTTCACGACAAAGAGATTGCACTGCAGTACTTGTATAAAGTGAATTGAAAAACACTATTTCTTTTATCATTTTTACAATGCAAATATTTATAATAAAAAATAATAAACACTTTGATTTCAGTTACAACACAGAATACAATATATATGAAAATGTAGAAAAACATCCAAAATATTTAATAAATTTCAATTGGTAGTCTATTGTTTAACAGTGTGATTAAAACTGTGATTAATCACGATTAATTTTTAAAATCGTGATTAACTTTTTTTAGTTAATCTTTTGAGTTAACTGCAATTAATCGACAGCCATAAATATGACCCAAGAAAGGCAACCAAAGCTTAAAGTCATTCATGGCAAATTGGGTACCCACATAATGTAACTTGCAATTCCCAGAAAATGTGTCCCCTAGTGTCTGAGACTTACATGTTGCATCAAAAAACCTAGGGAGGCATTTTCAATTTACAGCCTAGGGATTTAATTAAATAACTTCATTAAAAGGAGTCTGATTTCTAAATCAGTCTGCACCATGCTGAATATTTACTGCCTAAGGTTGGTTTACAAAAGTAAAACAGCCACCTGCAGGTTTCATCTTCTTTTGGGGTTGGCGAGGGGGTAGAGGTTTACAACACGAAATAGGGCAAGGCATACTTTAATAGATTAGTAATGGAGCAGGGGCGATGCTGAGGTGCTAGTGAGTTCTCTGGATTCTGTGCGGACTGAGTGGTTTGCATACTAAGTCATGATAAACTAAGAACTCTCAAAACATTTTTGAGAATGATGGTAAGACTGCTTAATTTGTGACTCGGCCAGTTTAGTCAACGAATGGCACAAATCATCAAAACATACATCTTGTTCTATGCTGAAAGAAGACTTTGTTTTCTGTAAATCATCTTGGCTTGTATATACAATTCCACCGTGTCTTGTGTAAATAATAACCTGACCTTTCCAAGGTCAGTTGAGTTCAGCAGTCTGAATCAGGGATGCTAAATCAGGGCTTCGAGGAAATGCCAGAAAAAACAGGGAAAGTAAAAATAATAACAGTGTTTGGTTTATACTGGACAGAGATGCCAGATTTGCAAATCCCTAGAAGAACCTCGCTACACACCATTTAAAACCTCCTAAACATTGCTGATCTTGTCAACCACACTTGATGCAGCAGATGTTTTGCTGGTAAACTGGCCTTTCTGAATCCCACAATGAGAACTGAGGCAGGCGTGTCTTGTTGTTGATTCTTTTAGTCTGAGGCTATTTTATTTCTAACATCTAGAGCTAAAAACTTCTTAAAATAATCATGGAAATAGTAATGATCTCTGGGCCTTTGCTGGTTTGGAGAGACATTTCAACATGTATCCCAGATTCATTGGGGAAGGCTTCTCCCACAGTTAGGGTTGAGGTAAGTCTTCCATTATGACCCTAATTTTTACCACATCTCTAACTTTGCCAGACCAAAACTGATGTGCTTGGAACTTTAAATGGGTGAAATTAGTTTGAGGTAAACATCTCCTGGGAAGCTAGAGAGGAACTGGAAAAGGTATTTGGGAGATATGGGTTTTTTTCCCTTTTAGAATGACTTCCTAAACTACTTATTAATTTTGGAATAAGGATCTCCCAGTTTGTTTTAATGTGCTGTGTAAGGTTTCTGGGTCTCAGGGTCAGGAGGGTCCCCCTTTGGAGGTAGTAGGGAATCAGTGCTTATGCCAGGTTGGTCAATCAGGCATCCTGTCATGCAGCCGAGCCACTGAACAAGTATTAGCTCAGACCTCCTAGATGGGGGTGGAGGAGACAAACAGTAAGTGGCTCAGGCCTTCTGGATTAAATACTCAAGCTATCTGTGGCTCAGGCCCCCTGCCTGAGGGCTGAGCAAATAAACAGCCAGTGGCTCAGGCGTTTGGGCACAGGGGTTGGTGCTCATCCAGCCCCAAGTGCAGGGAGGGGGAAGGGGACCTGGGCCCACCCTGCTCCATTGGGTCCCAGCCCATGGTACTAGAAGCAACAGGTGGTCCCATCATGGAGAAGCGTGGGGTTGCTACCTTGCCTCCCAGCAACATAGCCAAGTCAATGATTCATTTCCCTGGACTACTACCTACCGGTTTCTGGCAGGATTAGCTGAGCCCAACAAGGTGAGTTAACCCCCTCTGTGCTGGAACGAGGCCACTTTGCCTCATTACAATTGTCCCAGGTTAACACTGGTACTGTTGATGAGTTTTTGGAGTGGAGTACATTACTTATTAAATTATATTCTCAAATACTTAGAGCTTAACTGGAGAAATCCTGGCCCCTTTGAAGTCAATGGGACAGCTCCCATTGACTTTAATGGAGCCATGATTTCACTCCAAGTGTATTAGGAAGCACACTCATGCTTTATAAAGTATGCATTGACCTGAAGTGCAGGAACAGATGAGGCTTAGGCTGAGCTTCTCTGCTGGGAGAGTAGAAATAGGGTTGAGCTCTCTTTATGGGCAGTCTGAGCACTGGGGTGAGTTGTCTAGGTGAGTCTGGCAACAGATAGTTATGGATTACGTTATAGGGGTCCTCTCAGGGAGTAAGGGGATATGTCACTTTCACATGGTGTAGGGACATACGCTCACCTCTAAAGCACCTTTCTGTGTCTGGGCATAGTACCCTAGTGGTCCATTCAGTCCAACATGTCTTCCAGCACTTCTGGAATCAAGACAATCTGTCATTGTCTAAGTCCCTGCTCTGTCTGTCCCTTTTCACAGGCACAGAAGAGTCCAAAAATAAGGAACTCAAAGTCCAACCATCTCAGAATCTCTCCTCTGGCCTCTGTATATTACTTATAGTCTTTGATCATTTTCTCTTTCCCTTCTTAGTCTGGGAAAAAGGTAAAGGAAACCAGGTCCCCCCATGCCACTGGGTTCCAGCTCAGGGCCCTGGTTCAAAGCAGCCAGAGTTAACCCTGTCTCAAGGTCTCAAGTTCCTTGCTGTTCCCTGAGTTGCTTCTTACCTCTGTGGACTTTCTAACCTCCTATTCTGTTTTCTCTCTCTGAAGGATTGACTTCTCATCAGTTTGTTGGCAGAAGCTACTCTCTGGAATCCTTCTGCCTCTCTAGTAGCCACTCTGCCTGCCTGCCTTACAGACCTTTTTATCTTCACAGCTGCTGTGGGGCTGCCAGTCAGCTCTGACCCCAAACACAGCTTGGTGCAGAGACTCATGTAAGAAAAGCCCCTCCCCAGTAGTTTGCTGTCAGGAACTAAATGCCTTATGATTGCAAACTCTACCAAAGCCCCTGCTGTAGACATGTTAGTCCTAGTCATGCTCTCTTTTACCACCTAAAACAATTCTTTTCCTTTCTCAGTAATACACCTGTCAGACACTTGTTATAAGGCACAGGGGGGTCTAGAACCTGGACTTGCAGAGTCCTTGTGTAGCAATCACATCCATGACACCACCATACTGCTTTAGCAGCAGTTATAGTCAGGGAGTCATGAGCCCTAGGGGAACCCGCTCCGCCCCACACACACACACACACAGAGGATGTGCCACTCATACGAGGCCCTGATTGACAGGACATTCCTGATTCTATTGGCCCGTAAATCCTGTTTAAATCTTTGGAGGCTGCAGGAAGTTTGTTTGTGCAACTGAGCAGAACCTCAGCCAGTTGCTGCTAAAGGCCCTGTTTTCTTGCTCTGATTGTGATTCCTGAGCCCTGCCTTTGTCTCCTGTCTTTGATACCTGGTTTCTGACTTGGCCTTGTTTCTACTTCTGGTTCCTGATCGTGAACTGACAAATGATGCAGATTCCTGACATTTGGCCTTGGGTGTAGCCACTAGGCAAGCTGCCCATGACTTGGCCTTGATACTTGTAGACAGTTGATATATTTAGCTGTGTTGTGATGGTGAGCCATAAGGTATACTGCTGAATTAGATTTTATGCTGTCTTGATGTCACACAGCGTAACTCATCATGATTAATTTATGTAACATAACAATATGCCTTAGTGCATAAAATTCTAAGAATTTATATCTGTTGAAATTTTATGCAGATTCTCATTAACTCCCTAAAACACTTTAATTCTGCCCCTTTAGTACTTCTAGTCTGCTATGTGCTGGGTGGGGAACGAGCTTTCTATTATTTCCATCTTTTTCAGCCAGATTCCAATACTTCTGATAGAAACTTTTCAAGGGCTGCAAGAAGTCTGAAGTTTGTGGATGCAGTCTTGAAAATATTTAATCAAATATTGGTTTTATAGCCAGTTTTATATAGAGATGGCTCTTGGGTTACTGTAATTGTACCATCTATCAAGTGCAATCTGAACAATTCACTTAATCGTCTTACTTTCTAGTAATTTAGTACCTGAGAGAGGCAATTTTAGAAAATCCCTTGTCTTCCCCCACAAAAAGAGATTCATTGTAGAGCACAGTAACTCTACCAGTAATCCTCCAAAAATACATCCATATATCAGTTGCATTGTTACAAACAAAGTTCTTTGAGCCAGATTCTAAGCTTGTGTAAATCAATGTAGCTCCTTTGAAATCAATGGAACTGTGTTGATTTACAGCAACTGGGGATTTGGCTCTTTAACTACCCTCTTACACACACATACACACTCTCTCCGCAGCAAAAGCATAGAATGTGTGGGAGAACCAATATTCGGTATCTAGGTCTGTCCTGTAACTTCGAGGAGTAGTGACCCTTCAAGATAGTCCACTACTGTATATGGATTCTTGTGGGCAGAGGATAAGTGTTCTGGGATAAATGCCACAATATGAATGATTTCAAAAATACACATTCCCAGAGAGTTATAAATCTAAACAAACAGGGCTAAGTTCAAAATACATGCAGGGCTGTGGTTAAAAGCTAAAAATGTGAGAAATGCAGTGTTAAAGGAATTACTCCACCCTAACTTTTTTTTCCTGGAAAAAGCATAGGGAAAAATCAGAGTACCAATGGGGTGCCACTGGGGTCACAAGGATTTGCTGCTCCCACAAAAGATGTCATAAGTAGTAAGATGCAGCATGTCATGATTTAGTAGAGGGTGATGCTGAGACATGAAAAACAGTCTGAGCAGAGTGCCAAAAAAATAGTGCTATCATGAAAAGTACATTTAAACTGTAAGATCTGGTTAAATCAGCATTTTATTGGTTTTATTTACATTTCTGTGTATCACAGATTTGAAGTCAGCGAAGAGACTACAGAACGCACATTTACATTATAAAAATGACTGCATGCAGCTGGTTGAAAGGGGGCAACTTTTAGTTTGTAAGTAAAAGATGGGATGTACCCATTACAGTCCAAGGCGCCGGTGAGAATGCCAACAAGCACAGTAGGGCCAGATGAGCAACCGATACACTTTCATGTGCCTCAGTAACCCAGACAATTGATCCATTGCCAGCCATATCCATCCTAACGAGGTTAGATTTAACATTTCTAATTATATCAGAAGCACAATTGGAGTTGCAGCTAGCAAGGGATGTGAAGGGTAGCAAGAAGTGTTTCTACCGGTATGTTAGCAACAAGAGGAAGGTCAGGGAAAGTGTGGGACCCTTACTGAATGAGGGAGGCAACCTAGTGACAGAGGATGTGGAAAAAGCTAATGTACTCAATGCTTTTTTTGCCTCGGTCTTCACTAACAAGGTCAGCTCCCAGACTGCTGCACTGGGCAGCACAGCATGGGGAGGAGGTGAGCAGCCCTCAGTGGTGAAGAACAGGTTAAGGACTATTTAGAAAAGCTGAACATGCACAAGTCCATGGGGCCAGATGAAATGCATCCGAGGGTGCTGAGGGAGTTGGCTGGTGTGCATGCAGAGCCATTGGCCGTTATCTTTGAAAACTGGTGGCGATCGGGGAGGTCCTGGACGATTGGAAAAAGGCAAATGTAGTGCCCATCTTTAAAGAAGGGAAGAACGAGAATGCAAAGAACTACAGACAAGTCAGCCTCACCTCAGTCCCCAGAAAAATCATGGAGCAGGTCCTCAAGAAATCCATTTTGAAGCACTTGGAGAAGAGGAAGGTGATTAGGAACAGTCAACATGGATTCACCAAGGGCAAGTCAGGCCTGATCAACCTGATTGCCTTCTATGATGAGATAACTGGCTCTGTGGATATGGGGAAAGCAGTGGACGTGATGTACCTTGACATTAGCAAAGCTTTTGATATGGTCTCCCACAGTATTCTTGCCAGCAAGTTAAAGAAGTATGGATTGCATGAATGGACTATAAGGCGGATAGAAAGCTGGCTAAATCATTGGGCTCAATGGATAGTGATCAACAGCTCGATGTCTAGTTGGCAGCTGTCAAGGTTCCTCCCCCACTCTGAACTCTAGGGTACAGATGTGGGGACCTGCATGAAAAACCTCCTAAGCTTATCTTTACCAACTTAGGTCAAAACTTCCCCAAGGTACAAAATATTCCACCCGTTGTCCTTGGACTGGCCGCTACCACCACCAAACTAATACTGGTTACTGGGGAAGAGCTGTTTGGACGCGTCTTTCCCCACAAAATACTTCCCAAAACCCTGTACCCCACTTCCTGGACAAGGTTTGGTAAAAAGCCTCACCAATTTGCCTAGGTGACTACAGACCCAGACCCTTGGATCTTAAGAACAATGAACAATCCTCCCAATACTTGCACCCCCCCTTTCCTGGGAAATGTTGGATAAAAAGCCTCACCAATTTGCATAGGTGACCACAGACCCAAACCCTTGGATCTGAGAACAATGAAAAAGCATTCAGTTTCTTACAAGAAGACTTTTAATAAAAATAGAAGTAAATAGAAATAAAGAAATCCCCCCTGTAAAATCAGGATGGTAGATATCTTACAGGGTAATTAGATTCAAAAACATAGAGAACCCCTCTAGGCAAAACCTTAAGTTACAAAAAAGATACACAGACAGAAATAGTTATTCTATTCAGCACAATTCTTTTCTCAGCCATTTAAAGAAATCATAATCTAACACATACCTAGCTAGATTACTTACTAAAAGTTCTAAGACTCCATTTCTGGTCTATCCCCTGCAGAAACCAGCATACAGACAGACACAGACCCTTTGTTTCTCTCCCTCCTCCCAGCTTTTGAAAGTATCTTGTCTCCTCATTGGTCATTTTGGTCAGGTGCCAGCGAGGTTACCTTTAGCTTCTTAACCCTTTACAGGTGAGAGGAGCTTTCCCCTGGCCAGGAGGGATTTCAAAGGGGTTTACCCTTCCCTTTATATTTATGACAGCAGCCGATATCAAGCGGAGTGCCCTAGGGGTCCGTCCTAGGGCCAGTTTTATTCAACATCCTCATTAATGATCTGGATGATGGGATGAATTGCACCGTCAGCAAGTTTACGGATGACACTAAACTGTGGGGGAGAGGTAGATATGCTGGAAGGTAGGGATAGGGTCCCGAGTGACCTAGACAAATTGGAGGATTGGGCCAAAAGAAATCGGATGAGATTCAGCAAGGACAAGTGCAGAGTCCTTCACTTAGGATGGAAGAATGCCATGCACCGCTACAGGCTGGGAACCAACTGGCTAAGTGGCAGTTCTGAAGAAAAGGACCTGGGGATTACAGTGGATGAGAAGCTGGATATAAGTCAACAGTGTGCCCTTGTTGCCAAGAAGGCTAATGGCATATTGGGCTGCATTAGTAGGATCATTGCCAGCAGATCCAGGGAAGTGATTATTCCCCTCTATTTGGCACTGGTAAGGCCATATCTGGAGTATTGAGACCACTTTTGGGGCCCCCACTACCGAAAGGATATGGACAAATTGGAGAAAGTCCAGCGGAGAGCTATGAAAATGATTAGGAGGCTGAGGCACATGACTTATGAGGAGAGGCTGAGGGAACTGGGCTTATTTAGTCTGCAGAAGAGAACTACCTTCAACTACTTGAAGGGGGGTTCCAAAGAGGATGGAACTAGGCTGTTCTCAGTGGTGGTAGATAAGAGGACAAGGAGCAATGGTCTCAAGTTGCAGTGTGGGAGGTTTAGGTTGGATATTAGGAAAAACTATTTCACTAGGAGGGTGGTGAAGCACTGGAATGGGTTACCTAGGGAGGTGGTGAGATCTCCATCCTTAGAGGTTTTTAAGGCCTGGCTTGACAAAGCCTTGGCTGGGATGATTTAGTTGGGGTTGGTTCTGCTTTGAGCAGGGGCTTGAACTACATGACCTCCTGCAGTCTCTTCCAACCCTAATCTTCTATGAGTCTATACTTAAAGTGTAAAGCAGATGCTATGGTGATATGACATTTCAAATGCAAAATTGATCTATTTTCAGTAGAACTAAATATGCAGCAAGTTTAAATGAGTGATTTTTAACATGAATGATGTTACATAGCTACCCTGGGCAAGGCTGTATCATTCCCCGTTACACCCAAACCATTAGGACTCTTCTACTGATCAACAGGAGTCAGCCTCTTTCCTACATCCATCCTACCCTAAAGCTCAAGCATCCATCCTAGTGAGCTTCTTTGATCTTGTGAGTAACAGATATCATGCACCTAAACTCAGTTCACTCACATAGTAACACTCTGAAGAATCCATGGGACTAAGCTATTCTGAGTAAATTTTAAAATACATTAAAAATACAGGCTGTTGTTTGTTTTGTTTTGGAACAATGTTATGTCTCTACAGACATTTCCTCATACTTGCCTGCTGACACATTGTTCCATCGTGTATCATGCCAATATCCAGTTCTGTAGATATTACTTTGTCAAAAATACGACACATACAAGCAATAGATCTCAGTTGGTTTGAAAAGTTGTGGATCTGTATAAAAATTTTCTGAAGAGAGCATTTTCTCTTGCACCCTGCATTTTCTCCTGCATCTATAAAGATACATTAGAGTTTAAACATTTTATAAAAACATATATATATATATTAAATTGCTGCATCTAAAGAGATTTTATTTGGGTTTTTTAGTGCAGAGACCAGTGTTCCTGGAAATCATGTGAAAATGGATAGAAGTATGGGCTACAAGCACCAAAAGGGAGGTTCTGAGAAAATCCCTGGAGAGTTGGCAAGTATCCTGTTTTGCAACTAACAAACAAGTGAAAAGGCTAGGTATGAAATCCTGTCTCCATAAAAGTCAATGGCAAAACTCCCACTGACGTCAATAAGGCCAGGATTTCATCCATGGTATCTTTGATAAAAAGGTTAAGGCTGACACCCCTCTCCCCAAATTTTGTGTTTATTGATCTGTAGCAAATTTCAAGGCTGAAGCATTTTTAAAGGCCTAGTGGTATTACATTAGAATGCAAAACACATCCCAAGGCTAAATGAAACATTTTAAAACCAGCCTAATCAGTAGTGCTATTTTTGGTCTGCAGAAACATACATTTTGTTCAACCCACATAGTTTTATTGTTTAATGTTTCCAGGTCAAAACTGACACATTCTAGCTGTAGAGTTGTACAACCCAACAATGCAAGATTCTAAATTCATTCTCTTCAGGGGACTGGATGAGCAAAAAGGATACTTGTATCAGTGTAGCTCTTTGTAGTAATTTCATTATGTCAGTTTTACTATCCCTCCATTCCCATCCCCCTCTTTTGTGAATCCAATTACATGCCCAGATATCTGAAGCTGAGAAATGCACTTTGCACAGTTACTCAGATACATTTCATAATGACTAACTGTACAAATTGCAGAAGGTTGAATTCTGAAGCTCCAATTCTTTTCTCTACTTCACAGGACCATTTTTACTAATGGCTTTTATAAGAAACTTTTTAAATTAAAAAATAAATCACAGGAATTTAAAATGGAGAAGGGGGGCATTGAAGTTTCTTTGTATCATTAGCAGGTGTGTATAAAAGAATAGGTAGTAAATATCTTTTATGAGATATCCTCTCAGGTTACAACTCATTGCATAATACACTCTCATGGATCTTTTGGCCAGAATATTTAGATGTGGGTGCCTAAAAATTAGCTTCCTGAATACATGCTTATGCATCCAGGGTAGAATTTTCAAAATGATCTAAGTGATTTAGGAGCATAATTCCATCTTAAATACGTAAGAATGGATTAAGGAGGCAAAGTTTTAGGCAACCAGGTTTGAAAATGTTGTCCTTTGATCTCATTACTACATGGAGAGTATGGTCTTGTGGTTAATGGACTGGAGTAAAGAGACCTGGGTTTTGCTCCAGCTCTGACTCAGAAGTCCTCTGTAACTTTGGACATACTGCTTGTATTGCAGTAGCACCAAAGGTCCCAGCTGAGATAAACCCTCTTGGTATTAGGCACTGTATAATACATAATAGGAGACAGTTGCGGTCCTGGAAAACTGATAGCTTAAGGCTGTGTCTTCTCTAGGGAAAAGAACATGTATTTTTAACATGAGTTTGATAACTTAAGTTAACTCACTCATGATAAAACCCTAGTGAAGACAAGGCTGTTTGCAATTTTCACACAAGTTTGTAGATCGAGTTTAAAAACCATGGTTGAGCCTGGGTCTTAACTTGACTCACTAATTCATATGAAAACTACAAACTGCCTTGTCTTCATTAGGACTTTATCTCAAGTTGGTTAACTTGAGTTAAGAATAAAAGACAAGGCCTAAGTAAGTAGACAAAACAGACAATGGGTGGGAGAATAAAGTGACTTGTTCAACGTCACACAGTAGGTAGAACCAGAAAGAGAAATGAGATCTCCAGGCTCCCACTGTAGAGTCTTATCCACAAGGCCCCATAGGTCAAAATTTTGCAATGTGAAATCACATTTTGGGTGTCTCCATTTTTGAGTGTCCAAACAGAATGTTGTTTTTTGGATGTGTTCTGCTTATAATTCCACTTAAAGATAATCGGAGCCGAGGTTGCTCAGCACATCTGGAAAACCTAGTCTAATATGTCTCAATTTGGATATAAAAATCAGAGAAATTGAAAATCAGAGGCCACCTTAGAAAATGTTGACATATCAATAAACAAAAGACATTTTGCTCTAAGCACTAAAACTGTCAACTTTTGTTGAGGAACAAGGTAGGTGAAGTAATATCTTTTATTGTACCACCTTCTGTCAGTGAGAGGGGCAAGCTTTTGAGCCACACACAGCTCTTCTGCAGATCTCAAAAGCTTGTCTGTTCACCAACAGAAGTTGGTCCAATAAAAGATATTACTTCACCCACCTTGCCTCTCTAATATCCTAGAAGTAACCCAGCTACAACTACACTGCATACTGATTTTGTCAAGGCATTCACAACCTTCACTTAACAGGATTGTATCCCAGCAGTAAGAGTTATTGTGTAAGGAGACTGTTTTAAATTTGGAAACCAATGTATAGGTCTGGGAAAGGTTATAGTCTCCCTGATACATCAAGCAGAACAATCCCTTATCTATCATTTGTGAACTTTTCCATAGTAATCTCAGACACAAAATTAGTAATCAATTGTCTGTATAAATATTTTACAAGATGGTTATACAGAGCAGATATACTGCCACTTGAACAATCAACCAAAAATATCTTTCCCAGACTTTACTAGCTGTATGTCATTCTGCTGAAAATAAGGTGGGAAACTATTATTAGCTCTTCTCCTTACTATGTGCAGAAATATTATTAGAACCTATCTTGGTTTTTCTGCAGCCATTCTATATGTGTACATGATCTTCTTTCCATTTCAGACATATATAACATGTATTTATATCCTCCCTCCCTCTTGAGGTTTAATATATCTAAAAAATACTCTATTAGGAAGATGTAAAGAACTTGTACAAGTATGTGAATCAGGCTGTTGTGATTCCCATTTGTAGAGAGACCCTTTAGGCATGTTGTACAGGTATCTAGAGAACATCTGCAAAGCAAAGAAATCACATTCTCTTATGCATTATTTTTTATTCATGGGAAAAGAAATAGCCATCCATCGCTTGTTAAGAATCTCCAGAAAGCAATCCAAGAATCCTCATCCATATTATTTCAGCAACATTTTTTCTACAGAAGTTGCTGTTAAGAGCAGCTTTAAAATAGTTTGTCTTCAATCTTGGGTCTCACTACTGTAACTAGAAGAAAATGAATTGATCACTTAGAAGGAACTCGACTTCAGAAAAGCTCACCAGGTATAAGCTGTACAGTGTGCAATCTAGCCTAATGTATGGGCTTGATCCTCTCATCTCCTTCACACAGTTTCAACATCCTACCTGTAATAAATAATATGTAAAATCAGAAGGAAATTACAGACTGTGCCTTGCTTAGAAACCTAGAGCAACAACTATGATTAATGGGAACATGCTGTGACACCTAACTGTGTCTGAATATTTCCACAAGTTAGACAATATTTTATTGATCATAAGGTTTTTTATTATTCTTATTTGGTACTGGAAAGTGAATTGAACAATTCAGTTCCTAACACAAAGAGATGAAAATAACTATTTATAAAGTTGTTGGAAATTTTAAAGGCAGAGATGTTTCTATTATTTGTCACTTAGCATTTGCATGAAAACATTCCTATTTGCAGAGATTCCTGCAACATCAGTGTAAGTGCACTCTCATTCTGCTTTGCAGTTTGTTATAAATCACGAAAATTGTTTTCCTGGCTGGCAGAGGTGAAAGCTGAAATATCCCTGAATCTATTTATTTTGCTGATTTTCAAGTGATCTGTTGGTTCTTTTTTTCATGAAGGATACAAGCACCTTCAATAACTTGTGTGTTCACATTTGAAAATGAGGCTCAGGTTATAAATATAACTGGTGAGGGGTAATAACATGTTTCTGGTTAGATGCATAGGGACAGCTTAGAATGTGAAGGCATCAATTACTCTAGGCAATGTGACATCTCTGAGCTGGGCATTTTCCATATTTATGCAATCAGATATTTTTTTATGACCACTTATTATTAGAGTGATGCGAGTCTTTTTGCTTCTCCAAGGGAAGATCACATAAGGTCAGGATCCTGTGAGATTCTGATTATCTCCTGCCAAATGTGAGCACCTCTATCTCCCATTACAGTTGATGGGAGTTGAGAATGCTTAGCAATGCGCAGAATCAGACACTTAAGTACTCTGGCAAAAGAGGCACTGTCTGGCAAGTAGCCTTATGACCATAAAACATAACTCACATTTAACAGAATGTGTGCCAAACAACAAACGAAATCACTGACGTTTCCTGTTGAGTTCTCTCCTCCCATCCTTTTCGTATCCATCCTTCTTTGGGGGATAGGTTTGCAGGAATGTAAACATTACATATAATAAACCATTAATCTAAAAAACAGGGTCAGGTCTGATCTTAACTTCTACTGATGATGACAGTGATTAAAGGGTTATTGTCCATTTAAAAATCACATTCTGTCTGAACATGTTGTATTTAGTACAGTAAATTTTAATACTTAATGACTTGTCTACACCAGAGTATAGTACAGGCACTGCAAGTGCAGAGACCTGCAACTGTGAAAGCAGTCTGGGTCCATGCTTGTCATTGCGGTGTGTACCTACAGGTGCCAGCAAAAGGCATCAGCAGAAGTGAAAGAGTCCAGGAGTGGGGAGAGGATAGAGCCTTTCCCTGCTTCTGGAGCCTTTCTCCACTGCCTCCACAATGCCAGAGCCTTTCCTTGTTGTCAAAGCCTTTCAATGAGGTGGGGAAAGGCTCTGGCAGCAGGGAAACAGTGGGATGCTGCACTGCTAAAAATGAGTAGTGTAGATGTGGGAGGCACTGCTTGGGTATATAAACACTCGGATTCAGGTCTGTAGGACACTCTACTCTATTCACCTAAGCTGTGCCTCACTGTCTACGCTGCTATTTAAACCCATGCTAGCCGGGCATGCCGTGTCTGTAAGTCTACATGCCGCCATAGATATAGACATACATTAAGATTAATATAATGTAAATGAAAATGTTTCCATTTATTCTAATCTGGTTACCTTGTGCATTTTACAAGATTGTGTGCATAGTGAGTTATGCTGCTTCCCCTGTATAGTTAATTAATTGTGTTTGTGAGTCTTTCACACAGTGACAGGGAAGAGGAAAAAATTAAATATACCTGAGTATAAGGTCACAGAATCACAAAAATCGCCAGTGGCAGATGTATTTGCAACCACTTTTCAGTAACATTTTATCATTCATGTGGTATTCTTTCTGGGGAGTTGGCTAAGTATATTAGTGTATGCCAGGATCTGGAACATCTTGAATTTTACAGTGCCAAGGGCCAGTGTGAGTGGCTGCATTCCTGAAGAGGGTAGAGGGAAGGTGACATGAAGTGAATGGGTTGTAAAAGGAGATGAAGAGCTTGTACATTTCAGTAACTGTGGGATTGGCAAAGTAAATGTACAGAATCATAGAAATGTATTGCTGGAAGGGACCTCAAGAGGTCATTGAGTCCAGACCCCCTACACTGAGCCAGGATTAGATAAACTAGAGCAACCCTGGCAGGTGTTTGTCCAACCTGTTCTTAAAAACCTCTAATGATGGGGATTCTCACAACCTCCTTTGGAAGCCTATTCAAGAGCTTTCCGTAGATTAAGCCTATTACTTTTGTCATACCTTCAGTGGGCAAGGAGAACAACTGATCACCATCCTCTTTATAACAACCTTTAATCTGTCCACATCTTTCATAAAGTGTGGCACCCAAAATTGGACACAGCATTCCAGCAGAGGTCTCACAAGTGCTGAGTAGAGCAGGACAATTACCTCCTGTCTTACATACAACACTTCTCTTAATACAACCCAGAATGATGCTAGCTTTTCTCACAGCTGCATCACACTGTTGACTCATATTCAATTTGTAATCTACTATAACTCCCAGATTCTTTTCAGCAGTACTACCACTTGGCCATGTATTCCTCATTTTGTAGTTCTGCATTTGATTTTTCTTTCCTAAGTGAAGTACTTAGCACTTGTCTCCACTGAATTTCATCTTGTTGATTTCAGACCCATTCTCCAATTTGTCTAGGTCATTTTGCATTCTAATCCTATCCTCCAAAGTGCTTGCAACCCGTCTCCTAGCTTGGTGTCATCCACAAATTATAAGCATACTCTCCATTCCATTATCCAAGTCATTAATTAAAATATTGAATAGTTCTGACTGATCCCACTAGATACATCCTCCCCGTTTGATAGTAAGCCATTGATAACTATTCCTTGAATATGGTCTTTCAACCAGTTGTGCACCCACCTTCAAGTAATTTCATCTAGATCACATTTCCATGGTTTATTTATGAGAATGTTGTGTGGGACTATGTCAAAAACCTTACAAAAACCAAGATAGATCATGTCTACTCCTTTCCCCACCCTGATCTACCTTACTAGTAACCCAGTCAAAGAAGGAAATTAGATTGGTTTGACATAATTTGATTTCAACAAATCCACATTGACTACTCCTTATAACCCTCTTATCTCCAAGGTGCTTACAAATTGATTGTTCAATAATAACTTGCAGTATCTTTCCAGGTATCAAAGCTAAGGTGATTAATCTATAATTCTCTGGGTCCTCTTTGTTCCCCTTTTTAAAGATAGGAACTATGTTTGCCTTTCTCCAGTCCTTTGGAACCTCACCCATCCTCCATGTGTTCTCAAAGATAACTGCTAACAGTTTCAAGATTGGTTTAGGTAATTCCTTAAGTACCTTGGATGGATTTAATCAAATCCTGCTGACTTGAATGCATCTAATTTATCTAAATATTCTTTAACCTGTTATTTCCCGATTTTGGCTTGCATTTCTTTCCTCTTGTTCATATTAATTGTGTTGAGTATTTGGTCACTATTAACTTTTTTAGTGAAAACTGAAGTAAAATAGGCATTAAAAACTTCAGTCTTCTTGATGTAGTCAGTTATTAGCTCTCCTTCCCCACTAAGCAGAGGACCTACACTTTCCTTCCTCTTTCTCTTTCTCCTCATGTATTTATAGAATCTCTTCTTATTGCCTTTTATGTTCCTTGCTTTATGTTTTGTGCCGTAGCCTTTCTTATTTTGTCCCTCCATGCTTGTGCTATTCTTTTGTACTCCACCTTAGCAATTAGTCCATATTTCCACTTTGTGTAGGATTTCTTTTGGATTTTTTCAGGTCATTAAAAAGCTCCTGTTGCAGCCATATTGACCTCTTACTAATCTTCCTATTGTTACCCCAAAAACAGATTTATGGTACCCTCAGAATAGCTCACTTGTTGCCCCCTCCCAGGTTTGCCAAGGGTCCTCTCTAAGACAGCCCACCTGTCTGCTAATCTGTTTCTGTCAGGTATGGGTTCCCAGGGTTGGTAAGGAATCTTGGGTTAAACAGACCCTGAGAGGTCAGGGATACAGCCCTCAAATAGAAATGGTTGACACCCAGCCAATATTTTTCAAAAACAAGGCACTTCTTTATTTTGATGTAAATAGTAATTTCTGATGTAATAATTGAAATATAAATCCCTTTTATTAACACAACCCTTGGGTACAGGCTAAAAGCACCGGAACCGCAATAACATACAGTTAGAGCAATACTAAATGGCTGTGTTCTGCATGTGGTGTCAGTTGCTTGTAATTTAAACTCTATACATGTCAATTAATATAAACACATACATACATAGACACACCTTTATTAACTCAGACATACACATGTGTACACACCAGCTTATAACAATCTATCAGCAATCTTATTCTCTCTGCTGGCTTCTCAGTCTCTGCTCTGTCATGGTTCTTTCTGCTCTGCCCCAGCAGCTCGTACTGCTGCTGCTCACCTTGTGGCTTCTTCTTCTGCTGTTGCTTCTGATTTCTCCTTCTTCTAAATGCTCCTCCTTTTCCTCCTCCTGCCCTTGACTTCTCTTTCTCTAATGACCTAAAAATCCCTTCTGGCGCACTCCCTTTTATACAGTTTTGCCAGCCATCACACCCATTCTGAGCATTCCAATCATTCCAGTTATGCTATTGGCTACTTCTTTCTTAATCCTTCTCTTGTTCTCCAATCACAACTGTTGGAACATAACTGCTGAGTCACTGTTGTTTACCATTTTTTAATATTATGGTCTGTTTAGTATTATGGTCTGTAACCTTTATCCTATATTTACACTGAGCATGCTTGACTATCTATTGAATCTATTTCCCTAAAGTTAAGTATCCTCACACCTTCTTGTCCACTGTCTAAATGAGCCATCTTGATTATCACTACAAAAAAATTTTTCTCCTGCTGATAATAGCTCATCTTAACTAATTAGCCTCTCACAGTTTGTATGGCAACTTCCAACTTATCTGTATGTATATATATTTCTTCTTACTATACGTTCCATTCTATGCATCCGATGAAGTGGGCTGTAGCCCACGAAAGCTTATGCTCTAATAAATTTGTTAGTCTCTAAGGTGCCACAAGTACTCCTGTTCTTTTTGTCCTATAGTAGACTCCTACTGTGATGTCACCCCTATTTTTTACCCCTCTTAGCTTTACCCAGAGACTTTCAACTGGTCTGCCTCTCACCTCCTGCTGGATCTTAGAGTGTGTGTGTGTGTGTGTGAGAGAGAGAGAGAGAGAGAGAGAAGGCAGAGTTGAAGTTGCATGGGCATCCTTAACAGTTTATTTCTTGGTTTTCAGAAGCTTGAGGGTTTTTTTTTCTCAATTCACTGTTCTGTAAGGGGATGACATACTGCCAAGCAATCTTAACTCTGCATTAATATAGTGTTTAGGGGTTTTTTCACCACTGTATAAGTATTATGAGTATCAATACAGACTTCCAGAACTTTGGAGAAGCATGAATGTGAAGTTATTGTTATACTGTGATATTGAATGCTGCGGAGCACATAAACTTCAGTATTTATATTTCTTTCCACGCTCAGTAAATTAGAATCTCTAATACCTGCATTATCCAAACCATCTGCTTCACTGCATAAAAGATGAGTAGGTGGGAGAAACTCATGAATCTTCTCCTCATTCTTGTTGCTAGAGAAACCAATCTTTAAAATTATGTTTCTATAATCTGCAAAGGAACCTGTCATGCTCCCTTTCCACTGCAAATGAAGTAAAATGTACTCTATTTGATGTTGGTTTAGTGGTTTGGGAGTCAAAAAGCAGAGTTCTTTTTCCAGCTTTTCCACTGACCCACTGAGGGACCTTGGGCAGCTCAATTAGGGTTCCTGTGAGTCTGAGCCATGTTAGAGGGTTGGAAGAGGAAGAGCTTCACAATTTGAGAAGCAATGTCAGCAGTATAATGTCTCCTGAACACAGAGCAAGGCAACACAAGGCAGAGCAGATCCTGATATAACTTCCCATGCCAATCTCAGCCCTGGAGCTGGTGAATGATACAGGCTGTACTAGCTGGTCCATCTCTTACACTTCCTGGGCTAAGGCAAGGATTATGGCTGTAATCCTGCATAGGTGTGCTTAAGGTAAAGGTCTTCCTTTCCCTTCTCCTCAGGCTAGCATATTTATGGAGACAGACAGGAAAAACTGAGCCCTTAACCCTCTTTAACTGTTTCCATATCTATAAAATAGAGTTAGTAGAACTTATATTACAGTGGTTTGTTGAGAATTAATTTGTGTTCTCGAAGTGCTTTGAGCGCTTTATGTAAAAGGCTATTCTACAATGCCAGGGTCTAATATAACTTGTTTTAGTCCCTGGACAGTTTACTGTCCAACTCCCCTATTCATTTACAATGGCATTATATTCGATTCCAGAATGGTCTAAGAATATTCAGGCTCACATTCCAGGTATTCACTTCTGCCACCAACCTGTACCCAGCTGGGCTGTCCCAGCTGGGCTGTTCCAAAAGATGATCCTGTAACGCAAACTAATATTTCCACTTATTTATTTCATTTTTTTAAAAGAACTCTATTCACCAGTTCAGTTTTCCAAGCTTTTGCCACTGCTCCTCCCTCCCCACAACCCCAGCAAAACTTGTTCTTCAGATTATGAAAACAAACCGAATGTGTGTCCACGTGGCACAGCTGTCAGGTGCTCTTTCAAGGGAAAAGGATAGCAAATGTAGAGCTGGTGAGGAACTGGAATGATTTTCAATGGAAAATGCCCTTTTGGCAAAAATGAAATTTTCCACAGAAAAATTGCTCTTTTGCCAAAAGAAGAAAAAATTATATTTTCCATTGGGGGAATCAAAATGATGGCTGCCCACCTGGAAGGCTCTTGTCAATTTCACTTTCTCCCTTTTCAGTCTCCCTGTCACCCCCGCAGGCCAAGACTGAGCACTCCAGTTCTCTGCCTCTCCAACTCTGTCTTCTTACCAGCTATCGCTGCTGAAGAGGAAAAAAGCTAGGGTGTTCAGCCTCCCCACCTCCCTCCACAGCCTGGCTGCCAGAGGTGCAGAGACCCAAGGCAAGGCAGGGAGGCTGAGAAAGCAAAATTGACAAGTCTCCCAGGTAGGCAGCCAGAAAGCTGAAAAATTCCATTTTGGTTTTCCCAATATGGAATTTTTGTGGAAATCCCT
Organism: Eretmochelys imbricata; assembly: GCF_965152235.1. Lineage (NCBI taxonomy): Eukaryota > Metazoa > Chordata > Testudines > Cheloniidae > Eretmochelys > Eretmochelys imbricata. Next base: position 133,074,414 of record NC_135572.1, read on the forward strand.
TCCAGTGAAAAATGCACCCAAAAAAAAAAAATTGCAGGGAGGGATTTCTATTTTCCAGCCAACAGTAACCAAAAGCATTGCAGGTGAATTAGAACCTTCATTTTGTTTCATCTTCACCTAACTCCCTATTCATTTTTCCCCGGGAATATCTATACAACTGGAAGTCTTCATTTCTAGTTTCATGACTGCACTGATGTACATAATTATTTCATCAAGGCAAATCCAAAAGGAAGTCGCACTAGTCAGAAAATCTGATTTCAGAAAGCTTGATTTCAGCCAAACATGTACAACCATTTCTTTCAGCTATTGCAAGACCATGTGGGAAAGAGTTTCATGCCTAAGTTTGTTGTGTGTTTTGATAGGCAGGGATAGAATCTTTGTCACATTAAGCTCACAGTCTGTATCAGTGTCATCCTGTACAGAAGCGGTGTTAGGCAAAACAGGTCTTGATAATATAATTGCTAAAAACATTAGTTCCTCTCCAAGCCAACAATTCTGGATTTATTACTGCAGTCTCTGAAGCATTCTTTATAACCTCAGCAACCCTAGTGAAACCCTTTATGGTAGCCTATGATCTATTTCCACATCAGCTCTTTCTTGGCCATAAATATATTGGCAGAATTTATCAACCAGACAATCATATTTTTTTTTCGCTCTTGCCATGGTTTTGTCATGACCTTGTTAATACTTTTGAAGCATATGCTAGTGGGTTGGTGTGTTACTGTAACTTCCCCCTCCCCCCCAGTAAAACAGAAGGTTTATTAGTCGACAGGAACACAGTGTAGAATAGAACTTGTTAGCACAGAAATCAGTGACTTTCAGTCTGCTTCTAGACCATGTGTACTTGTACTCACTGCTGTTTACAAATTCCTGGAAACTTGTTCTTCCAGTTTACCCCAATAACAAGAAGCATTTTTAATAGTATTCTTGTCTGTGACAGAGTTAGAACAAATGTATGAAGATATGTGATTGTGAAAATTTGAAGTTCTCTATTTTCTTGTAATGTTCCCATCTCAGAAATTCACATGGGAAGGGCCTTTGGCGGGTAGCTTTATGGCAGTCTCCACAGAGTCTGTGCCAAGAAAATCCTCCCCTAGTGGGAACTGGGGCCTTTATGGCTTCTTAACACCACTCTGGGCTTATTATTGGGCTTGGTGAAGAAGACTCCGAGGCAAAGCAAAAGAAACCATATAAGAAAAAACACAAAAAGCAGAAAAAAAAGCCAGCTGAGCATGTTGACAGAATGCAGAGAAAAAAGAAGAAACATTTGACAAGCCTTCACAAGCCCTGCTATAGGCATGGAAGCCATATGGGGTGGGGCCAAAGTATACAGCAATGCACAGAACAGCAATGCAGTTCTGTGGCCTATAAGGCAGCCCAGGGAGGCTGCTGTAACTTAGGCAGTTCCCAGGACTGTCTAAATTATGCCAGGGTCTCTTCAGAGCCCAGAGCAGCCCCAGATTGGGAGGGCATAACTGTGCCTTAAAACAACCATAGTCCTTCTCCTACCTGGGCTGTGAATTCTGTGCTGCACGTCTTAGAGGCAGAGTACAGAATCTCACCCCTTCTTTATAGCTTTCAAAGGAGTCTTCCTTTAGGCCAGCTTTTCACTATGCTTTATTCAGTTTTTATTTCTTGTGTTCCCAGTCCATTTTTGCATAGCCCTTCATTCTGTGCGTCGTCACTTACTGTCCATATTTGCAGGTATTCCACAATGATTTCTACTCCCTCTAAATTATCAGAAGTAATCTGAGTCATAATCTCTAATGCGTCATTCCTGCGTTATTACTGAACCTGAGCCCACTTGAGCCTGATGAGTCATCCGTGAGCCAGAGTGTGATCCATCATCAGAGGCAATTACCTGCAGGACTTGTGATAGGCCCCACACCATGCAACCAGGGTTCAGCCAATCCACCGGTGATCCCAAAGCAGGTATATAAGCACCTAAGGGAAACAGTCTCTCCTGTCTGGTCAATGTCACTGTCTGGCTAGGAACACTTCTGTTACCTAGTAGTTCTGACAGATTGCTCATGCTCCCTTCCATGCTAGCCAGCCCCCACTCTAGCCTGCATCTGCACTTGCACCTGCCTCATCCAGACACCCAGCAATTCTGACATAATCTGATATATTTCTGGTGATGATGCAATGCCAAATGGTAGTTTTTAAGCATATAACTTCTATACAAGGTGGGTAAACATATACAAAACAGCACTTTGGCACTTGCTAAGAACCATGACTGGCATCTATATTCATGAACTGTATTGATTTAGGAAATATGGAAGCAACATCTCAGTAGTGCTCATGGGATACCCTTTGCTTCAAATTACTGTTTAAATTCTTAAAGCCAAATTCTCTTCTCCGTTACATCGATGCAATCCCATTGAATTCAATGATTATGCACTAGCATAAACTGATAGTAGAATCTGGCCCTTTAGATTCGCGTAGAGTGACATTTTATTAGGATTCTTCACAGTCACTATACTGTCAACCTAATCAGTAAGGTCTGTTAAATTCAACTGCACTCTCATTAGACGCAGTCAAATTGTTTCTTAATAATTTGCCTTAAAACTATGAGAAGTTGTCCTGGTGTTTTATATGGTGGGATTTTTAGGATCCATGTAGATATGACTGACTACTCTTTTTATGCACTCTAGGCGTTGGGGCAAAAATAATGTTAATATCCCTTGAGAGGAATGTTCATGTGAATTATCTTCAACTTTCACCGTGTGCCTTCAACCTCTTAAGTATAATAAATTGTACACCTGTTGAATCCTGGCAGTGAGTGATTATTTGGATCTCAGACTCTACAAACTAATATTGCCCTTTCTGTTGCCAGGCCAGTGCTGCTTTCCCAAATAATTGTGTTTATGGCAGCTTAAGCTACGGTTGTAGTTTCTGATTTCTAGAAACTGTAATTGACATGCCTTTCTAGGAGACCCTTCCAACTGGATCTGATTGAATTATTAATGACAAATGTAGCCATTTTTTCCTGTTCATGAATAGCCCACGAACAGTGATATCTTTAAAAATCTGTTCTTTATTCATTATTGTTCATTGAATCATTTGTGTGAACAAATGGCAGCCTCTAGATAGTCTGTGAATTGAGTGCTATGATTATCTGTCTGCTTTACTAATGATTTAATACTGATTCTTTATTGATTATCCTTATTTGTTATATGTAATTGGTGATGCAATTTATGTGGTATTGTTTCCATTCCCCAACTGAACAAACTAAATTTATAATAATCTTTTAATGTGTCATGTCAAGGAGAGGACAGATGCAGGGAATTTGAAAATAACATTTTAAATCTTTGCCTGTGCCCTTTTGCACAAGAACCAGCATTTTATTTGGCTATGCTCATGAACCCCAAATTTAAAAATAGCTGCGTTCCTTCCTGACTGGGAGGGAAAGACTCTCAGGTGTCTGGTTTACTGGGAGTCTAGCAGCCTTTGTAGTCATTCTTCTCTTACCAGTGACACCAAATTATTATTATTCCGTTATTATGGTGTGGTGATGCCTCAAGGTAGGGCACCATTGTACTAAGCACGATACAGCCCTTTTTACCCTTCACTATGTCTACACTACACACCACTGGTGACAGCGTGTAGTTGTACATATAGCTACACCCTGCAGTGAAAAGCATGCCATGTCGACACTGTGGTGTGTAGCTTCACAGGTCAGTGAAAAGGCTCTGGCAGAGGGAGAGCAGGGAAGCAAGGCTGAGCCTTTCCCTTCTGACTACCCCCCGCCAGAGCCTTTCCCCAACGCTGGAGTCTTTCCAATGACAGGGAAGGACTTCAGCAATGGGGAGCTGGAAGAGCCTTTCGCCTCCCCCCCTTCCAGAGTCTTTCCCCACAGAAGGGGAAAGCTCCAGCAGTGTGCAGACGATGGAGCCATTTCCCCCACTGCACCCTTCCACTGCCAGAGCCTTTCCCCATGGTGGGGGAAGAGCTTTGCAGTGGAGAGCTGCTCAAACCTTTCCCACTGGGGGAGTCTTTTACTGGAGAGGAGAAAGGGTCCAGCAGTGGGAAGCATTGGGACACTCAAAATAGCAGGACAGACGGGGAGGTACAGCTTGGGTGAGTCGAGAGCATGTGCAGCAGAGTCACTGGCTCCATGGGTGCTCCGGGGCAAAAATAGTGGGTGCTCAGCACAAACCAGCCACCTGCTGATCAGCTGTTTGGCAGCAGGCGCTGGAGGGAGGGGGCGGGAAGAGGTGGAGCAAGGGAGGTGCATGCTGGGCAGGTGGGAAGAGGCAGGACGGGGGCAGGGCCTCAGGGGAGGGGGCGGGAAGAGGTGGAGCAAGGGTGGGGCTTTGGGGGCAGAGTGGTGGTGGGGCCTCAGGGGTGGAGCACTCACCCAGAAAGAAAGTCAGCATCAGTGATGTGCAGTATGCATACATACCCAGCCCTGCAGGCATCTCTCTACTCTACTCGCCCAAGCCAGCTACACGGCTATTTATACCCAGGCTGAAGGGGCTACGCAGGTATGAACTCTACACACCACTGAAAGAAGCATGCAGTGTAGACAGACTGGTAAAATGGCACACTTTAAAAAAATGATTAAGTTTGCAGCATGTTCTTCATGTAACTACATGCAAACAACATGTGTTTTTTTTCCATAGGGCTGTTGCCATATCCACCACAGATGATTGCATTGTGTGCAGACTTTTCTGGTTTGTACAACTTGGTGAATGCTCCTTTACAGTGCAGCGCACTGACTGTTGCTGGGAGCCTTAACAAATGCTTTAGTACTTCAGTTTTACTGTAGTCATTTGCTTGCGCTAAAGTTAAATTAGGTCCTCCAGATAGCCTTGCTCTTACTTTTTTATTGGTTGTGCCTCCAACAATTCTGCCTCTAATTAAACTGTCTGAGTTGCTCAAGCCCTCAGGAGGCTGATTTGCTTCTTAGCACAGCTGCATGTTGATCAGTTGTTTCACCCTTACTATTTCGGCTAGAGAACTTCTGCCTCTCCCATGTCAGATATTTCATGGAACTGAAATTGCTGCATTTCAATTTTTGGTCACTTTTTAACTCTTCACCTTCCTGATCCCACTGGATAGAACTACAATCTTTAGTGCTTCCTCTCCTGCTGTGTGTAGCAATGCTAAGGCTCTGGCTGTTTCTGGTTTCTCAGCCCACTGGCTAGTACACATACACATGCTGTTTTGTTATACCTTTGCAGTCCTCTTTTCCATTTCTAAATGTCATATAACATTTGCTTCAGAACTAACACCACTTGGTGACTTCAACAAATCCATCTCAAGTTGTTTGAACTTTGACACGGAGACCTGGTCTACAATTAAAGCTTAGGTTGCCCTAGCTACATCGCTCAGAGCTGTGAAAAATTTCACATCCTGTGCAACGTAGTTAGGTTGACTTAGCCCGCACATTAGGTGCATCTAGGGTGACAGAAGAATTCTTCCCTTGACTTAGCTACCCCTCTTGAGGTGGTGGGTTTACTACAATGATGGAAAAACCTCTTCCATCACTGGAGTAAGTGTCTACACTACAGCCCCGTAGCTGTAGCTGTGCTACTGTCGTGCTCTTAGTGTAGACATACCCTAAGAATATGAGGTTCTTGTTGGTTGTTTTGGTCTATCAGCAATTTGCACACCTCACTCTTTTCAGAAAGTAGTAAAAATGCCTTGACTTTTGACGCCTTGTCTCCATTTAGGTTACAGAGTTGAAAACATACTGTTGATAATCATTTCCTCCTTACTTGCCTGTCAAGACTGCAGTTCCAGTTCAGTTGGCTCATCAACATTTTGTCTCCTCTGGTATAGCTGATGTCACTTGCAATCACTAGCAACTACAGTGGCATAAAGAACTCAGCTCCTTTCTTTGCACTAGATTTTGTGATGATATAATCAACCATCGAACAAAGGTCCCTAGGGGTTTGAACTTGGGTCTTGCATTTAAAAACAGTGACAACTGATGCACAGGGTGAACACCACTCTATTTCCACACCGTTCAAGTCTATCCTAGCTCTGTGCTATTTATTATAGTTGCTTCTTAAACAGCCACACTATATAAGTGACTCATCAGGAGGAAAAAAAGAAACTGATTGGAAACCTTCCCAGAGCATTATAAAATAAAATATGCTCCCTCCCCCTCCCACTTCTGAAAGATTTACCAAAAAGAATCTGCAGACACAGGATGCTCTATGAAACAGAACATAGTGTTCAGGCTTTGGGATTGGAGCCTGTATTTCAGGCAAGAAAAAAAACCTGGAAGGCTATAAGGCCAAGCTTCAGGCATGAAAACAATAATCATTTCGTTGTTGTGTCTTGTCATTGACTCTGATTCTGTCTTGTCTTGTCTTATTAATTGGTATTCCCTTACAACTTTCACTGCTGAGCCCTAATTAACTGTGTAGTTGATTAAACAGGCAAATCACCATGAAAGTGCCTGTATCTTAGATTTACCAATGACCATGAAAAATGTAGGTTTCTTAGTCACACTCTCCCTCTTCTCCCCTCTTCTCTTCCCAATGCTCAAAAAAAAAACCACCATAAGTGCCAGGAATATTCTTAACAAAACCATCTATTCGTAGTGCTATTTATTTATTTTTAACATCCAAATTGATTACATCCCACTTCCCGCACCCTACCAACTCAAGCGGGTTGATGCAGTTTAACTAGCAAACAGAACTTCATGTTCAGAGAGTTTTATTAGACCTTTATGTGATAGGAAGTATATAAGTGGTGATCACAAATCTTGTTTTTTGAAGAAACAGAACTCAGTAAAGGAGGGATTGGCCTGATTCATCTCTCATCCTCCATATCAATGAGCATCAGTCTCAGGCTTTACTTAGAGTCATGTCACTTACAGGGTATGTCTTCACTGCAGAGTTAACTTGAAAGTGATCAGCACCTGGATCTAAGCACATGGGTTAGACTACCCCAGGTGTGGGCAGCCACATGGCAAAAGCCCTACCCAAATTATTATGTCCTCACTGGTGCTGCATTCACCCTGGTGTGGGTCAGATTTCTGTGAGCATATCCTATGCATATCCTAGTCTGTGAGCATATCCTATGTAAGCAGTAAGCTGAGCTGTTCTTCTTCCCCAGTGAATTGTGGGAGAACTTGTCTGTCCCTCTGTGCCCACGGAGGAATTATGGGAAGGCACTGGAGGATTATCAGGATTTGTGTGATTTTTAGCCTACATCTTAACTACAAAACAGCCCAAGCCTGGGTCGAGAGCATCATGAACTTTGGGTCAGAGGACTTTATGTAAGGATGGGAAGAAATTTAGGGGCTACACTCAAGAACCCTAGTTTACTCTGCAGTGAGTACTAGAGTGGGTGAAAATTTTCAGGTGAACAGTTTATTTGCCAAAGAATGCAGTTTTGGTTGAGCTAAAACTATTTGCAAATTTGATGCAAATTTGCCAAATAGTTTTGGCCAGAAACATTTTTTTGACAGAATAGCTGGAGGAAGAGGAGGTGGTAGTGCTCAATTCCAGCCTTGTGGTTAGGGCACTCTGCTAGGAAGCAAGAAAAACCTGAGTTCAAATCCCTGCTCCACAGCTGAGGTTTGAACCTCGTTCTCCCACATCCTATGTTATAGGCTATTCTGGGGCAGGTCTCTCTCCAGCTCTCCTATTAAAGCTAGTCCTTTGTGTGTAAAATACTTGAATAGTAATTTCTCCAGAGAGACAGTGAGAATGGCTCTATAGCCTGGTGAATATGGCACCCATTTGGGATATGAAAGACCCACATTCACATCACAGCTCCCACGAATGTTTAAGTGGTTACAAATAAGACCTTGTGAAATTCAGACTTTTTTTTTTTTTTTTTTTTTAGAAAAATTCAAACATTGTCCTGGGTTAACTATCGAATTTCACAGAATATGCCTGGAATGCTGTCACTGCAAGGTCACTGCTGCATTCCTTTGCATCAAACCAGTCACCAAGTCCCCCCGCAAACTCCTGCTCTAACAGGGCGCTGCTGCCCGCTAGGATCCACAGCAGGCATAAGACTGGTGCATGCGGTTGCCTGCTTCCACCTTCCTGCTGACACCACAGTGGCTTTGTTCCAAGCAGCAGCAGTGGATCAGCATGCACAGAGGCCCGCTTCCACCTCCCCGCCGAGGCTGCTTGTGTTCCAGGTGATGGTGGCGCTGGTTACTGTGCCTCTTTCTCCCACTTAAATGGTGCAAATGCAGACCCAACCTAAAATTGCAGATGGAAGGAAGGCGACAAGATCATGTGACCCTGGTCTCCATTTCATTTAAATTTTTAAAGAATATTGGGAAAATGACAGTGCTGTCATTGTCATTGACAGTGCTAATAGAATGATTTCAGCAATTTTTCACAGAACCTTAATTATAAAAAGTACGACAGCTTCAACAGGAGAGATTGAGAGAGCCCTTCCCTTCACCCCACAGTTAATAGTCCCACAGTTGGTTTGGGTATTCATCTAAGGGGAAGACCCTACTTAAAATCTCTCCAGCAGGGAGAGGGGGGTTGATCCTGAATTTCCAGCATCCCAGGTGAGTACTCTCTAACCATTGGGCTAAAAGTTAAAAGGAGATCGACCACCAGACATCTCCTCCTCTGGCCATTTTGTGAATCTAGCCTTTTAAACTTTTCTACCTAAAAAAAAAATTGGGTTGAAGGACATGTTTCATTCAACCTGAAACAGATTTTTTGAAGTCACTGACATTTTTTTTTTTTTTTAATTTTTGGATTCAGTTCAACACTGTTTTTTTCCCCCTTTTCTTTTTTTATACCTTTTTTATATTGCCAGTGAAGCTAAAAATCTGTTCACCCAGCTTTAGTGAAGACCTACCCCATCGGCCCTGAGGACTTCAGTGGGCTACTCATATACTTAAAGTTAGGCATGTGCTTACGTACTTTCTCGATTTGGGTTTGTGATGGATGTGGGGTGCTTGGTAATGAACACTGATCAGGACCCCAAAATGCATTATGCATAGAATTCCTCATGTGGTGTGTTGGAATGTCAGAGGGAGAAGATCATTTCAACTCACTCTCCCATGAGACCTGTGACTGCAAGACATTAAGGCTGAATGGGTCTAGCAAACAACTGAATAGTCATTACAGGAGCATTATCTGAGATGGCCTGGCTGGCCAACTTAGTCTGGGAATGTGTGTAATTCCGTGGGCAAGTTAATGCTAGAAAGGTAAGGGAGGTGTCATTTGATTCATAAAAATCTACAGAATCATGATTTCAATAGTATCATCCTCTGTGGCCTGGCAAAGGTGACTCACTGCCTTCCACTCCCACTCCATCCCACCTCCAGGTCCTCCCTCTAGTTTGATAATGCAATGTTGTTGGAAATGGTTTGAGCCCTTTCTCCAGCTAACACAATGGCACCAAACATGACAAACCTTGAACAATTATGTAGATATGTAGTTGAGAATTTTTAAAAATCCGCATTTTAAATGATATTTTAACACACATGTGCCCGCAACTGCCAGTACTGTGTTATCATTTAATACTCAGAACAGGATACCTGATTAATTTTTTTAATGTTACAGATTACTGTAAACGGAAGGAGTGCTTCAGGTTGATTTGTCATCATTGGGGGGAAAAAAACATTCAGAGGTACTGATTATCAGCTTTGTTTCTTATGCCAAAACATTGGTAACGAGGCACAAGTTCAGACATCAGCATACAGTCAGAAATTACTGGCATCTTTCTACAAACAGTATGCACATAGTTGCATAACATAATGAATTACAATCCCAAATTAATTTATCATACAATCCTTATTTTTAGTTTGGCCTTGATCATAGTTAGGCACCATGGGGAGACAAAGAGTCCTGACTAGTAGCTTAATCTTTGGAGAACAACACTGCAGAGGACCTGGTTTAACACAATGCTTGGTGGCATCTTACATGCTGTAAGAAGTGCACTCATAAGCTGAATCTGGCAAAGTTGAAGAGGAAGTGCATTGAGCACCAGGACAAATTTGAAGATGCTGGAACAAATGCCAGCTTTGGGCAAGATTATCCTTATACTAGGTTTCATGGCATGTTTTTTGAGAAAATCACCTGCTTCTTCTGCCATAAGCTGGAACCCCAAAGGCATCCATTAAGCACAGTGTCAACATGTGAGACAGGTGAGAAACTGTATGAAACATGTGAGATTGGTGCATGGAAAGTAAAGTAAAGGGAGTGCATTTACCCAAAGGACTGTATACAACATTGCATATCACACTGGGTGCTAGACCAAGAATGTATGTAATGTGTCAAAAGGTAAAAGCAACAGAAACAATATTGATTTTACTACTGCAAATTCTGCCACTCAGCTGGAATTTGTAAATTGCCTTAAAGAAGTTCTAATGATTGGGCAAGTGGGGGCAATGACCAATACAGAGGCTAAATACAGAGAAATAAATGCTTTGAATAGCATTGAAGAGGAACAAATGCTTAGCAGAAGGGCTCTTAAAGTACTTATTGCAGATGAACTGTCAGATCAGGTGTAGTTTTTAGTCATCCTATCTGCAGAAATGAATCACAACACACATATCCTTAAAAGCTACAAAAGATGTGGCACTATCAGAAGTGGAAGAAAACCTGATGTCAACCGTAAGATGAACACTCTTCAGCTGCTAAATTTTTACAGAAAAGCATTTTGACCAGCAGTACATGTGAGTTTCAGGGTTCCATAGCCGATGCCAAATCTGGAAAAAAAAAAATACTGTGTGACCTGTACTACGACTTTACGTGAGGCATCAGTGGTCGCAGTGACTTCAGCACCAGCACCTATAACAGCAAGCAAGTGAAGCACAAGGCTGCCATTTTATCATAAAGCCCGATGTATGAGTGCTGGGGGGCTGGACAAGATGACTTCTTGAGCTCCCTTTCAGTCCCATGATTTTATGAGTGCTTGAGTGAAAGACAGGTTTCCAAAACATATACAACAACTATGTAGCATATGCATAATCTACCACTACTGGTGCCTGTTGGTTTAACAATTCATTCCAAAACCCATAGCAAATTCCTCATGCAGTTTATGCACAGCATTGTCTCCTCCATTGACTACAACAAAGTACTCCATGTGGAGATTGCAATTACAAATTAGCTTCTTCACTGCACGGAACTGAATGAAGGGTTGTAGATTCCCCCAGACCTCCTCAAAGGTCTTGCCGATAACTTAGACTTCCTTGAAGATACAGCAAATGGCACAGGTACCCTTCATGCCTCTGCTATGGTCTGCTATCAGAAGTGTATTAATGGGGACACGTCCCAGCCTCAGATGCTGTCTGGACCAGCAAAGAGCCATTCCTTGAAGGGGTTTTCTGCCCCCATGACACACTCAATTTCCTACCAAGTTCCAAAAATTGTAAAGCCAAGAAGTCATCCACTTTTCAGTGAAGCAGCAGTTAAATCAACTATAGAGTTTTCTACGTGCACTAACTTGACCTCACTTGGTCATTGTGCAAAAGTGAGATGCACTCCACAAGCAAAACATCACTGAGTACAGCTTCAGCTGAATAGATAGAAGATGTACCTCAAATGATCGGGACACCCAGGGCTTACCATACCATACCATTTCAGGAGAAAAGTACATTCCAGCATGGTCAGCCTTTAACTCAGCACTACACAAGGTGCCAAACCAAATGACCTGTGTATGCCTTCTGCCAATCATACTATCTCCCTGCTCTGAAGGTGCTCAGAACAGCTGAGACAGTCACTGATGAGTTCATAAATCACAGGATATGAACATCATTTGAAGACCAACATTATGACATTATCTACGCTGGCGGATGTTTTCCAAGAAGCAGACAAATGGAAAAAATTGCCATTGACAAGGTGTGCATTTATATCTGCTATCAATAGGGCAAATTATCAAATAATAGAATGGCCCTGGGATGATCAAGTGCATCCAAAACTGTCCTCCCCTATTGGGCATGGATGGGTCTTGGAGGATGGATTGATCACACCCAGTTACGTGTGAAATACCATATGCTCCCAAATCAATCCTTCAGATAATCAAATGTTCGTGTGCAAAGACCAGTTGCTCACCACCCTGAAAATGTTTGGCTAACAGCCTGCCTTATACAGTGATATGCAAGTGGGTCACAGATGAGGATAAGTGTGATAACGTGTAGCAGTGATGCTCTAGACAGAGATGATGCTTATGATGACTTTGATGAATAAATGTTTTCAATCCTGTATGTCAAGGTTTATTTACCAGGGATTACCAAAGATCAATGTTTTTGTTTGTTTATGTAAGCACACTTGCCCATGCAATGAGATTTTTACTACATTATGCCCCCAGATCAACCGGGGGAAAAAACAGTCTGAGGCAGAAGGCAGACTTCAGATCTAGGCTCTGTAACAAAAGCCATTGAGATATATGGCAACTGGACTCAGGCTTACACAGCGGGGTGGGCTTTGAGTAAAAGAAGTTTCCCTGAAGGGAGGGGAAGGAGACAGGGAATACATTCTCTGGAAGGAAAACTGACTCTACACAGTGCTTGGTGGAAGAATGTAAGTTGGGTCTGTTCTAGCCCTGTAATTCAAGAGGGAAGCCCACCTCAGGCTATGTCTACACTACAGCCTAGGGTAACAAAACATATGTCACTCAGGGGTGTGACTATTCCACTCCTCAGCGTGACAGAAGTTACACCAACATAAGCGCTCATACACACAGCACTGAGAGCTTCTCCCACGGACATAGCGACTGCCACTTGCAGAAGTGGGGTTTTTTTATGCCAGGAGGAGAGCTCTCTCCTGTCAGAACAGAGCATCTTCACCGGACGCGCTGCAGCGGTGCAGCTGCCTCAGTACAACTGCACTACTGTACAGATAGACATGGCCCAACTTAGCTTGTCGTAAGAGTCAGATTAGATTAGTCTCGATATGTGTGTACTCTGTCCTTCTGAAATCATATTCTCTAAAGCTGTGGTCTAGTTACTAGATTAACTTACTTGTTTGAGGAGTGCTGCCTCTCATGGTACTGCATGGTCACAAACTGCCCAAGGGAAGAGACACAGGCATCCTGTCAGTAATAAACAGTACCTAGTCCGTGGGTTGTACCCAGATCCCAGTGAGAGAACTGTGAAATTCCACTCTAGACAGAGGCCTAACACCTGAGGGGCGCACTCCAATTAAAAACCCACGGATGGCCCATGCCAGCTGACTCAGGCTTATGTGGCTACGGAGCTGTTTAATTGCAGTGTAAATGTCTGGGCTCAGGCTGGAGCCCAGGAGCTAGAACCCTGAGGGGTGGGAGAGTCCCAGAACTCAGGCTGCCGCCCAAGCCTGAACGTCTACACAGCAATTAAACAGCCCTTTATCCTCAGCTCTGCCAGCCCGAGTCAGCTGGTACAGGCCAGCCATAGGTGTCTAATTGCAGTGTAGACGTACCCAGAGGAGTCAGAAAGGGGACAGAGATGCAAGCAACCCCATAAACATAACAGGATCCTTAGTTAATTTCTTTCCTCCCAGCCTCCAAGCAGGCCTAACAACCTTTCTGCAGGGTCCCATTGCTGCTCATTAACATACTTTTTTTTACTCTCCTTTAGCGACAGCCCAGTCACACACCTCAGAAGCTCCAGGCTCATTCAGATCTCCTGCTTGCTGAGGCCTCAAAGGCATTCTATGCAGGCAGAGCAACAGAAGATCTTAAGAGCAAAAGTATGGCTAAGCAGAGGGGCTGCTGGACCCTCTAACAGTCCAGATGACTCCAGCCAGAGAGAAAGGACTCTATCTCCTCCTAGAAATAAATTAAACTGGTCTGATCTCAAGCCCTTAATTCTGTTTAAGCTTTTATGACTGACTCACTGTGTGACCTGGGACAGGTCATTTAAACCCACCTGTAAATGGAAATAATGATGCTCTTTCACTTTTGTGAAGTGCTTTAAGATGTATGGGGGAAAGTGCTACATTAATTCTGGGAGTGTTGTCTATTATGGTAATTTATTATGGAAGACACTGGACAACCATGCAGTTTTTGCAATGCAGTATATATACCCAAATCTATTACTTAAAACTTCAAATCAAATGGGCATTTGGACCAAGTAGGTGAGGTATAATGGTCTCCTTACTTTATTTGCTACTTACCATCCCTGTATGAATTCAGTAAGTATTTTATTCACTAATATGGGAAGTCGCTTGAGGGAGTTGCAAGTGCTTTCAAACAAACACAAACACTATTTTGAAAGATTACTCAGCAACCCATAGTTTATCATTAAAAGCCTCATAAAAGTGTGTTACATAATCATCCATACTTGGGAATTAGACAGATTGAAAAGATGTTGGACCAAATCCTCACCTGGTGGCTCCATGTAGCTCCATTAAAGTAGCATCCAGCCTTCTATATCTTCTTACACCTCATGTATGTATGTATGTATCTTCTTACACCTCTTTTCCAGTTGAGCTTTATCCTGATCATTATTACAGACCCACTTTGAAATACATTTGTGTCTTTAAGGAGAAATGTTGAACTAGGGAGGAGCATCACATTTTATATGGCAATGGAAGGTATTTCCTTTGTGTTAGATCATTTAGATTCTCTATTCCTCATCTTTTCAAGTCTCAGGGCTTTTTGATTTTTAGTAATGTAACCACTAGAAAGGGAATTATATACGTTATAGCAATAGTTTTAGCCTGAATAAGCAAAACTGTACTTTGGCACATGGCAATTGTTGGGGTCTGGTCTGGAGTTCATGAAGGATGGACAGATTTTGTGCATCCTCAGAATTAATTCAATGAAAAATATAATCAATTATCAAACAATTGAACCAATATTTGTTATAGCTTGGCTTTCCAGCTCCAGTATGAGCCAAAGGGTGCATCTCAATCTGCAAAGATCGTAGTATTTTACAGGTGTCTGCAGAGAAAATGTGTGATGTCTGTCTGTTTTCTTGTGACATGTATTCCTTATAACAATTGATCTGAGAGAGAATGTATGTGTTCCATAAACTACGTTAACTACAACATCATATAACTTCAGTGCTTTCAGAGGTTCTTGCTTTACCTCCATGCAATATGCAGAAAGAGTGGGAGATTCGTGTGACAGGCCATCTCCTGTCTACTTGTTATCAGAATAACACCCCTGTTGAGTTACAAAGGAATAGAAAAATCAATGTTACATCCTTAGTTTGAAAAAGTTAGAATCTTTGAGGTAGAAAGTCATTAAAAAGAGAGGTCAAACTATCCTTTAAAGACTAGTCTGTTGTGGAAAAAGCAGTCTTTCCAGGCTATGCCTGCCTTCGTTACCAGTTAATATGAGAGAACCGGGGGAGACAGCAATGGAGCAGAGCCTTCTAGGAACATCAGGGTGAGCTGATACTCGGGTGAGCTACACAGTTCAGTTTGCTGGTTTGGTTCCGTGTCTATACATATTACTTCTTAAGTGCTGGGTTTTCTCCTCAAGATCTCCTTCAAATTTATCTAATCACTGTACCACTGAAATCTGCTTGCAAAATTGTATATGTGCAGCTGTAAATATAATTTATATACAGGGTAATTCAGTTAGGAACTGAAGACTCATTGCAGTCAATGGGACTGTTTCCACAGATATCAGTGAAGCAGGATCAGGCCCTTCATGCAATAATGAGGTTGCAGTGTGGAAATGGAAGAGTCCGGAACTGCTAAAGTTCAAGCACCTGTAGTAATGAATATTGTATTTTGCATTCATGTTTTTGTATTTGAATGTGTAGCTTACAGTGTTACTGCTCATTTTCCCATCACAGACGTACAATTTTAGGCTGCAGTCATATAACCACTTTGTTCATATTCTTAACTTTATGCATGTGAGTAATCCCTATTGAAGTCAGTGTGATTATTCAGGTGAATAGCTATGCATGTGCAATAAGTGTTTGCAGGATAAGGGCCTTGGAATGAAAAAAATGAAAACGAGTTTGTCAGCGAAGTAGCCATGTCTATTGCGATTGTGACTGAGTGACTGCTATCGTAATGGATACTGTGCTGTAAATACACAAAGTTGTCTTTATTTATGTGTAAAGAAGTTTGGGGATGATATCACAGTACAGGAAACTATCTCCAACAGGGCATCATGTTGAGGGGACTAAAGAAACATTATAATAGGCCAAGGACCACACAGACCACCTGCCATACTTCTTGCTTTAGCTTCTCCTGCAGGTATCTGCCAAGAATCACTTCAGAAAGCTGAGCTGCACATTTTAAAGCTCTGGAAAGCCCCACGTACCACAGAGTGTAGAAATTAATACATTTCACTTATGAAAGTCAAGAGTCAGAGTCAGAAACTACTAGTATATAACAATATACTTCTCCTTTGATGCTGTATACTGACATTTCAGTGTAACTTGTTGATGCAATGTTTCCACATAACATCTTTGTGACTCTGCGATACATGAACTTGTTCTGTCAGAAATACTCTCATTAGTGGCAACCATAGCTGTGTTAGCCAACATTATTTCTGAGGTCTGACATAAGTTTGTTTTTATAGTATAATTTAACCTATTTGAATGGTACATTCATGAAAGGTGTCCCTTCAGTGTGGTTGGACAAAGCTACCTTAGCCAATAAGTCCACATGGGGTTGATGAAGAAGAATTGTTTGTAAAAGCACTTTGGGATCCTTAGCTGGAGGCACTGTAATAGTGCAAATTATACTATACAAATGTTCCATTAATTTGAATGGTCCTCCAATGGAAAACCTCTGTTCTGTTTAGATTGTAAGCTCCTGGGACAGAGATTGTGGCCCTATTGAAGTCAATAGGACTTTTGTACCATTGACTTTGTGGGAAAATATTTCACCTGGTGTGTTCTATGTCTTGTGCAGCACCCCATTGTTTCATGTTCTCTGTGTACATAAAATCTCCCCACTGTATTTTCCACTGCATGCATCCGATAAAGTGAGCTGTAGCTCATGAAAGCTTGTGCTCAAATACATTTGTGAGTACTTGTGGCACCTTAGAGACTCCTGTTCTTTTTGCGGATACAGACTAACACAGCTGCTACTCTGAAACCAAACACATTGTTACTGCTAAATAAATAAGATATATGCATCTCGTCAACACTTTTCAAATGAAGAGCTTTTTTATCCAAAAACTTTTTTTCATGAAAATCACTGAAAAACTACTTTAAAAAAAAATCACCAAGTGATTTTTTTTAAAAAAATCCATAAACAAAACAAAATAACATTGCAATTTTAAAAAAATCACAAAAAAATGAGAGCTATCCGTTTAGAAACCTGAAAAAGGAAAACACTTCAAAAAATGTTCAATTTTTTTCAAGTCTTACTAATGACCATTATTTTCCCTTTTGGGGCCCTGATCCTGTGATGGGCTCTGCACCCTTGTGGCTCTGCAAACCCCAGAGACCATTGCAAAATTGGTACCTTAGATGTAAAATATTTTCAGAATAAGACAAATAAGTACCCATCCTCCTAATGAAGATATTATTTCATGACATTCTCTCATGATGAGAAAGTCAGAGTGAAAACTGGAAGGATTTCTTCAGGGACTTACTTTTCTTAGAGGACAGGTGGGCCATGTATAAACTAGTTAATTTAGAATTTAAAAGAACTAGGAAGACGTGTCTTATTTAGGGCTTGACAATGTCTTTAAAAATGTTTTAAATATTTTTTCATGCTTGTCATTCAGAACTGCTGAAAGTAGCACAACATTCATCCTCTCCCCATCCCCAGCCCAGACTGTTAATCTGCTCTGGTTAAATAATAGTTTTTATTCCTCTCAAATGTTATGCATGCAGTAAAAAAAGTAATTATTTTTACAATCTGCAGTAAAACCCCCAGGGGAAAATTATTGTAATACAGTGCTATTCCAGGAGGGTGGGGAACGGGGGAGGGGGATATTTATTTTCCACCTAAAATCCGTTATCCCACATTATACCCTTTTTTTTTTTTTTTGTAACATTAACTGAGCCACAATGATGGTAGAAAGCTATAAGGAAACAATAAATCTATTGAATTTATTCCCCTTATGGAAAAGCACCACATAATTTAATAGAGAATATCTGTTATAGAATTGAACAGACAGAATTCTACAATGGACATGTAAACCCTGACCCTGCAATCAGATCCTTGCTAGTGGATCCTTTCAGCCATGCAGACTCCTACCAAAGTCAATGGGACTTGGCATGGGCACAAAGGTCTGTCCATGCAGTTCCAGTTGTAGGACTAGAGCCATAATTCCGTAAAATGCCACGGATCTTTAGGGTACTTTCCCTAGAAACTTATCAGTTCTACCCTGTAGCAGGGTTCACTTATGGGCCAGCATGCCTAGTGGGAAGGCCAAGGTTCAACAGTCCCAAAAGTCTAGAGGGCCTTGTTGGGCAATCTGGGGTCTGGCAGGCAAGTTACAGTCTGTCCTTATCTGGGTTCCCTGGCTAGACAAGGGGCGGAGGGTAGTGGGGACCTAGGCCCTCCTTCTCCACTGGCCCAGCCCAGGGCCCAAGGGGGAAGGGATGAAGAGTGTTTCAGTCCCCTCTAGCTGATACCCCAGACCAGCCTCCCCTGGGCCACTTCCTACCTCCCTTGTGCTTTTCTCAGTTTGGGGCACAGTCACTGCACTCTGCTTCCCACCCTGCAAAGAGTTGCTCAAGCAGT
Source organism: Eretmochelys imbricata (assembly GCF_965152235.1). NCBI lineage: Eukaryota > Metazoa > Chordata > Testudines > Cheloniidae > Eretmochelys > Eretmochelys imbricata. Next base: position 133,092,950 of record NC_135572.1, read on the forward strand.
CTCAGTGATTCAGATGGTCAGTAGGGGCTCCTCAGCTCCCTTCTCAATATCCAATGATTGCCCCTTGTCAGGGACAAGGGGAGGGAAAAAGGGGTCAGGCCCCTGGTTGCCCAATTGGGTCTTACCCACACTCTAGTCCCTTCCCTTGTGAATTCCTCTGTCTCAAAAGGTACTAATTGGCTTCCTTACTGCAGACAGCCTCTCCTTCATTTTCCCCTTGCTTGAGGGCCAGAGTCCCATTTCAAGTATCTTCTCCATTTGGAGCATGCTCTGTAGCTGCTGAGGAGTGGGACCTTCTCGGCCCAGTACTGCTCCATCACTCCTTTAGTCTGTAAACGCCATCACATACTCCTATTCAATTCCACAAAGAATAGAATTTGTGACATTTTTTTTAAATGTAGTGTTCAGTGTATCAGCTACATAAAGCCACTCACAATCCATTACACAAAAGAGAAAATGCTAGTTGGCATGGAAAGGCCACACACAAATTGGCATTTTATCCCACACTCAGTGACTTGATTCACATTTGATAAGGTCCCCGGAGATTCAGTATTCCCCAATTTGTCCACTACTAAATGTTCTATTTATCACCAGACAGAAGAGAATCACCTTTTCCCCTCCTAGGATGTTCATGTACCGGGGCTGGGAGCTAGGCAGAAAGGATGACCCTAGTGGGGAAGAGTTTATTCTATTTGCTGAGTTTTCTGGAGAGGTGATTTGTTTTGTGCGGTTTTTTTGTTGCTGAAGACAGCAAATATTTCTCCTCTGAGCTTTTTTCAAGACTGAGCTATTTTTTTATTTACAGCTTGTATGGCTCAAAAATAGATACAACCACAGGCTTCATCAAGCTTCAGCATGGATTAAAATTGTTGCTTTCATGAGACAACCAAGGGATCACACCACTGTGAATATAGAGGAAGGGCATCCACCTTTCTCTATATTCACAGTGGTGTGATCCCTTGGTAAGAGCGAGCATCATGTCCAAGGAAAACATGAGGAAAATCCTTAGCAAAATACTTTCAACAAAGGGATGGTCCGAGAGGCCCAGTGAGGCTTGGGATTCAGAATAGTCCTGGCCACTTATTGCACATTACAACCCACTGTTCTGTTCTGCACAAGCAGTCCATGGTGGCAGTTCCTCCCTAAAACTGGGCAGCAGCACAAGTGCTGCTGCTAAACCCCTGCACGTCAGCTGGCAAGATGCAATTCTGGTTTATTCTGTACTCCCGCCTCCTCTCCTTTCCAGTGCTCCCACACTGTAGCACCCAGTATTTCAGAAACAAACAATACTGATATCCGTTATGATGTTTTCAATTTTTAAAAATTGTGACCATTTTTGGAAGTGGGTCAGCATCAAACCTTTTGAAATGAACAGCTTCAAAATCTGTTGTGAAACTAGTTTTTCATTTTCCAACCAGCCAAATACCTAGACCTTATTAATTTCACCTGTATGTACCACATGGAGACCTGGCAGCATTTCTCTGCAATGCTCTTTAATAGTGTCCCCCTCCACCTGCCACAGAATAATGACTGTGTAATGAATCTGGTTTCAAAACATGTTGGACTAAATTGTAACTGATCTTGCACAGGTGTGGAAGAAAAGGATGAAGGGAGCTCTTCCTCCACCCCTAAGTGCCCTCTGATACATAGCCTGAGACTGCTTGTACTCTCCGCACATAAGATATGGGTGGGAATGCTTTGCTAGGCCAGAGTTACTCCACATTTCAAAGTGTATTTGGAATGTATTGAGGATTCCAAGATATTACCAGGCAGGTCAGGTCAGAGGCAGACATGCCAAACCCATGAAAAAAATGCAGAAATTGGGCTTTTTTTTTTTTTTTTTGCTTAATTGGCCTGTGAGTTGCTTGTTAGCTAGTTTTTGGCTTGTAGCTTGTTGCTTGTTTTGTTTGTAGCTTGTTGTAGCTTATTGCTTCTTTTTTTTTGATTGGCTCAGCACAAGGGGCAAGCACGGGCAAGAGGGGGAGAGAGTCAGGGGTGCACGGCAGGCCCACCACAGTCCCAGGCTGCATGCCGGGGGGATCTAGTCACATAGAGTGTTGGCGTTTTTAGGGATTGGCTTGTTTTGGCCTTGTTTTGAAATGGGATTAGCTTGATTTTTGGCTTTTTGTGAAAGTTGGGGTGCTTATTTACTGCGTGAAAGTTGGCAACTGTGGTCAGAGGCACGGTCAGGTCTCCCTGCACCTCTACTAACAGCTGGAGGGTAGCATTGGGGAGGGCACTTACAACATTTTCAGTGCTGTAATAGCTGTGCTTTTGTGCTTTTGTATTCTCCATGCATCCCTGCCTGACCCTGTCCTCTCTAGGGAGAATGCAACACAGCAGCCCTCACACTGACTGCTGCAGCGCACCACTGGCTCTCAAACGCCAAAAAGGAGATGGCTGTTTGTGTGGAACTGAATTCAACTGACCATTCTCAGCCTTTTCTAAACATCGGATTCCTAAAATCTGTGCTCTTTGCAGCTGCCATAGGGGCTGGTCTTACAATGTTAACAATCTAGGAGATAATGGTGCACTGACTTTTATCAAAAAAAGAACAGGAGGACTTGTGGCACCTTAGAGACTAACACATTTATTTGAGCATCAGCTTTCGTGAGCTACAGCTCACGTCATCGAATCCGATGAGGTGAGCTGGAGCTCATGAAAGCTGATGCTCAAATAAATTGGTTAGTCTCTAAGGTGCCACAAGTCCTCCTGTTCTTTTTGCGGATACAGACTAACACGGCGGCTACTCTGAAACCTGACTTTTATTAGTTCAGCATTTTTTCCAAAGACAACTCGTGAAGCAGGTTTTAGGGAACTTGAGGCGGGGGAGGGGTATCTGTTGCTGCGGCAACGCTTAGAAAAAAATTCGTGTGGAACTCTCTCTGCTGGGAGTGCGGTTTGCTTTAAAAATAGCATTGATTTCCTCAGCGAGGGAAAGCAGTGAGACAGTTCTGTAAGGCATGATGCCTGCTTTCCCCACCACCGCCTCCATCGGCACCCCCAACGGTGGAAGGTCGGCCTCAAAGGAGGCTCTCGAAAAGCTCAGTAACCTGAGACCGTTCAAAGGAAGAACCAAAGTGTATCGCGCGTTGCTGTGGTGGGGGGAATGCAGCTCGCAGGCCCACCCGGCAGCCCTTCTGTGGGAAAAATGCTGGGAACTTCCACCACTCCGCTGACGCTTTCGCGCAGCTCATGGTGTCCCGCGACAGCCTGCCAATATGGAGACGGACATGATCTCTCCCCCTCCTCACCCCCGGAGCATGTTGCTGGAAAATCAGCACTGAATAAAACGGAGAACAGAACAGAGTGGAGAGACGCCTGTTCTTTCCTCCAGAGCGTGGTATCCGCAACACAAATGGTTGCAGTTAGTAAAATACAGCAAAAAGGGAATCTCCGTTAACTCAGTAACTTCCAGAGCAGAGGCATTATGCAAAATCTTGTCCTAAAAAATGGAGAACGAGCGTGTATAATTCTTAACATAATCCACAATTTTTGAGGCATTAATTCTGTGATTTAATTTCATAGTGATTAGGACCAGAAAGGACCATTACATTTTCTAGTCTGACCTCCTGTATACTACAAGCCATTAAATTTCACCCAGATAACCCTCTAGTAAGCCTAATGACTTTAGTGAGACCCATGGGTGGTGGGTAGCATAGGCAGGGGAGGGCTGTGCCTCGCCTCCCCAAATAGCCTTGGATGGCCCTGCCCACACTCCACCCCCAGACACCCTCCTGCCTGTTTCAGTTCCTGTCCTGCCAGCACTCTTCTGTGGCTGAGAGGCTCGGGCAGGCAGGCTGGGGCTGGTGCACACAAGGCCCGGGGCTGGGGGCGCTGGGGCTGAGGCCATGCTGCGCCACCCATCCATCTGGCACTGGGGGTGCCGGGACCACGCCACTGGGGCTGGGGGAGCTCCGGGGCTGGGGGCACTCCAGCCATGCTGCCCACTCAACACGCTGGATCTGGGGACGTGCGGGGGGGAGGGGCGGTGACTGCAGGGGGTTTGTGCTCCGGGCTCCAGCAGGGGAGGGGAATAGCAGGGGCAGGGCTCAGGCAAAGGGGGAGGGGACAGGAGCTATTCTCCCCCAGTAGTGCGTTCATCCGCCGCCCATAGTTAGACCAAAGCATTTCAGTCCTCAGGAGACTAAACTGTTGTATGCCATAGGCAGAGAACAAAAGAGACCAAGGGTCTACCAGTGCTTGAGGCCCCTGCAATGGCACAGAATTGTTTCGGTGAACTATGCTAAGTGATCCTGGCAGGCAATTCATGTCCCATGCTGCAAAGGAAGGTGGGGGTGGGGGGAAAAATCCAAGTTGTCCGTCAATCTGATCTAGGGGAAAATTCCTTCCTGATTCCAGTTTGATGGTGAGTATGTGAATAAAACACACCAGCCAAGCATCTAAGAGGATTTTCTGTGCCACTTCAGAGCACAGGTCCACCCCATCTGATGTCCTGTCTCTAAACTGTGGCCAATCTCTGGTGCTTGAGAGGAAGGCGGAAACAAAATCCAGAATACATGAATACATGTGGCCAACTGTGCTTAAAGGGAAAAAAAGTTCTTCCTGATCCCTACAGATAATCAGCCAGCTCTGAAGCATGAGAATTGATTATAGCCATTGTCTTAATACAGAGCAGCGAGTGCTGTTAGCATTTTGAGGGCAGTTATTTAAAAGTGCAATGAATATTTTTAAATTACCTGGTACTTTACATTCATAAAGCAGATTTACAATTGTATTTTAAAGCATAAAAAATATAGTCTCTGCTCAAAAGAGTTTACAGTCTAAATAACACAAGGCAGACAAACACAAAAGGAGACAAGGGATAGCAGCCCAGGAACAGGAAGAGAATTATTAATGATAAGAAGGAAAGAAATATATGAAGAAAGAGCGATGAAGCCTAGCAGAGGAGAAGAGGAAGCATGGGCAGTGGGTGAATCCCCACTTTGGGGAGGCTATTCCCTGACCCCGCACACTGGAACCCCAAGGCCCTGCCCCCTGGAGCCCTCAGGCTGGAGGAGCCCCAAGCCTCTCCCCTGCAGCTGGAGGAGCCCAGAGGAGCCCTAGCTGTGCCAGCTGGCCCACACTGCCACACCAGCCAGCCTGACCTCTGGCCCAACCACCGGGCCACCAGCTGGAGCAGAGCCCCTGCCAGCTTCAGGGGAGAAGGGGAGCAAGGGTGGGGCAGAGCATGGGCAGGGCCACAGGCCTGGGTTAGCGGAGGCTTAGCCTCCCATGGCCTACGATACCCACCGCCCATGAGAAGAAGATAGTTTCAGACAGAGGGAGCACAATGAAAGAAGGCATGAACATGGAGCTAGAGAAGGAGATGAAGGGAGAAACTGGGTGAAAGAACTGGGAAGAGCATAGAAAATAGGAGGATGAATAAAGGGGAATGAAAATTAGTTAATTACAGCAGAGGAGTAGGGAAAACAAAATTATGTTCATCCTCCTAGGTAAGGTCAAAGTGCTTGAAGTTATGCAGAAAGAGGTTGAAAGTAATTACTAGGATTCAGTGAACTGAAAAAAATGAAAAGGCTAGAACAGGAAGTAAAGAGGTCTTTGGCAGCAGCATTCTGGACAGAATGAAGGTAGGGTAAATTTGAAAAAAGCAGTGAAGATAGAGGGAAAATTACAGTAATCCTGTGAGAGATGACCAAGACATGGACACTTGTTTTAGCAGTGAGAACAGTGAGGGGATGAGTTTTGTATGAGCAGCTCAGAGGTTGCTAACATTGTATAGAAAGAGACAAACCCTACACTGGCTCATGGATGAACAAAACAATCTAACTGATCTCTTATCATCTCTAGTTTCTATGTCTATGATTTTTCCCCCTTAAATCTGATTTGTGTAGGTATCTTGACCTGAACCGTTTCTTCGTCTCCCTCATAAGTTATTCACCTACATTCACACTATCCCTGTCCTCTGTGCTCCTCTCCACTGGTCCTAGCCTCTTTTGTCCTCTCTCTATACTCCTTGTCTCCATCTCTTCAACAGCCAGTTCCCTCCCTTGCATGTCCTATTAACTAATTCCCTTCTGCCTTCCCTCCTCACCCCACACCTGCTGCATTACACATGCCATGTGTGTGCAGGTGCACGTATACACAAAAGTGAAACCTCCTCCCCCTTCAGAAAGAATTGTGGAGCTAGCTATTTGTCAACCACTATCACTCCGTTCAAGCTGCTTGTATGTTGCATCCCTTTAACTCTGTCTGCCTTGTCCATTTCGATTTTAAGGGTGAACTCCCGGCCTCTTTGAAGTCATTGGGAGTTTTGCCATTGGCTGCAATGAGTCCAGCATTTCAGCCTAAGTTCCTTGAGGAAGGGACAGTCTCTTACATATTAGAAGTGGGGCTGGCAGAACCACCTATTATTAAGGTCACCCAAAACTTCCAATGATAAGATGTTTTTGCAGTTGCTTATACCTTTTCCAAACTTGAACCATATGAGCTGAAATGTACTGAGCCTCTGCCTCAGTTTGATTCTTTTTGGAAAATTTCAGCCAAAACAGTTCAATGTTCTCACCCAGGCAGCAGAAAGGAGAAAGCCCTCTGATCTGAATTAAGAGGTGAGAAAAGCCAGAGCAGGGTAGAGGGAAAGGCGTAGATTGGGTCAAGGCGTCTGGTGAAACTGGGACTGGAAGGGGGAAGGGTATCTGTGACTAGAGGTTTGGGGGACAGAGTGGGACTGGCTAGGCAAGGAGACTGGGAGCTGTGGAAAAAATTGTAATGATCAGGTAATTAAATATTTCTCATAATGCATAAGGAGGGTGAATTAAAGTTGCACAGACAACCTTAATACTGGCCTTTTCTATCTTTTGATTGTTTGACTTGGCAACTTTAATAATGTTATTTTAGCATAGTTTTGTGTGTTTAATATATACTGTATTTATATTGGCCCAAATAATGGAGGATATTAATCAGCTTTTATGCAATCCTTAGGGAAATTTCCATGGATTGACTATCCCAAGTCACACACAGCTTGAATGTGTGACCAGACTGCACATTCACCATCCCCACAGAACAGGGCTTTAAGGGTGAAGCCAGACTTTCCCTGTAGCTGCGGCCCACAACTGCTCAGTGGTAGGACCAGACACTAGATCTGAAAGCAATGAACCTGTCTCTCTCAGTGACCCCTGCTGGCACCCAGGCAGCGAGGAGGAGAAAAACATCTGAACTGATTTCAGAGGGGGACAAAAATCCAACCTAAAAAGGACAGAAAGGAATCAATAGGGAGAAGTAGTCAGGGAGACTGGGACTCATTGGGCAAGGAGACTGGGAGCCAGGGGGAAGCTGGAACTTGACTGGACAAGAATGCTGGGAGCTGGTAAGGAAAATTGGGAGAGGTGGGGAGACTCTGAGATCATACAAGGAGCAGGTGGGGGGGGGGGAAGAGACTGGGACTACCAACCAGTGTGGAAGGGAATGGGCATGGGGGCAGGGGAAGCAGATCTGAAAAGGAACTGAGGTGTAGGACAAGAACTGTGACTGTCTGGGCAAGTAGACTGGGCAAGGAGTCAGAGGTGAGAAAGAGACAGGACTGGGACAGGTTGGAGGGAATAGAACAGAAGACGTCAAAGTTGGGGGGCAGGGATAGGCCCACTAGAACAGACTCCCCTCAAGAGCCTGGAATGGAACCCAACATTCCAGAATCTCACCATTCCTCTATCAGAAAAAAAATCTGTGAAAATAACCAGCAACGTGTGTATCTCATCCCCATTCTGGTCCTGCTCCATATAGAGGATGACAATCTACTACTGCTGTCAGTTACTCCATTAGCTCACATGGCAGAGATCTGTGTGGCCACACACCCTAGGTGGCTGGAACCTTATTCCCAGCAGCATCCCCTACACACACCCCCAGTCGGGGTTATGATCCCCCTCGAAGTCTGGCCTGCAAGACCTCTTCCCTTGGATGGGCCCTCTGCCACATCCAGCCCCATCTGCAGCCTCAGCTCCACTCTGCCTCAGAGCTGCTGCTACTGCTGCTTTGCCTCCAGCGCAGCTCCCTGAGCTGCTTCTCTGGCCCGTCTGGTTCTGGTTGCTGCAGCTCTGCTCCCAGCACGGTTCTCTGGGCTACTCCTCTGGCCCCTCTTCTTGCCGCTGCTCTGCCTCCAGTACAGCTCCTTGAATCTGGACCCTCTGGCCGGCGTGGCTCTGCTCCCCAGCTCAGTTGAGACTCCGCTCTCTCCTTAGCTCAGCCTGTCTCTGGCCCAGGCAGCTCCAGCTCATACGGTGGCCTCCTGACTCCCTCATTAGCCTGCCTGCCCTGTCAATCAGGCTGACCTGGAGTGTTGGTCTCTCCCCATTGTCAGTCTTAGGGTTTTCCATCAATCCTTCCCCTTTCTTTTAGTACTGGGACATGGCCAACCAAAAACCCGCACTAAGTTTTAATAAGGGCCCAACAGTCCCCTTGCACTTAGTTGGAACACTATGTTCCTGAAACAGCATTGCTTTCCTTAGAGCAGTATTCCCAGCACATCCTTTCTCTCCTTCCTCCTTCAGTGCTACACAGCCAGGTTCATGGTATTTGGCTTTCCTTCCCTGCTTGGAAAAGTTACCGAAGGATGAAACAAATTTGCTAAACCCAGTATTAATTCAAAGTTACAAAGACGTAGGATTTATTACAGGGAAAATCCTTTTCTTTCTTGGCCAGCAAGTGCATTGGCAGATATTATGGTCTCTTCTGATGAAGATCAGCTGTTTTTCAATGAACAATAAACCATTTCCAGTTAGCATAGTTGCTATTTTAATTTTTTCTACTGTTTATAATTTTTTTTAGTTGAATTTAATTATATCCCTATGGAAACAAAGGAGATAACATCCTTCTTCCTCAATATATCTTTCTCACACACATGCTAGCTTCTTAATTACTGAGTAAGGCTATTGCTAATGACAACATAATCAAAATGCAGAAAATTCATCTTTCAAATGCATGAAAAAACACCATCTGTACGTATCATTCACATGAGGCATTAAAAAGCAGATCCTGTCTGTTTGGTGAACATTAAAAATATGTAAGAGTGAAGGTTTGCTCTGGTGTCTTTGGTCAAAATTTCCCCTTTCCCCACTATTGTGCAGTCTGTTCAATTCAAGTTTCTAGTCATGGTATTTGACCTAACTTTTTCTTTCCTTACTTTCATGCCATTACTTTTAATCACATCTCCCTCCTTGGCATTTAAACCCTTTAGATCTAGACTATTATTATGGACCCCATTTAGTTGTGACATAACCAATTTTTTATATTCCTCTTTCCACATAAATCAAATGTTCTAGCCCCTGCCCCCTTCTGCCCATCTCCTAATGAATTTTTTTTGTTTTTCTGTGGCCCTCCCCATCATCCAGTTTGTCAGTGTCTTTCTGGTAATAAGATGTACCGAACTTCATGAAATGTTCCAGGTATTGTTACATAGAGAGAGGGAGTCTTACCTCTCTGTGATATACCTATGCATATGCAGCCCAGAACTATATCTTCCTCTGTTACTGTCCTATCACACAGCAGCCATATCACATGACACCCAAAGTCATGTCTAATTTGCTATCCACTATCACCTCTAGGTCTGTCCCAGTCAGCACCTCAGCTTGTTCCCTCTCACGGAGTAAACATGGTTCAGATTACTTTCCCCCCGATACATGTATTTTCTTTTTTTCAGGATGAATCTTGGTCTATTTTCTGGCTATGTTTCTGTGTTTCTTTAGGCCCTATATATAGCAGTTGTTCTCACTGGTGTTTGTGATTCTTCTCAACTAGGTATAATCTGCAAACTGCATTAGAGAGGATATAAATAAGATGGCTCCTAATAGCGATCACTGTGCTACCCCTATTCTCAGCCCTAAACACTGGCGCTTATCTGCACTGTTTGTTTAGTGTTTTAGTGGGCATCTGCTTTATATGACTGAGTTAGCAACCAAACCAATTTGAGTCTATTTTTCAATTTCAATTTCAATTTTAGAAACTGTACCAGATGCTTTACTAGGCATATAGAATCTGATCTAGTGTCTAATGAAGTTAATCAGAATTTTTTCTTTTATTTAGATGGGCATTAAATCAGGCTCTTCCTCAAAAGAGGAATCTTACAGGCTCTGACTGGTCACAGTTGAACTATGCCTCTTAATATGAAGCTCCAAAGTGATATAATCAACAGAAAGAACTCCAACATATTATTTAGGGCAACATCTGTGTAATAAGGGCTTCTTGCTGGATTGGGAATGAGAAAAGTAGAACAATGATACGTTTTAAAAATACAGATGCCTGGATTAAAGCTGCTGGAAAGTTTGAACTGCTCTTCTCAATGTTTTTCTTTTAATAAAACTTAATTTATTTCTCATAAGAAATCTTTTCAAACCCTCCATAGACTACAAAATGACTTTAGGGATCATCAAGAACTTTGCACAGTTCACATCTGAGAAAGTGTTTTGCCCAGTGACTAATATTTCATACCCCAAGGGGGAAATAAATTAACAGATTTTTTTGCTCATTTACAAAAACTATCTTTTCTGCTTCTTTTCTATTCCATACGTTGGCTTGCAACCAGCATTTCAATGACTTTCAACATGCTACGTGCTATGTGTTTTAATTATGTTGTGAAGTATGCTGTATCCCAGAAAAGACAAATATTTTAAGTGAAATAATTAATGTTTAAAGGTACCCATAATAATAAATGTATTTTTCATAGCAGCAATTAAATATTCTCAAGATAATCATCTTTTCCCCTGTAAATTAAGACATTTCTCCCCTAATTAGTTGGAATTGCCTGTAGGAGATTATCACTACTGAGCTAAGGAACTTCCTTCAGCTTGTAATTCCAGCCACCAGAGAGGAGAGTTTAAAATAACAAGAAAAACAACTGCTTCCTCCCTACATGCACTCAGTGAGCAACAAATCACACAACCTTTCTTTTAAAATTACATGGTTTTCCAGACCTTTGGACACTTCTCCATCAGCACGACTAAGTCACCTGCATCCTCCAAGGAAGAATAGAAGGCAAGTGCTTAGGACAAAATAAGCATCATATTACTTGAAAGGGCTGATTCTATTTAGGGACTGAATGGTAATATTGTTAAGGGTAGATTTGTTTTCCTGGGTCTTACTAATACTTTCTGTATCTACTTTACAGAGGTGCTGTTGAGCTTCATTAATTAATGTTTGTAAAGTATGTTAAAATCCATTTATGAAAGCCAGGTGCATATTGAAACCCAATACAGTTGGGCTGTTTTGCATTTTCTAGGTAAAATTTTATACCACCTATTATCACTCAAATTTAGCTAATGGAGATGTCATTTAGAAAATCAGACTGAAAAGTGAAAAGAAAAGGAGTACTTGTGGCACCTTAGAGACTAACCAATTTATTTGAGCATAAGCTTTCGTGAGCTACAGCTCACTTCATCGGATGCATACTGTGGAAACTGCAGAAGACATTATATACACAGAGACCATGAAACAATACCTCCTCCCACCCCACTCTCCTGCTGGTAATAGCTTATCTAAAGTGATCACTCTCCTTACAATGTGTATGATAATCAAGTTGGGCCATTTCCAGCACAAATCCTGGTTTTCTCACCCTCCGCCCACCCCCAAACACAAACTCACTCTCCTGCTGGTAATAGCCCATCCAAAGTGACCACTCCCTTTACAATGTGTATGATAATCAAGGTGGGCCATTTCCAGCACAAATCCAGGTTTTCTCACCCCCCCCTTCCAAAAACTACACACACAAGTATTGTTTCATGGTCTCTGTGTATATAATGTCTTCTGCAGTTTCCACAGTATGCATCTGATGAAGTGAGCTGTAGCTCACGAAAGCTTATGCTCAAATAAATTGGTTAGTCTCTAAGGTGCCACAAGTACTCCTTTTCTTTTTGCGAATACAGACTAACACGGCTGTTACTCTGAAGACTGAAAAGTGAATTTTCAGGAATGCAAACTAAAAACTTAAAAGTATCACAGGAGCTTTTTATCCCTTTAAAAATTCTCTGCCGTTTTCCATTCATTATACAGAACGTTCACAACGATAGTGAGATTCTTTCATGTTGAGAACCAATCCTGTTGTCTGGCAATGGTGATGACATAGGAATTTCCACTAGAGGCCACTAGAACCTCAACCTCCTAGCTATTCCTCTTCCCAGATAGGTCATTGTCCCCTTTATCCAGACAGCTACTTTGGACCTAACTGAGAACATAAACTGTTAGTAAGGAGAGAGATGCAGTCTGTGAAGGTTCAAGAATGTGGCCAGACATGCATGCCATACATTAGCACAGACACACGTATTCACTAACAGGAGAGGATGATGAAGAGGAAATATAATTGAGAGGACACAATTTTCAAACTAAACCAGATAGACTATACCTGTGCTGTAAACAGACATCTGTTATACGAGTGGCCATTGTGGTTAGCTGCTGTACTCAATAGCTGACACAAATATGCTGGCATCTAGTCTACACTATTATGTAGAGGACCAGTTGGTTTATGAGGTCCAGGTAAGAGTGACTTGGGAGCATTCACCAGGTTTGCTATCTTTGGCAAAAGCACGGCTGTCTGATAAATACATCTATAACAGCTAGAGTTCCTTGTTCCTTGTTATTTAAGTTTATTTTTTTGTGGAATACTTGTTTACATTCAAGGTTCACTGCCTGTGAGCAAGGGGAAAATATAACGTTTTGTGTTTATTTACAAGCCAGTTCCTTTCAACATCCCTGCTAACGACCTCAGTCCTTACCTAGAAGTGGAGAGATGCAAATTAGATTGGAACCAAGTCCGTCCTCAGATAGACTCTAAATCTTATGTAAAGCCATTTTAGAACCAAAGGCATTTTAGAAGCCCATGCCAAACTAAAAGAAAGATGCTAGCGTATAACTCTTTTTTTTTCAAAATATGTAAACTCTATAACTTGTCACGTTGTGTTTGTGCAAAATCTGTAGATTACGGCAATATACTCCAGAAACTGAAAATTGCTGCTTAAGACCCAGAAATAATAATATATTAAAGACCAATAATAATAAACAGAGGTTGGCACCATAATTTAATTTCTTTTGATGGATGACAGGTTTTTTTGTTTGATGCCATTTAGAACCATAAATAAATAAATAAAAAGGAAGAGAAAATTAAAATTAGACTCAGACTTGCCGCCATTCTTCCAATTTCTCTTACTAACCCTGACACATCTCAAATAAACCAACATAGTTCGGAAATAATAGCTTCCAATACGGTGATATATGACTCAATGATGGTTCTGCCGACTTACTGGGGGGGGAACAGTTAATTAAGTTTCAGAGTAACAGCCGTGTTAGTCTGTATTCGCAAAAAGAAAAGGAGTACTTGTGGCACCTTACAGACTAACCAATTTATTTGAGCATAAGCTTTCGTGAGCTACAGCTCACTTCATCAGATGCATACTGTGGAAAGTGAGTGATCACTTTAGATAAGCTATTACCAACAGGAGAGTGGGTTTGTGGGTGGGTGGGTGGGGGGGAGAAAACCTGGATTTGTGCTGGAAATGGCCCACCTTGATTATCATACACATTGTAAAGAGAGTGATCACTTTAGATAAGCTATTACCAGCAGAAGAGTGGGGTGGGGGAGGTATTTTTTCATGCTTTGTGTGTATAAAAAGATCTTCTACACTTTCCAGTTTGCATCCAATGAAGTGAGCTATAGCTCACGAAAGCTTATGCTCAAATAAATTGGTTAGTCTCTAAGGTGCCACAAGTACTCCTTTTCTTTTTAGTTAATTAAGTAGAATCCCCCTGCACAATTGTCCTTGCAATTACTGAATTTTCAGGTTTTCAATGACTGGGAATGACTATGTAAAAGAACAAGGCATCAGGGCTGCAAACCTGACTTTCCAAGACAGAATGATTTGAAATAGGTACAGGTATCAGTTATTAGAGATCTGTGGGCCTCTTTCATTGCTGTCCTATCATAGGACTCCTATGGCCCTTTTGTGCTATGACAGCGCAAAGGGGTCCTAGAGTCAATGGTAGGGGATCTCAGCTGGCACAGAGCTATTGCAGTTGGTTCTTTTTCATTCCTTCTCAACTCTCCCCATCATAGTGTGCCAGGAGCATATCTCAGGGGGCTGCTGTTACATACCAATGTAAATTAGAGCAGCCCTGAGGTTGCATTTATATTAGGTGCCAAACCAATCTCCAGCTCCCCACAGAGCAGGGCAACTTTTACCCCCTCGTATGATTAAAGGACCAAGCAATAAACTACATTTGTTGCTAAAATGTATTGTTTAAAGCAAATGACAAAAAACAACTTGTACTCATATCTTCCTGGTTACCCTGGCAAGTTTCAAACAGTGCCTTCATGTAGTTCCATCTTAATACAAGGCTGGAGTCAGATGTCACACTGATTCTGCTGGAGTTCTATGGTGGGCTCCAAATCTTATAAAAAGTAAGGCCAGGCTCCCACCTGTTTAAATACTTTCAACAAAACCTACCTTGCAGAGTTACTGTAGCCTTCTATCTGCTATGTGAGAAACACTAGATGGCTGCTAACATCAGCATTTTAGCAAAGAGCAACAAGGAGAATGGAAACACTGACTACTAGTATATTAGCCTCTGAAAGTAGGCCACAGTATTTCTCTCTGAAACAGGCTTTACTGGATTTTTGATGCCCCCTGAAGAGGACCCCCAAAATCCTGCTGCATCCCATCCTAGTTGTGTCAAGGAGGTGTTCTCCCCCTTTCTCCTCCTCCCACCCTAAACCAAACAGCAGTCTTGTGTTTCAGGCATAGGGGCCGACTCCGTGGTCACTCAGCACCCATCAGCCACAGATGTTTGGCGGCACTGCCGAACAACTGTTTGGCAGCACCTCGATTAGCTAATCCAGGGCACCGCCAAATAGCTGATCAGGGACACCGCCAAGCACCTGATCAGCGGTGCAGCCAAACAGCTATTTGGCAGCTCAGGGAAGGGCGTGGGGAAGGGTGGAGAGTTACCAGCAGCAGACAGGTGGGAGACTCAGGAAGGGGGCAGAGTAGGGGCGGGAAGAGGCGGAGTGAGGGTGGGGCTTTGCGGGAGGGAGACAGGCAGGGCCTTGAGGGAAGAGGAGGAGTGGGGGCAGGGCCTCAGGGCGGAGCAGGGGTTGAGCACTCCTAGGGAAAGCTATGGTTTCAGGGATAAATTCCCAGCAGGGATCAGAGGCAGCTCAGGGAAACACTCCCAGCTGGGAGGTGATTAGGTGCAGTTGAGCCTATTTGGGCTCAACACCTTAAAATAAGGTTGTTTTATGCACAGAGAAGGGGAAAGATACAGGCAGACAATTAATTGGGTTGTGCTGACCATAAGCTAAGGCAGGAAAGCATGGGAGTTATTTTGCATAGGCAGTACTTCTGTTCTGTGTGTTTGAGTTTACTGCTTGTAATAGATGGAATCCAGCCAGAAACTTTTGCCAAATTGGTGTCTGTTTAGATTAAGTCTTTAAACCCCTAATCAGAGAGGCTGATTTTATGTTCAAACTGAAGCTTTGAGGGAATTTTCTTCTCTTCTTTTTTCACCCTGGACTTTGCAATGTTCCCCCAGAGAGGCTCCCAACCATTTAGAATGTACTGTCATCATCACATCTCTTGTCCACCATTATCTCTGTTTGCAAGTCCCAGATACAGTAAATCAGGGGACAATGCATAAGAACTAAGCAATGTAGTCATAATGTCAAGGTTATATCTGCTTTCAGGCCAACAGAGAAATCATTTCACAGTCTTTTTAAAAATGTCTTATATTTTTAGAAGAGATTAGAGAGCACACGAAAGACAAAATATATACTTAACAGCATAATAGTGTTCTATTACAAATCACACCACTCTTTAGGTTTGGTCTATGTTACAGAATAAGTACATTGCTTCTCACAACCAACACACAGCAACTCCTATTGCCGTGTGTACAACTTCAGTTTGAGCAGAAATATCCCCAAATGAACACCATGAGCAAGATTCCCAGACACAAAGTTAATAGTACCAAAAAGAGAGACAATGAATAAAATAAACTTGCACGGATAAGCAGAAATGTTTTCCAAGGAAGCCGGGCCAGATTTAGGGGCAGGCAACTGCTTGGGATGCTAGACTTGGGGGGCGCCAGGCTTGCAAATTTACAAATCCTAGCATGCAAATTTATCGTCTTATATGACAGGGATAAATCATGCATGCAAATCGTGCATCGAAGTCATGAAATGAACTACCACTGCAATAAAAAATAAGGTATTCAAAAGTTTAACAAATGGGAGTGGGGCACCAAAGATGCTCGGTCTAGGGCTGGCCCTGACAGGAAGGTAGTTTGAAATGATAATATGAGAGGAGTTTAATCACTGCTCAAGATCGGCCAGTACTAATAAATGCTTTAAAGGGGTAAAAGTTATACACTATTTTAATTAAGTTTATACTATTAATTTTTTAGACCACAAACTCTTTGAAGCAGGGACGATCATTTACAATATATTTGGACAACTAGCACATCGGGGTGCTTAGCCCAATGGTTGTGTGTTGTAGGCACTACTGCAATATAAATGTTAAATAAAAATAATAATACTTTGCAACTTGAGAGTTTTGTGCTTCTAGTCCACACATAGCTCAGCAAAGAGCTGCTAATTCCAACTTCCAGTTCCTTATGGACAAAATTCAATGAAATTTGTGATTGCCTTTAAATGAGTTTCCAGTAATTTAACTCCTCTGCTCAGCAAGGTAGCTGACTTACAAAGGCAGATCTACTTCTTATAATTTAAAGACAGATAAAGAATTTTTTATTTCACTTTCACCCAGTGGCTTGATTAAATTCTTGGGTTCCTTTTTTAGTAACGCAACCATTTCTTTGTAAATGTGCCCTTATTAATGTATTACACTATTTTAAAATGTCGCTTTGTTAGGTTTTTTTTTCCAATGTTGGTGCAAAGGGCAGAAACCAGTCTTCTACCTCTTTCTATCATAACTGCTGCTGCTTCCATCTGCTCCATCATAGTGAGATTAACTGTTCTGCTGTCCCTGCTAGGAGTTTTTAAGGTTTCTCTTGGGTAACTCCATTGGTGTCCACTTGACAGCGTCATGTGGGACTCTGTGTTGGCATCCAAAGTACCTGCACCAAATGTGTCCGGAGCTTATTTCGATTCTGCTGGAAACGAGCTGCTGGTAGGTGATTTCTCGGATCTCTTTGTTGGTGATAAAGTTTTTTCCAACCAATGCCCAGAATCGTTCACAGGCACTTATTTTCCAAGGCATCTAGTTTTGTGTCTAACATTTCAGTAGATCTGCCGCTCTCACAGCATAAAGATTAATCTTTGAATTGGAAATTTGCAGTTTTGTTCTGGTGCTATATATCTTCGACTTCCACCCGTTGTTCAGTTTAGTAAATGCAGGGATTCCTATCCCTGATGGTACTTCCTTCTTGAGGTCTCCATTGGCTAATATGATGCTCCCCAGGTAGCTGAACCATTCTACTTTCTGGATATTTTTGCCTTCCAATGTGATTTTACTGCTTGACATCTGATTTTCAAGGCTGTTTGTTTTAGCATAACTAATTTTGAGCCCTGCTTGACCTGCTATTTTTGTCAACTAGTCTGTCTTTGCTTGTAACTATGCTCAGTAGCATAATATCATCAACAAAGTCTAACACCACGTCTACACTACAGTGCAGTGCTGCAGTGTAGTGTAGTGTACACACTTCCTACATTAACAAAAGAGGGTTTTCTGTTGATGTAGTAAATCCATGTCTCTGAGAGGTGGTAGTTTAACTAGTTTAATGGAAGAATTCTTCCATTGATCTAGCTGCATCTACAACCAGGGTTAGGTCAACCCAACTATGTCACACACGGTGTGGAATTTTTCACATCCAGGAGAGATGTAGCTTGGTTGATCTAATTTTTGGGTGTACACCAGGCCTACATCTTTTGGGCATTTGCCGTCTACCCGTACTACACCGATGTTTGTGTTGCTAGTAAACTTCTTCAATAGCCAGTCTATGGCAATGCCAAACACTGGAAATAAAATGCAGCCTTGTTTCACATCAGTGTCCAAACTGAACTACTCTTTTGTCTGGGTGTTCACCCTTATACATCACTTCATATCTCTGTATGTGGCCGTGATGATGTTGACAACTTTACCTGGGATGCTGTAGGACTGAAAATATTCCACAATGTATGTCTGTGCAGGCTGACAAATGCCTTTTGAAAATCAATGTAACTGATGATGAGGGGAGCTTACCATTCTATACATTCTTCTCTTATGGTCCTTAGAGTGAATATTTGATGTACACAAGATCTATTGAACCTGAAGTAAGAATGTTCTCATCTAAGCTTAGCATCTATTGCCCATTTCAGCCTGTGTAGTATATCACACTGCAGAAGGCTTTCCCTACAACAGAGAATAATGTAACTCCTCTCCAACTGTTACAGTCAATAACATAGGTGCCTACTCCATGGGTGCTCTGGGGCTGGAGCACCCACAGGAAAAAAATAGTGGGTGTTCAGCACCCACTGGCAGCCCCACAGATCAGCTCCTCCCTCCCCCCACACACACACACAGTGCCTCCCCCAACTGCAATCAGCTGTTCAGCAGTGTTCAGGAGGCACTGGAGGGGAGGAGGAGGAGCAGGGACAGGAAGAGGTGGGGGAGGGGCAGGGGCCGGAAGAGGCAGGGCGGGAGTGGGGGCTTGGGAAGGGGTGGAGTGGGGGCAGGGCCTGCAGTGGCACGGGGGTCAAGCATCCCCCAGAAGTCAGCACCTATGGGCAGCAACATCACCCATTTTGGGTATACTGACAATGGTTCCATATTTCCACTGGTCAGGCAGGGTCTCTTTTTCCCATACGTCATTGAATACTTGTTAGTGTTATTCCTGCCATACCCATTTTCTTCAGCAAAGCAATAATTTTATTTTCCTCAATTAACTTAACTAAGATGCATCATTTGTTTCTCATCAGGACATTTTTTAATAGAGTTTGACATTTTGCTTGACTTTGGTGCAAGAAGCTCAAGAAATACACATGATATGTGAAGGTCAAACCAGTTAGGAAACAAGAATCCTTTAATCCATTAGGCCAAATGGTTATACCCAAGTAAAAGGAAATAGGATTGGGGTCATTTCAGGCTCATCTGAGAACTGTTCACAACTGATTGCTGGTGAAGGGTTGCTTGGGCTCAAATTCAGCTCTTCGAGTTTGGCACAAAGAAGAATATAGATTTTTTATTTATGTATTCAAAGTAAAGCTATAATTTTACTGTTTCTTCTTGATTTACTCCATCTGAAAGTGAACTATTGTAAATTATAAAAATAATTTCTGTTGCAATGATTTTACCACTTCAAAATGTTGCCAGTGTCATAAACAGTCACATTTGTAAGCTGCTAAAATAAACCTCAGAAACAGAAAAGTAATGCAGTTCTCAGACAAATTTTAATCTGACAGATCTAAACACGGGGCCAAATTCTTTCCTGACTTACATCCTCTGCAAAATTTTTCCCACTGTTTCTAAATGGTTAGCCTTTCCCTAATCAGAATTCTATCAATCAACAATGAGGATGGCAAAGACAGCTCTCCATAAACTAAGATCCCAATCCTACAAAGATTTATGCACGTACAGAATTTTGGGACTACTCATGTGTTTATAGTTAAGGGCATGCATCATTGTTTGCAGGATGACGGTCTCTCTCTGCTTTTTGTTTCTGAACACTGCTTACATTTGGAAAGCATGCTCCAGCCAGGTCTATAGTACAAACTTTTGTTGGCATAACTATGTCAGTCAGGGTTGTGAAAAAAACACGCACACCAGCGGACATATCTATGCCAGCAAAATCCCAGTGTAGAAGCAGCTATGTTGACAGCACAGTGCTTCTGTCGGCATAGTTAATATCATTCAGAGAAATGGTGTTACTATACTGACAGAAAAACTCCTACGGTCAATACACTTGTGGTATAGCTGTATCGGCAGAGCATTTGTAGTGTTGACAAAGCCTTGCTAAAAAAATAATAATAAATAATAATAATAATCTTTCTTCCACAATGTGTCTTTTAAAAGTACAGATGATATCCTCCAAACATCCTTCTGATCAGGTAGTCAAATATTTAAGCACATATGTCCTGGATTGGGTTTCCCTTGAGGGCTGGGGCTGGGGCTGGGGCTGGGGGCACAGTTTCAGAGCACAGTGCCCTGATGATGCCAAGGCTGGCCCCCTCGATATAGCCTTGGCTCACTTGTTTCCCAGTTCCCTGCTGGTCAAGGTCCACGAAGGGCAAGAGGCTAGGGCATGTCCTCGTGCTCCAAAATAAAAGTATAAGTTATTGCATCATCTCTATTCCTTTTTTTCCAGGGTCAAGCACTGGCAGACCCGGTCAGTCTGCATTGGTTCATAGTTGGGCCCTGGGGTTTTCAGCATGGAGTGCTGCTGAGGCAGCAACATGATTCCCTTCCTCTCTTCCTTTTGTTCGCACAGCCAGTTGTTGACATGGAGAGAGAAGTCAATAAAAGTATCTGAGCTGGTCAGCGTCTCAATGTGGGCTAGCTCATCTTTTACCTCCTCACTAAGTCCACTCTGAAATTGGTGCAGTTGGGCCACCTTGTTCCACGCAATGTCATCCACGAGTCGCCAGAACTGGGTAGTGTATGAGACAGCTGGCCCTCACCCTGGCTGGAGCATTTGTAGTGAGGCTTCCCCTGATAAGGGGTCATCAAAATTTGTGGAAAACATTCACAGGAACGCATTCCAGTCCATTAACACCAGGCTGTCCTGCTCCAGCAATGGAGAGGCCCAATCCAGCGCTTCTCCATCTAGCAAACTAATCACTAGTCCCACCCTGACCTCGTTGGTGGGATACATTTGAGGGTGGAGCAGGAAAAGGAGATGACATGGGTTTAGGAACTCCCTGAACTTGTCGTGGTTCCTGTCAAAACATTTGGGTAGTGGTACAGCGGCAGTACCCCAGCCCAAGCCTGGAGTATGGACTTCGCTTCCTGGAACCATGCTAGCTGCTTGCAGAGTGTCTGACTTTCTGCTAGGAGTTGTACCACTTGGGACCACAGCACATGGTTCTCAGTTTAGAGTTAAGTGACTCACTCCTGAAGATCTGGTACCCCAGGAAGGTCAGTTTCGTAAATGGTGGATGGTGGTAGATCCATCCCTTCCATACCCCAGGAAAGGGGCTTCTGCAGAGGGAGTCAAAAGTGGATCTGGGCAAACTGTAAGGATCACTTTTTGAATTTAAGGGCAATACAGGATCTCCCCTGCCCCTTCCCCAAGGCCCCACCCCTTCCCCAAATCCCCCCCTGCTCACTCCATGCCCCCCCATCGCTCATTCTTCCCCACCCTCACTCACTTTCACCGGGCTGGGGTTGGGGTTTGGGAGGGGGTGCAGGCTCTGGGCTGGGGCCGAGGGGTTTGCAGTGTGGGAGGTGGCTCTGGGCTGAGCCTGGGGTAGGCGGTTGGGGTGCAAGCTCTGGGAGGGAGTTTGGGTGCTGGAAGGGGCTCTGGGCTGGGGCAGAGTGTTGGGATGCAGGAGAGGTACAGGATGCTGGTTCTGGGAGGGGGCTCGGGGCTAGGGTTTGGGGTGCAGGAGGGGGTATGGGTTGCTGGTTCTGAGAAGAAGATCAGGGCTGGGGCAGGGGTTTGGGGTGCAGGAGGGGGGTTGGGGTGCTGGTTCTGAGAAGGGGCTCAGAGCTGGGATGCAGGAGGGGTTCAGGGCGTAGGAGAGGGTATGGGTTGCTGGGTCTGGGAGGGGGCTGTGGTGCGTCGGGCAGCACTTACCTTGGGTGGCTCCTGGTCAGCAGCACAGCAAGGCTAAAGCAGGCTCCCTGCCTGCCCCAGCCCCACGCTGCTCCCAAAAGGGGCCAATGTGCCCCTGAAGCCATGCTGTCCCTCTCTGTAAACACCTTCCCCGCAGCTCCCATTGGCTGCAGCACCCTGTTCCTAGCCAATGGGAGCTGCGGGGGTGGTGCTGGCAGGCAGGAGCAGCTCATAGAGGGATACCCCGACCCCAGGGCCACGCTGGCCACTTACGGGAGCGGCGTGGGGCAGGGGCAGGCACAGAGCCTGCCGTATTGGCAGCCCCACTGCACCACCGGAGATTGCGATCGACTGGGAGATCCTCTGGGATTGACCAGTTGATTGCGATCGACCAGTTGGTGACCACTGGACTAGAGTATAAGCAGTCTTGCCTAGTGGTCACAGCTAGGCTGGTCTCCACAGGATAGCAAGTATGCCCACATGGTGGTAGTCAACAAGCTGGGATCAGAGTCATCATTAAAGCCAGAATCAATAAGCAAGAGTCAGGTTCAGAGTTAAGCTGAGGTTGGAGACAGGAGATCAGAAAGCAAAGTGATGTCTGGAGACACAGCAGGCCTGAAGTCCGTGTGGTTGCCCAGACAACTTCCTGGGGTACCCTCCAGGGTTAAAGAGGGAGCACGGGCCACTCAGAAGGCTGCAGGGTGCTGTCACTCTGGACCCTTTGGGCGGTACTTCCTGCAGCTCCTAATCTCCAGTGTTCCTTGAAGGTAGCGCTGCATGAGCTCCTGGTGGCAACGTAGGAAGATCAGCTGTTGCAGGCATGGGTTCTAGTCCCACAGATCCTTATAGTAATCTTATGATTTTTAAGCTAATTTGTATGATTTTGGAGGGGCCTAACTCGTTATTTTTGAATGGGTGGGGTTGGCAATACTGAACAGTTATTTAAAAAACACTTATGTGATCATGGAAAAACAGTCAGAGAAAGTATTACTCTCTTGTAACACAGAACAAGGAACTTCTTTACAATAAAGAAAATACTTTGACCCTGTCTTTGCTTCAGAGCAGAGCTTCTGCCTAGAACCAAGGCCTTCCTTACCCATATGCAAAGTACACAGCTGTGTAGGGCACCAGAAAATTTGGGGCACCAAATTTCCTGGTGCCCTGCTCCAGCCCCTGCTCCGCCCCAGCCCCACCCCCCACTCCACCCCTTCCCCAAAGCTCCCACCCCTGCTCCACCCCAGACCTGCCTCTTCCCACCCCAGCCCCTCTCCCACTCCACCCCTTCCCCTGAGGACTGCAGCAGGGGTCGGGCCCGCCCTGCAATCACCGGGCGCCAGGAAGTGAAGTGACCTGGCCCTAGCCCGCTCCACACTGCCTGCTTCCTGCCACGCCGCCAGTGAGTGCCTGGGAGGCAGTTCCCTCTGCCCCACATAGTCCCAAGGCTGGGAGCCAGGGGAACAGAGCAGAGCAGGCTGGGGCCGGGTCACTCCACTTCCCGCCGCCCCGGGAGTGAGGGGTTCAGCCTGCCCTGCAATCACTGGGCAGCAAGAAGTTGAGTGATCTGGCCCCAACCCACTTTGCTCCACTGGCTCATGCTTGGGGGCTGTTTCCCCCGTACCCTCCAAGCCTGCTCCTGCCCCCCCGTGGCGGCCTGGGGCCACACGCACACACACACCCACACACCCCCGCGGGCACCAAAATGGCTAGGGATGGCCCTGCCTAGAACCTTACCCAGTTCTTCCTTTCCCCTGCCAGCTTCTTGCTGTAGCTTTGAAGAGTACACATCCCAAAATCAGGTGCCCTTCGCCAATGCCCCTTTGATATCTAAAGTTGCTATAAACCTTGTTATAGCTGACATTTTAAAAATAGGGATTTGAAAAACATCCTGTTTCTTTTTCCTCCTTGCTCCCCCATACACAGTTCTTGAAACCAAATTGCATGTAAATGATATTTCTTCATCTAGAAGCAGGCTTACTGCTGTATAATGAAGCATTCATGGAGGATGCTATTGCTAGCATTCTTGCATCAAAAAGAACAAGACTAATTACCTGTAACTGAGAAAACAATGCAGTGATTTATCACCTGTTTATGTTCAGATCAACAGCTTTCAGCTGGTGGGAAGGGGAGAAATGCTGATGTGTTGGTGAGACTACAAAACACAGATTGAATTCTGCCCTGGGCATTTCATATACTAATAGGAGCTGAGTTTGTTTCAGGGAGAAAATGTTAGGAAAGGCCAAGCCACTATACACAGGCCAACCTATTAATCTAGGCAAAGAATTTTTAACAGTTCCAAGAAACCATGTAAATAGGTGCAGCTGTACAATAAAACTGAATGCTTACTAAGGGAGGGGGAGGAATTCTAGCCACAGAGTAGAAACCAAATTCTGTGATTCTTTTCATAATACAGTCCTTCTTTTACACCAAAAATTTCTACAGCACTTTTTCTCTTGGGTTTTGTGCTGAGCTAAGGATGCTTTGTCACTGGGATATGGGTTTTGTTGTGGGTTAGCAGTTTGAATTTGAAGTACTCTTTCAGGAAAAAAAACCGTCTGTATTTCACAATAAGGAGCAAAATACTTTGGATCATTAGGTTTCTTTTCTATTTGTTAGAGTGAAAGAGAAAGAAAGTCAATTTAAGGAGACTATGTACAGAAACACCGAAGCAATATTGCTCTGGAAGGCCACCTGGAACTGTAATCTTAGGTTCCATCTCTTCCATTTATTTCTCCTACTACATTTTCTTCCATATTTATTCAACGTCATTTGAATATAAGGTGTATTTATCAACCTCCCTCATACAAATCCCAGAGCAGGGAGACAAAAGATCCAGCAGACTTGGTGCACAGAGACTAGAGTGAACGGTGTGTTAGAAAGAGAGAAAAAATAGCAGTGTCTGCCATTCTGCAGTGTTGCCTGGCCTACTCCTCCCCCCTCGTAGAATGACAAAGTCAGAAGTTGTGCTGCAACTAACTCCTCCATCTGGGCCTCCTAAAACACCCTCTTTGACCAGGGTGCTGGCACCGTGTACATATTCATGTTGCAAGGAGCAGAATTAATCTCTGCCCAGCTACTTGACAGAGCCCAGGGGATTGTGCCACATAGCCTGATTTCTCTCTGGCTCTGTCCCCATTGTACTATTTTTGATTTAATATTAAGCTCCTATATACGGATTAAATGTATAACATTAATATACAACGGCTTAAATATCAAGGTTGGATTTTTTAAAATTGCAAGACTTTATTTCCTTTTTTATTTCATTGAGTTATGTATTTTTGCATGAATATTAACTCTGCCCATTTTCCATTTGTTCTCCCCCATTCCTCTCTGTCTACTGGATTTGCTGAATTTCTTAGAATCAGCACCGAAATTCCGCCGTGGAAAACCAGAAAAAACGTTTCGAGTAGACCTTTACTGCTTTCTGTCTTGGGAAAATGTCTGGTTTTGCCTCATGGTTGCTGACTGCATCATGAGGAGCCAGAGGGCATCTGCTAAACTCAGTGGATGTGACTATGCCCTTCATGTGAAGGAATATATCAGTCTCATATGCCTTAGTTTGTGTGAAGCTCAATAATAACATTGTCACCTGAGTTCTTTGGATACAACGGAGAAGACAAACAAAGATAACATGGAGGCTCCTGCCAAAAATGAGTTTTAAAAAATCCCTGTGAGCTCTATTTAGAATATCACTGAGGTTCAGTGCAATCTACAATACCATTAGAGTTATAGTACTTTTGTCTGCCAACCATTGGTAAATATATTGAGTTTCAGGTTAAAAAAAGAGAAAAGTCAGTCATTTGTATTTTAAACGTCACTTACAAAGGTAAGATATTTTAGAAAAGAAATCTTCCCTCGCCTGGCATATATTTCTAAGCTACTTGACTCCTTTTTGCTACTGTTATTTGTGGCTTGTGTTGTGTTGTCGGTGCACATGGAGCTGTACAATATGTCATATGGGAAAAGATAATCCAGACATATGAATTTTAGAATTAGATTTCTGTTTCAAATATTTCATTTGATTTTGAGAGGAAAGGATGGAGGAAGGGAAATCACAGGGTACATTTCAATGTCTGTTAGGTGATACCAGACACAATGTATAGCAAGTCAGATCAAATTTAAAGAGAGAGTTTTTCACAATATATATTTTGGGGTTCAATCTTGCTCCTAGTGAAGTCTATGAGAATTTTGCCATTAATTTAATTAAGAGAAAAGGATGGGAGCTTATAAAATATTCTGTTAGTTTGGGCACCACCCAGACCTGTGAGAGGTTGTGTCACCCTCTCCTTTGTAACCCTGTGAGCCTTAAATGCCCTACTGCTGTGGTTCACAGCCCGGATACCAATAGCCACCAAACAAACATGCAGTTCCATGAAAATCTGTGTGTTGTGCAGCCCTGGTTCAGCACTCTGACCCCAATAGCCTGTCACCACAACAGCCCCACCCGGGTCTCCACTAGTCTTGGTTACTACTTGGCTGGTCACCCCAATACACCCCCAGTCCTGAATTTCCGCAAAAACATCTGTTCTGAAATGCCCAGTCCTCTCCTGGAACATTTAGAGGCGTAATGATATCTGTTTCTCCTTTAAAGAGACAAAAGTACAGCAATTTGTTACTTTAACTGGAGTTAATAATCACTTCATGTCAAATATGGCACTGGGTTGAGTTAGAATAAAAGAAAAACAAGTTTATTTAATCAAAAAGCCAGAGGTTTTAAGTGAGTTCAAGTGCAAGGGATAAAGACAGAATGCTTACAAGCAAATACAAATAAAATATACTTCCTAGGGCCTCAGACTTAACTCAGTAAACTGCAGCCTTTGTTCAAGGTAGATTTCTTACCAGTCTTTTTCTTTCCAGCCATGGCTGACTTTGTCTCAGTCAGGACCTTCCCCAGAAGGACAAGGTGCCTATTTTCCTTGTCTTCCTAGGTGAAAGATCTTTGCATAAGCAGATTTCTCACTTATGTTAAGTTTCCAGAAACTTCAACCACCTTGGTTGAAGGACCCATTTTTCTCAGCTTGTGAGAGCTCTGGCCCTTGTGTCTGTCCAATGATAGATGTCAAGACGGCTTCTTCTCTCTTCTTATATCTTCTCAAACTCACTCTTTTGTTCCCCCGACTCACGATTACCTCATGCTTTTCTTTTCTGCTTGTGGACTTCCTACCCCATGCTGATTCATATGTAAATGAGGCTTCCATTGTGTTTGGTCACACCTTGCTTAATTTTCTTGGACACAAGAAAATTCCCTCCTGTCTGAAAGAAAACCTGTTTCTCCCTTTGTTTAACCACAGACTTCAAAGCATAATATCAGTGAGTATTTATAATTCCTCATATAATGTTAATACATGCATTTTACAATAATATTAATCACCATTGTATCATTAGCTTTCATTAAAGATCTTACTTGATACACTTTTATAATACAGTAACTTGTATACAATTGCTTGATTTAATTACTTATCATTTGAGGTTCAGTCCAAAGGCAATTTCCCCCACCCACTAGGTTGATGGCTTTGTTTATTTTTTATGTAAATGTGCCTTCATTGTCTCTGCCTGAGGATCAGGCTTGTCAGACAACCCAATACACATTCCTTTGTCTAGGGCAGACTGGGCTTATGCATTGCTTGTCAAACACATTTTGAGAACATAATTCTAGCACATTCCGTAACTCTTTGTACACACCCCGTACATACCTCACACAAGAATATTAATGATCAGTGAGTTGTCCAACGATACGTTACATGCCATCTTTTGGATATATATCATGACAACACTCTGTTAAGTGTAGTGAGTATGTGAGGCCCCATAAAAGTTGCTGACACAGATTAGTGAACCACAAATGGGCCTCTGTGTCAGAACTATGTCTAGACTATGAGCTAGGGGTGTGATTCCCAGCTCGTGTAGAAAGAGTCACATTAGCTCTCATCAAGCTAGCGTGCTAAAAATGGTAGTGTAGCCAGAGTGGCACAGGCAGCAGCAACACAGACTAGTATGCCCCCAGGGGGGTCAGGTGGGTTTGTACTCCACACGGCTAGCCCTGTGCCACCACTGCCACTGTCCATGCTACCCCTGCTATACTACTGTTTATAACGTGCCAGCTCAGATGGTAGCTACAATGAGTATCTCTATGCAAGCTTCAGAGTAACAGCCGTGTTAGTCTGTATTTGCAAAAAGAAAAGGAGGACTTGTAGCACCTTAGAGACTAACCAATTTATTTGAGCATAAGCTTTCGTGAGCTGAAGTGAGCTGTAGCTCACAAAAGCTTATGCTCAAATAAATTGGTTAGTCTCTAAGGTGCCACAAGTACTCCTTTTCTCTATGCAAGCTGGGAATCACACCCCTAGCTCTTACTCTAGACATATAAACTTAGGAACCCAGACTTTATTCTCTCACACTATCTTGTCTTTCAAGCAAAAAATAATAATGTATAGATTTGCTAGTGTGTTCATTCCAATGTAAACCAGTTTATTCACATCTGTATCCAAAAAGAAAATTTTATTCAAAACAAAAATAGGAATATTCAGTATGATCATGAACTTCATGAGATCAAATTCCAAATTGCTTGGAGATAATTCTCCAAAGTCTAGATCAAATTGACTGCCCCCTAGTCTGCACACTCATCTCTTATTGGAACCAACAGAAGTGGAGCATACGTATCTGAAGACATCTGAGCAGGAGAGAGGAGGAGTACTTAGGAATCCATGTTATCAACCATATGGCCTAGTGGAAAGCTCACTGGACTGATACTATTCCTAGTTCTTCCACTGGCCTACTTGGTGACCTTGAACAAGTCACTTTCACCTCTCTGTGCCTCAGTTTCTGATTTGTAAAATGGGGATAATGATGTAAAGTTCTTTAAGACTTACTGATAAAAAGCACTAAATAAAAGCTAGGGCTTTTGATCATTTCCTAGTCACAGTAGGATATTAACTGTAAAACCAGTTGAGAATTACAACTGCCTAAATGGCTACTAGCCCCTACAAAAAAAAAAAGAAAAATATTTTTGTTTAAAAAGCAAGGAAATTAAATGACAAAGAATGTTGTTAGTGCACAGTTAAAGTTGTCAGGTGATAGCTCATTCCCTTCCAGATCGTGGGTGTGTATCTTAACTCCGTACTTCCTGGTTTCCACAAACCAGGTTGTTTTGTAAACTCATGGTTTTGTAAACTCATCATTCTGGAATGGCACAAACTATCACCCCAGCAACTTAGCTCGCAAAGTTCTTTGCCATTTAATAATCAGTAATTTTATGTTGCAATATGCAGCAAACATTGCTGCAGCAAAGTGCCACCATAACACCATCTTGTGTTTGAAAGGAATACATATGAAGCACAGATTCCTTTCTGTGGCTTTTACTGCTCTGTCTGTTCTGACTGATTGTAACTAATCGATGTGCTACTTTTAACTGTACTTTTAGCATCCACAGGGCCCAATTTTCCATTGATTGACACCAGACTTTTACCATTGTAATTTCATAGCCTAGACTGGAATTACTCCCAATATACATCAGTGTTACATGTGCCCATGATGGTTTCATTAAAAAAAACAAAAAAACACTACCTAGAGTTGCCCACAGCTATTTCTAAGCTAAGTAGAGGATATTCTGAGTATATACACACGCACATCGAAGTCAATGTTGTCTATTTAATTGCAGCTACTGCATTTTCTTTTCTGTGTTCCTTGCTTTGCCACTTCATTTTTTCCTGTGGCCCTGTGTAGTCTCAAGGGAGCATGCAGGGAGAAGTTTCTACAGATTTCTCCACAGCAAACTAAATGATCCTATTCTGATTTCAATAAATGCTTCACGGTCAGCTGGAAAGTCAGCTTCCATTTTTCCAGTTCACAGAGGTCCATGAGGTCAATCAAAGCCATACCTTCCTGTGAGTTCTGAGAGCATGAAACTAGCATCCACAGCTTTAAAATATAGCTTCAGGGATGCATAAATGCCAGAAATGAGGCAAATTCATGTCTTCCTTCAGCTGTCATTAGCTCTTCTGAAAATCTGTATCTGCACACAGTTATGTCACATGCTTTTTTAATGTTTCCTTTCTCATGGAGCTTCTTGATTTCTAAGAAAGACAACAGAAGCGATCAAGCAAGACAAGGGGCATGTTTTTTCTGAAGAAGCCTAGTGCTGTTTATGATGTCTGAGTCAAAAAGAAAAACTTCTAGGTGCAAGGGTGCTGTTTTCCCACCAAATCTTACGCAATAATGTTTAATACAAAGTTTAGTATGGTATTCGCTTTTTATTTCTGATCATTTTTACTGGTTTATCTCAATGTTTGCCTTTTGCTAATACTGCACCAAGGTAGGTACAGCAGAGAATGCCTCCCACTGTTTGGCCACTCATGGAATTCATCCACATTGTAACTTTCATAAAGGGACCATCTGATAGACACCCCTCAACTTGCCTCTTCTTCAGAGGTGGGTCTATCTGGTACCAGATCCTAGAGTTGGGGCCAGATTCTCAGGAGAATTCAGCTCCCATTTAGGCACTGAAATAAGGACCAGATTTTTCAAAAAGCTTGAGTACTATGTGTCCTGCTGTTCTGGCTGCTGAGCCCTTCTGAAAAGTCCAGCCAGAGCATTTGGAAGATGCACTTCTACATCCTTGACTTAGCATTGTGCTCTTTATTTGTTTTTTGTTTTGTTTTGTTTTCCACGACTTTCAGATTGTCACATCTCTACATTGCTCAGGGCAGGTGGGGGGGGCGGACTTATAATTATATCCTTATCAAACAAGTAGGTAGGTTAACCATGAGGAAAGGAAACAGAAATGTCTAAAAAAAATCCTTCAGGTTCACCACAGATCTCTTTGGACAATGCTCACAGCTATTGGGGCTGAAAAGAGGTACCGACTGATCCCTCTCCAGTAGCTCAATGTTGGCTAGTGGAAGATGCAGTTTACCAAATATTGTCACTTACACATTGCATTGATTAGTGTATGCAATATCAGAGATGCATAAACTGTGATCTTTGAGTTTTTTGATAGCTTGGAATGGTCTTAAAGCTTATTGTTAGCAAAGGTTTCATTCTGTATCTGTTTTGAATTAAATACTAAAGACATCGTAGCAATTGTTAAATCTCTATAAGATGCACATCAGCCTCTTTCCTGACAGCAGTTGTGGGTTTTTTGCCAAAATCTAAAATCTAAACCAGTGCAATAAGTCATTTGAGCAGACAAACACACATTTCAAGAGCCAAATTCTGCTCTCAATTAGAGTCATCCAACCTCATTGACTTCAATGGGATTGGACAGATGTAACTAAAGATAAACATTGGCCCTAGATATGCTACACATGTATACACTTTGCCTAAAATAATTATTAGAAATCTTTTTGAAATATGTTTCTGAATTTCAATCGTGCCACTGAATTTGGCATAGTTTATATATGATCCCTCAGATTTGTCTTGCCAGTAGATAGTTGATGAGCTAGTTGTTCTTGTTGTTGTTGTTTTAAGAAAAGTAAAATAGAGTACATTAAAAGTGTCACATAGATAGTTCTGGAAACGTGTTTTCTTTATTTATCCCCAAGGCAGGTACAGTACAGGCAGCAGCACTGCCAGCCTCCCTGCACATCTTTCCTGCGTGTCAGAGGCAAGCAACAGCTGTCCATCTCAATGGTGAGAACTGGGCAGGAACTGGAGCCGGGGCCAAGGGTCAGAACAGGAGTTAGGAGCCACCAACCAAAGCCAGGGCATGAAGCCAAAGTCAAGAGCCAGGGGGCAGATGCAGAGCCAGAAACTAGGAAGGGAAGGCAGGGCTGAAGCAGGACAGGAAAAAGGCAGGGGCAGGACTGGAGTTGGACCGGAACAAGGCAGGAACAAAAGCAATCACAGCTGCAGGCAGAAGTATTGAGCAATCAGTGGCGGGCTGCTGCTGCTGAGCTTAAAAGTAGACCTGCTTGATCACTTCAGCCAATCAGGCAGGCCAGCCAATCACGTAATCCTACCATAACCCCTCTGAGCTCATTAATCAACCTGGAGGCTGGCCTGATTAGTCCTCAGGGTCAGCTGAAGGTGCTCCTTTCTAAGAGTATCCCTCTCTCAGGGCCACCTTCTGGAGCACTCATCCCAGGCTTGTTGGGATGAGCTCAGTGGAAGTCCCAGAGTAGATCTGGTGCATGGACATTCTCTGTTGGCTCCCATGACTGGTCATCAGGACCATAGCTTTCCCAACTTATTAGGTAATGAAACTTACTACACACTCATTTCGAGTCTAGAGTCTGTCAAATTAGGTATTCCTCTTGCCCTTGGACCATTATGGGTGGCAGCAGTGGGTTGGACTGATTGGGGAGTAGGTTTTCCACATAAGGTTTTAGGAGATAGATGTGGAATACCGGGTGGGTCTTAATTGACTTCAATAACAGCAGTGTGAATGTCACTAGATTGATTTGCTCAATTATCTTGAATGGACCTATATATGGGTGGTCTAACTTGGCTAATGTTTGCCTTGACCTGAGGTTTCTGGTTTACAACGAGACCTTGTCCCCCATGGTAAGGGTACAGACTGGTGGCCATGATTAGCATAGCACTTTTAGGCCTCTTTGGCAACTTCCAGATGTACCATGAGTTCTTGCTTTACATGGAACAGGTAGGTAACCACTGCAGGGACCTAGGAAACACTGGCTGGAAATCATAATTGGCACAAAGCAGGCTCTGCTGAGGAGAGGCATGGACCAAACTATTGTAGGCAAATTCTTCATAAAGCTGCAAGGAGACCCCAGTTGTCCTGAAGATATTTCAGAAAGCAATGGAAGTATTGCTCCAGGATCTGATCTATCCACTCTGTCTGCAACTAGGAGCTTAACAAATTCACACCAGAAGTGGGAATAAATTGTAAGCCTCAATCTGACACAGTTCTGTTTGGATATCCATGGAGCCAGAAGATCTGTTCTAAAAATATGGGATGTCACCAAAGCAATAGGGATGAAAGGGAGAAAATGTGCCATTTTGGTCAAAAGATCAACCATAACTACCATTGTGGTGCAACTTTGGGAACAAGGCAAATCCACAATGAAGTCCAGAGACACAGTGGACCAAAGCTGGGATGGGGAAAGCAAGGGCTGGAGGACACTGAGTAGCATCACACATGGTCTTTGGTTCTGGAGCAAAGGTCACAAAATCTACCATATTTCTTGATGAAAGGATGCCTACCCAACCACCAGAAGTTCAGTGAAACCAAGTTCCATGTTTTAATCATGGAAAAGTTTCAGAACTTCCAGCTATAGCAGACCATTTGGGACATAAATGTATTCCCCATGATAGAGGATCCTATCCCACAATTGAACCAGGCTGGGTATCTGCATTGTCCAAGGCCTTGCAGATCCATGTAGCGAATGAGTCATGAGGCAGCAGGGACTGAATGGTGGATACTGGATTCTTGTCCACCATTCCATTGAGAAAATAAGGTATATTAAGGACTGTTGAAAGAGGTTCTGTGTAGGATTTGATGTACTCATCCTTGTGGGATAAGGCATCTGCTTTTCTGTTTTAAGTACCCAGACAGTAAGTCATGATGAACTCGAATTGGGAGAAAAATAATGCCCAGTGTATCTGATGCTGTTTTAAGTTTTGGGGCATGCAGAGATATTCTAAGTTCTTGTGATCTGTAAGGACCAGAATTGGGAACCGGGCTCCTTCCAAGAGTTAGAATCATAGAATCATAGAATATCAGGGTTGGAAGGGACCTCAGGAGGTCATCTAGTCCAACCCCCTGCTCAAAGCAGGACCAATCCCCAAGTAAAGCATCCCAGCCAGGGCTTTGTCAAGCCTCACTTTAAAAACTTATAAGGAAGGAGATTCCACCACCTCCCTAGGTAACGCATTTCAGTGCTTCACCACCCTCCCAGTGAAAAAGTTTTTCCTAATATCCAACCTAAACCTCCCCCACTGCAACTTGAGACCATTACTCCTCGTTCTGTCATCTGCTACCACTGAAAACAGTTTAGATACATCCTCTTTGGAACCCCCTTTCAGGTAGTTGAAAGCAGCTATCAAATCCCCCCTCATTCTTTTCTTCCACAGACTAAACAATCCCAGTTCCCTCAGCCTCTCCTCATAAGTCATGTGTTCCAGTCCCCTAATCATTTCTGTTGCCCTCTGCTGGACGCTTTCCAATTTTTTCACATCCTTCTTGTAGCGTGGGGCCCAAAACTGGACACAGTACTCCAGATGAGGCCTCACCAGTGTCGAATAGAGGGGAATGATCACGTCCCTCAATCTGCTGGCAATGCCCCTACTTATACATCCCAAAATGCCATTGGCCTTCTTGGCAACAAAGGGACGCTGTTGACTCATATCCAGCTTCTTGTCCACTGTAACCCCTAGGTCCTTTTCTGCAGTGCATCGGATTCTTCCATCCTAAGTGCAGGACTCTGCACTTGTCCTTGTTGAACCTCATCAGATTTCTTTTGGCCCAATCCTCTAATTTTTCTAGGTCCCTCTGTATCCTATCCCTACCTTCCAGCGTATCTAGCTCTCCTCCCAGTTTAGTGTCATCTGCAAACTTGCTGAGGGTGCAATCCACGCCACCCTCCAGATCATTTATGAAGAAATTGAACAAAACCGGCCCCAGGAGCGACCCTTGGGGCACTCCCCTTGATACCGGCTGCCAACTAGTTGGCACCACTCATCCAACGCTGCCTCAGTCACCAGTAGCTCCTTATCCCAAATGTCATAATTCCTTTCTGCTGGGGTTAACTTTCAAGAATAAAAGGCACATAGGTGAAGTTGATTATGTGGCTCCATTAGTTGCGACAGTACAGCTCTAATGCCAGAAAGTGATGCATCAGTCTCTACAGTGAATGGTTTGATAGTGTCTGGATGGATGAGGATGGGAGCTGTGATGAAGGCTCTCTTTAACTGGTCAAAGGCATATTGAGCCTCAGGAGATCAGCCAAATTGGACTCCCTTCCAGAGGAGTGCCATCACTGGGGCTACCAGTAGGGAAAAAAAGCCTTGAAAAAATGCCAGTAAAAGTTGGCAAAACTGAGGAATCATGTCCCTCAGAGTGGCCCACTCAGTGATAGCAGATACCATATATGGATCCATAGTCAGCCCTGAAGGGGAAATAATGTACCCATAGAACTTGATTGTGCTCTCTAACTTAGCATAAAGGTGGTTCTGGTGGAATTTTTCCAAAACATGGTACACATATTGATCATGGAGGACCAGTTTTTTGAAAAACATGAGGCTATCATCCATGTAGATCACAATGAACTGATGTAACATGTCTCTAAAAATATTACTGATGAAATGTTGGAACATTGCAGAGGCATTTCACAGTCTGAAGAGCATTATCAAGTACTCAGAGTGCCCATATTGGGAGCACAAGGTAATCTTCCATTCATCCCCTTCCTGAATATGGATCAGGTTATAAATTCCATGGAGGAACTGTGGTAAAGATCTTAGCAGAGAGAAGTGTCTTGGAGAGCTCACTGATGACCAGTAGAGAGTATCAATTCTGGATGTTTACCTGATTCAAGGATTGATAGCCCTATGCAGGGGTGCAGCGAACCATCCTTTTGGCCACAAAGAAAACCAGAGCTCCTATTGGGGACATGGATGGGCATATGAACCCCTCTTCCAGATTCTCTTGGATTTATTCTCAGCTCAGCTGCAGCTCAGGCTCTGAGAGAGAATAAATGCACCCAAAAGTAACCTCGGCTCCTGGCTGGAAGTCAATGGGGCAATTGTAGTACATCAGCCTTCTTCCTATTGAATACATTTGCCAGAGTCCCGTACTTTGCTGGAGCTACTGTGGAAAATGCAGGCACTGATGGAGGTTCTGCTGACCTGATCCCCTCTGTTCTGGGATCCCCAAGGGTGCCAGGTTTATCAGGTTTAAACTATGGATAGCCTCTGGCACAGAATTGGGTTTGGGGAGACAAGCCTGCCAGCAAAATGGCAAGCAAAAATGGACCATGCCCGCCCCCGAGGCGAGTACGCAAATTGTGCATAATGAGCCAGGAATTGCCAAGAATAACTGGGAAATGCAGGGAGCAAACCAGGTGGAACTGCAGAGTTTTGCAACGTCTCTTGTGTGACTGGGCCCAATGAGAGGGGGGATCTGTCAACAGACTCCACAAGGTCAGGGACAGCCTTGTGCTGTGTCAGGATCCATGTGCCCAGGCTAACTTTAGGTCCATGAAGTTACCGGAGGCACCAGAATTGATCAGCACTTCACATCTGATCTTCTGCATGGCAGGGTGCTTCAGACAAAGTGGAAGCTGGAGAAGTATAGGTTGCCAGCTAGGCATTGCAAGAGCTAAAATGAGGGGAAGGGAACTGGCATAGCCCAGACCCCTCTATCGGGGCTGTGGTGTGGCATTTCCTGACCAAGGTGTGAGTCAGGCATTCCATGGGAGGGACAGAGCAAAGTGCCCAGCTTGTCCACAAAACTGAGATTCCCTTACCCATCATCAAGCTTTTTCCCCTTTGAAGAGGTGGGTCCAGGCTGTATTGAGATGCATTGGTTCGGGCTGCAGGATGGGCACAGGAGACTGACAGGGCAGAACCATCAAAACTGGTGGAGATTTGAGCGTCATCCTCCTTTCCTGGCAGTATTTGGATAGGAGATTGTCAGTTCTGATGCACAGATTGATAAAAGCATCCAGGCTGGCCAGAGGCTGTACCCAAGACAGCTTGTCCTTAATGTCGTCATTAAGGCTATACCAGAAATGATGGTACTGAGTAGCCTCATTCCATTCCATGTCTGCCACTAGGTGCCAGAAGTCAGCAGCATAGTTAGCAGCCGACCAACATCCCTTAGACTCTGGACCCTGGCCTCGGCCATGTGTACACAGCATGGATCGCCATGGCTTAGACAAATATTTTAAACTGGTTCAAGAGAAGGCTGGATTTTTCAAGGAGTCAGGAGACCAGGGCCAACATTTCGCCTGTCAGCAAGCTGATGATAAGCCTTATCCTAGTCTTGTTGGTGGGAAATATCTGTGAGTGCAGCAGAAACAGGAGGAGGCACTCATTGAGAAAACCACAATACTTCCCCCAGTCACCACTGAACTTGCACCACTGAATCCTCTGGCGGTGGATAGGTCTGGGTGGTGGGTGTGACGGTTTGATCACAGAAACCCCCTTGGGGCTGCCAACTGATGTGCCAAGACTCCTGCCCCTGCTTTCCCTGCCATCTTGGGACTCCAGCACCCTGTCTTGCTGAGCCAGACACGCCAGTCTGCTCCAACACAGACCCAGGATCTGAACCACATGCCCCAAAGCTGCAGACTAACTGAAAGCACTTAAGAAGTGTTCCTGTCTTTGACACACAGATGCCCAACTCCCAATGGGGTCCAAACCCCAAATAAATCCATTTTACCCTGTATAAAGCTTATACGGATTAAGCTCATAAATTGTTCGCCCTCTATAACACTGATAGAGAGAAATGCACAGCTGTTTGGCTGTAGTGGGGTCCGTCCTAACAGCTGGACAAGGTTTTGCAGATAGTTCAGACTGCCAGGAACCTGACACAATGGGTAGAACCAGGCTGAGGATGGCCAGGAACCAGAGTGGAAGCCAAGGGTCGGACCTGGATTCAGGGTTCAGGAACCAGAGGCAGAAGTCAAAACCAGAGCCAGGAGCCAGGAAACCAAAGATAGGGGTTGGAGCAGGAGCCAGGAACGAGAGCAGGGGTAAGAGCCAAAGTTAAGAGCCAGGAGCCAGAGGTTGGAGCTGGAGCCAGAGCCAGGAACCACAGCAATTCAGGTGGTAGAGCTGAAGTCAAGAGTCCAGCATGGTCAAAGTTCTTATTACCCAAAGCATCCTAATGAATATTATGCTGTGCTGGGAGAATTCATTTCTGCTGTTCCTGTCACTTCACAGCTGAGATTTAAAAAAACCAAGCGTAGCAACTAGAAAACTTGTGGGGGGAAGGAGGTGTCCTATTTCTTTTGTGATATAAACAAATAGACACTTGGAACTGAGACCTTCAAATGGACCACCAAAAGCCTTTAGATGGTGGACTTTGGATAACTATAAATTCTGATCAAGGCCCAGATTTAAAAGACTTAGAGGCGAGAAGCTCCATACCCCGTTACCAAATCCTTAACCTAGACAATATCATATTGCCCATGATTGTACCTAATTTATTAGCAAATAATCTTTACCTGAAAATACTAAAAGCATCTAATATTATAGAACATTTATATTTAGAATAGCAACACCAGCTCATAAGCTTCAAACAGTAAATTGGCTTCATGGCATTTTGTTAAGGATTTTGAAGATCTTTCATTCTCTCTTAAAGCAAACCACATTTGAAAATACATGGTAGTTAAACTGCCTAGCAAGATTTGTGATCAAAGCAAACGTGAAATAATTGCTAGTGATTTGTGCAGCAAAATGCCTCATACAAATAAAGGCAATAATATCAATGGAAGCTAATTCAGTTCAAAATGTAAGGAGACAGAACTCACAGGGGGAAAAAATCAAAAATGTATACATTCATATTATCAATTCAGTTATTTTTAAGTCTTGGCTGTGAAGTGACAGCAACAGCAGAAATGAGTTCCCCCAGCATAGCATCCTATTCATTAGGATGCTTTGGGTAATAAGAATTTTGGACCACACTGGATTCTTCCACAGTTAACCTAAAGGGCTCAGAAAAAACAGGAAGGTTTCCCTCACACAGGGTGAAATCCTGGTCCCAGTTGACGTCAGTGACAAAACTCCCCTTGATTTCAATGGGGCAAGGAGATATCTATGGCCAATCAAGTTAAGGACAACAAGGAGTTTTTAAATATATTAGAAACAGAAAGAATCCTAACAAAGGTATTGGTACATCACGAGATGAAAATGGTTGACTTATCAATCATAATGCAGAAAAGGCAGAAGTGTTCAATAAATATTTCTGTTCTGTATTTGGGAAAGAAAACAGATGATATAGTCTCATCAGAGGAGGATGATAAAACTCTTTTTTTATTCTACCAGTATCACTGGAGGATGTTAAACAGTAGCTATTAAAGTTAGACATTTTTAAATCAGTATATTCAGATAACTTGCACAAGAGTTTTAAAAGAGCTGGCTGAGGAGCTATCTATACTGTTAATGTTAATGTTGCTTTTCAATAAATCTTGGAATACTAGGGAAGTTCCAGAAGACTGGAAGAAAGCTTATGTTGTGACAATATTTTAAAAAGGGTAAATGATATGACTGGGTGATTATAGGCTGATGTCGAACCCAGGCAAAATAATGGAGTGGCTGATATGGGATTTGATAAATAAAGAATTAAAGGAGAGTAATGTAATTAATTCAAATCAACATGAGTTCATGAAAAACAGCTCCTGTCAAACTAACTTGATATTTTTTAATGAGATTACAAGTTTGGCTGATAACAGCAATAGTGTTGATATAAGATACTTACACTTCTGAAAGGTGTTTAGCTTGGTGCTGCACAGTATTTTGATTAAAATATAAAATTAACATGTCACTCATTAAATGGATTAAAAGCTGGCTAAGTAATAGGTCTCAGAATGTAATTGTAAATGGGGAATCATCATTGAGTGGTTGAGCTTCTAGTGGGGTTCCACAGGCACTGGTTCTTGCCCTATGCTAGTTAACATTTTTATCAATGGTCTGGGAGAAAACATAAAATCACCACTGATACAGTCTGCAAATGACACAAAAATTGGAGAAGTGGTAAAAAAATGAAGAGGAAAGGTCACTAATATACACAGTTATCTGGAACACTTGGTAACCTGGTCACAAGCAAATAATATGAGTTTTAATGAAGCTAAATATTAATGTTTATATCTAGAAACAAAGAATGTGGGCCATACTTACAGGATGAGGGACTCTATCCTGGGAAGCAGTGATTCTGAAAAAGATTTGGGAAAGGGGGCAGGGGTGGATAATTAACTGATACGAGCTCCCAGTGCGATATTGTAGCTAAAAGGGCTAATGTAATCCTTGGATGCATAAACAGTGTAGTAGAGAGGTTATTTCACTTCTGTATTGGGCAGTGGTGTGACCACTGCTGGAATACTGTGTCCGGTTCTGATGCCCTCAATTCAAGAAGGATGCTGATAAATTGGAGAGGGTTCAGAGAAGAGCCACAAGAATGATTAAAGAACATGGCTTGTAGTGATAGTCACAGGGAGCTTAACCTATTTAGCATAACAAAGAGATGGTTATGGGGTGACTTGGTCACAATCTATAAATACCTACATGAGAAATAAATATGGATTCAGAGCACTGTCCTTTACCTCCTCCCTTAATACTAGTGCAAAGTGGTCAAGCATATTGTCAATTTTTACATTGCCGTAGTGGGGCAATTCTTATTTATCACTAGGCTATTGTGAGTCAAAGCACCGGTGCCATGTGAATGATGGTTGAAGTAGCCTAATAATTCTGACATCCAAACATTAAATGGCAACTTAGAGCATATATTTTCTGCAGCTTTGCCTTTAAAGACTCAGGGCTGGCCTGCACTGCCACTTAAGTCTATGTAAATTATGTCACTTATGCGTGTGAAAACAACACCCCCCCGAGCGACGTAAGTTACATCGACTTAAAGCAGCATCCACACCACACTATGTAGGCCGGAGAGCGTCTCCCGCTGACATAGCTTCCATCTATGGTGGAGGTGAAGTAATTATGCCGATGGGAGAGCATTCTCCCATTGGCACAGCACGTCTTCACCAGACGCACTACAGCGGCTCAGCTGCAGCAGTGCAACTGCACCAATGTAGAGAAGTAGTGTAGACTTGCCTATGGAAGTGTTTATTCTCTTCAAATCTGCCATCTTTTTGGGTATAACGGCCAGGATTGTATTTAATTGCTTTGAGTTCTACCACAGCAATGTCTAGCTGTTGCTATGCCTCAGACAAAAAGAGATCCTCTCCTTGAAAAATCTGTTAAGTGCCCACAACATTTGCCTGTCCTGAACTCTTTAAGAATGCCCCATGTCGGGCTATATCAGCCCCACCTGGTTCTCTGCACTATGTACAAATGGCTGACAACAAAATGATGATTTCTGACTATTGCCTTCAGTGAAGTGGCCTGAACAGCAACCCTATCAACAAGAAAAAAGAAAAGGAGTACTTGTGGCACCTTAGAGACTAACAAATTTATTTGAGCATAAGCTTTCGTGAGGTACAGCTCACTTCATCGGA
Organism: Eretmochelys imbricata; assembly: GCF_965152235.1. Taxonomy (NCBI): domain Eukaryota; kingdom Metazoa; phylum Chordata; order Testudines; family Cheloniidae; genus Eretmochelys; species Eretmochelys imbricata. Next base: position 133,133,770 of record NC_135572.1, read on the forward strand.
TGCATTCAGTGGAAAACACAGTGGGGAGATTTATATATAAAGAGAACATGAAACAATAGGTGTTATCATACACACTGATAATCAAGGTGGGCCATTTCCAGCAGTTGACAAGAACATCTGAGGAACCGCGGGGGGGGGGGGGGGGGATGGTTTTACTTTGTGTAATGACCCATCCACTTCCAGTCTTTATTCAAGCCTAAGTTAATTATATCCAGTTTGCAAATTAATTCCAATTCAGCAGTCTCTCGTTGGAGTCTGTTTTTGAAGTTTTTTTGTTTTTCAACTTCATGAAAAAACTCATACAGATACAGACAGACATCATCTTCCTTTCCAAATGCAAACAGATGGACATCGTACCAAAAGGACTGAAGGTAAAAAATCCATTACAATCTACATTCCACACAGACTATGCTGACAGCTTGTGCCACACGCTCTCAAAGAAACTGCGGAACCACCTGATCAACATCCTCTACAGCAAACAGGGCTTAAGAATGAGCTCTCAAACTGGATACTCTCATAAAAAACCAGCCTTCCACACAAACTTCCTCATGGCTGGACTTTACAAAAACTAGACAAGCCATTTACAACACACACTTTGCTTCTCTACAAAATAAAAAGGACACTAAACTATCTAAACTACTACATGCCACAAGGGGCCACAACAGTGGTTCCCTTAACCCACCCAGCAATATTGTTAATCTATCCGACTATACTCTTAGCCCAGCAGAAGAATCTGTCCTATCTCGGGGCCTCTCCTTCTGCGCCTCCAGCCCCACGAACATGATACAGTTCTGTGGTGACCTAGAATCCTATTTTCGATGTCTCCGACTCAAGGAATATTTCCAACACACCTCTGAACAACATACTAACCCACAGAGACCTTTCTACCAAGACTACATAAAGAAGGATTCTGGGTTGACTCCTCCTGAAGGTCGAAACAACAGACTGGACTTCTACATAGAGTGCTTCCGCCAACGTGCATGGGCTGAAATTGTGGAAAAGCAGCAACACTTGCCCCATAACCTCAGCCGTGCAGAACACAATGCCATCCACAGCCTCAGAAACAACTCTGACATCATAATCAAAAAGGCTGACAAAGGAGGTGCTGTTGTCATCATGAATAGGTCGGAATATGAACAAGAGGCTACTAGGCAGCTCTCCAACACGAGTTTCTACAAGCCATTACCCTATGATCCCACTGAGGGTTACCAAAAGAAACTACAGCATTTGCTCAAGAAACTCCCTGAAAAAGCACAAGAATAAATCCGCACAGACACACCCCTGGAGCCCCAACCAGGGGTATTCTATCTGCTACCCAAGATCCATAAACCTGGAAATCCTGGATGCCCCATCATCTCAGGCATTGGCACCCTGACAGCAGGATTGTCTGGCTATGTAGACTCCCTCCTCAGGCCCTACGCTACCAGCACTCCCAGCTATCTTCGAGACACCACTGACTTCCTGAGGAAACTACAATCCATTGATGATCTTCCTGATAACACCATCCTGGCCACTATGGATGTAGAAGCCCTCTACACCAACATTGCACACAAAGATGAACTACAAGCCATCAGGAACAGTATCCCCGATAATGTCATGGCAAACCCGGTGGCTGAACTTTGTGACTTTGTCCTCGCCCATAACTATTTCACTTTGGGGACAATGTATACCTTCAAATCAGCGGCACTGCTATGGGTACCCGCATGGCCCTACAGTATGCCAACATTTTTATGGCTGACTTAGAACAACGCTTCCTCAGCTCTTGTTCCCTAATGCCCCTACTCTACTTGTGCTACATTGATGACATCTTCATCATCTGGACCCATGGAAAAGAAGCCCTTGAGAAATTCCACCATGATTTCAACAATTTCCATCCCACCATCAACCTCAGCCTGGACCAGTCCACACAAGAGAGCCACTTCCTGGACACTACGGTGCTAATAAGTGATGGTCACATAAACACCACCCTATACTGGAAACCTACTGACCGCTTTGCCTACCTACATGCCTCCAGCTTTCATCCAGACCACACCACACGATCCATTGTCTACAGCCAAGCTCTACGATACAACCGCATTTGCTCCAAGCCCTCAGACAGAGACAAACACCTACAAGATCTCTATCAAGCATTCTTACAACTACAATACCCACCTGCTGAAGTGAAGAAACAGATTGACAGAGCCAGAAGAGTACCCAGAAGTCACCTACTACAGGACAGGCCCAACAAAGAAAATAACAGAATGCCACTAGCCATCACCTTCAACCCCCAACTAAAACCTCTCCAACGCATCATCAAGGATCTACAACCTATCCTGAAGGATGACCCATCACTCTCACAGATCTTGGGAGAGAGGCCAGTCCTTGCTTACAGACAGCCCCCCAATCTGAAGCAAATACTCTCCAGCAACCACACACCACACAACAGAACCACTAACCCAGGAACCTATCCTTGCAACAAAGCCCGTTGCCAACTGTGTTCACATATCTATTCAGGAGACACCATCATAGGGCCTAATCACATCAGCCACACTATCAGAGGCTCGTTCACCTGCACATCTACCAATGTGAGGTTTCAGAGTAACAGCCGTGTTAGTCTGTATTTGCAAAAAGAAAAGGAGGACTTGTGGCACCTTAGAGACTAACCAATTTATTTGAGCATAAGCTTTCGTGAGCTACAGCTCACTTCATCGGATGCTCACGAAAGCTTATGCTCAAATAAATTGGTTAGTCTCTAAGGTGCCACAAGTACTCCTTTTCTATCTACCAATGTGATATATGCCATCATGTGCCAGCAATGCCCCTCTGCCATGTACATTGGCCAAACTGGACAGTCTCTCCGTAAAAGAATAAATGGACACAAATCAGATGTCAAGAATTATGACATTCAAAAGCCAGCCAGAGAACACTTCAATCTCTTTGGTCACTCGATTACAAGACCTAAAAGTGGCAATTCTTCAACAAAAAAACTTCAAAAACAGACTCCAAGGAGAGACTACTGAATTGGAATTAATTTGCAAACTGGATACAATTAACTTAGGCTTGAATAAAGACTGGGAGTGGATGGGTCATTACACAAAGTAAAACTATTTCCCCATGTTTAAATCCCCCCTCCCCCCCCCCCGTGGTTCCTCAGACGTTCTTGTAAACTACTAGAAATGGCCCACCTTGATTATCACTACAAAAGTTCCCCCCTCCCCCCGCTCTCCTGCTCTCAGGTAAGGTAATAGCTCACCTTACCTGATCACTCTCGTTACAGTGTGTATGGTAACACCCATTGTTCCATGTTCTCTGTGTATATAAATCTCCCCACTGTATTTTCCACTGAATACATCCGCTGAAGTGAGCTGTAACTCACGAAAGCTTATGCTCAAATACATTTGTTAGTCTCTAAGGTGCCACAAGTACTCCTTTTCTTTTTGCGGATACAGAGTAACTCGGCTGCTACTCTGAAACCTACCAGCATGGTGGATGCTTTCAGAAGTAGTCTTCAGTTGCCTCAAAGTATCAGCAAGAATGTAAAGTTACTATTGCTTTTTAGTACTTAAACGTTTCCAAGTAAATTCAAATTCTTAATTTTTTTTTTTTTTTTTTTTTTTTTTGAGATCCAAAATTGCAGACTCAAGGTTGTGGCTGAGCCAGTGCACAACAGTAGCTGACCTGCACCCCCTCAAACAACCTATGTGCACTGCTATACTATTGAATAGCAAGCCTCTCCTCTTCAATTTGAGTGCTTCTGCCTTGATCCTTCATAACTCCTAATTGTTTTTCATTCTTTGTCTGAATACCATCAGTTATCTCAGATGCCAAGATAGCGACATCAGCAAACACTACCAGGTTTCCCTGCCTGAATCTGATGTACATCAATTCCTGTCAGCTACAGATCTGTTAGGGGATCCATCAATAAATAAACACAGCAATAAGCCTTGATGTCTGTACATTTTTGAATAATTTCTCTAAGAGACTTTGCAATTGCCTCTACACAGTCTTTCGTTCTGTGGGTGTTAATATAGTTTGAGCCAAGATTTTTGGTCTCCTGATTTTAGAGTCCTGCAAAAATAATTTAAATCAGCCAAGTCTGTGTGTAAATAGTTCTTAATACAAATGTGTCCTTATCATCAGGCAGGAAAGTCAATGCTTTTACTTTTCTAGATAGCACTTCTTGCCCCATAGGCTTCTAGAAAATAGGGTGTTTTTTTCCTAGTCTGCCTCTGGCTAGAGATCTCCATGGCCGTTAATGTGGTCCATTTCACAAGAATTAAATTTACATGGGGAAAAAATAGTAAGTGACAGTTAAGTGCCATTTTTTTGTTAATTTATAATTGCTGTTATGAGGGCTTGAATGTGAAGGAACATTTAATCATCAGGTATCAGTCTTCTGAACTATTGGTTACACAGCTATACTGTATTAACTGGCCCAGTTTCACCATCAGTAGCTAAGCCATTGGCATTTGGATGTCTCCCTCTCAAGCCAGCAAGGAATTAAATACTCTTCTTTCTGCTCCTGAGAATGAAATGCCGGTTTCATGCAACTCATCACCAGTTGTATGCAGAGTTGTTTTAGCAGTGTAGGTCTCATGATATGAGAGAGACTCAGAAATCTTGGGAGACAGGCCAGTCCTTGCCTACAGACAGCCCCGCAACCTGAAGCAAATACTCACCAACAACCACATACCACACAACAGAACCACTAACCCAGGAACTTATCCTTGCAACAAAGCCCGTTGCCAATTGTGCCCACATATCTATTCAGGGGACACCATCACAGGGCCTAATAACATCAGCCACACTATCAGAGGCTCGTTCACCTGCACATCCACCAATGTGATTTATGCCATCATGTGCCAGCAATGCCCCTCTGCCATGTACATTGGTCAAACTGGACAGTCTCTACGTAAAAGAATAAATGGACACAAATCAGATGTCAAGAATTATAACATTCATAAACCAGTTGGAGAACACTTCAATCTCTCTGGTCACGCAATCACAGACATGAAGGTCGCTATCTTAAAACAAAGAAACTTCAAATCCAGACTCCAGCGAGAAACTGCTGAATTGGAATTCATTTGCAAATTGGATACTATTAATTTAGGCTTAAATAGAGACTGGGAGTGGCTAAGTCATTATGCAAGGTAGCCTATTTCCTCTTGTTTTTTCCTACCCCCCCCCCCCAGATGTTCTGGTTTAACTTGGTTTTAAACTTGGAGAGTGGTCAGTTTGGATGAGCTATTACCAGCAGGAGAGTGAGTCTGTGTGTGTATGGGGGTGGGTTTTTGGAGGGGGGTGAGGGAGTGAGAGAACCTGGATTTGTGCAGGAAATGGCCTAACTTCATTATCATGCACATTGTGTAAAGAGTTGTCACTTTGGATGGGCTATCACCAGCAGGAGAGTGAATTTGTGTGGGGGGTGGAGGGTGAGAAAACCTGGATTTGTGCTGGAAATGGCCTAACCTGTTGCTCACTTTAGATAAGCTATTACCAGCAGGACAGTGGGGTGGGAGGAGGTATTGTTTCATATTCTCTGTGTATATATAAAGTCTGCTGCAGTTTCCACGGTATGCATCTGATGAAGTGAGCTGTAGCTCACAAAAGCTCATGCTCAAATAAATTGGTTAGTCTCTAAGGTGCCACAAGGACTCCTTTTCTTTTTGCGAATACAGACTAACATGGCTGTTACTCTGAAACCTGTCACATATTTCAAGGGACCATTCAAGGTGATGTGGCCTGTTAACACCTCTCCAGTTATGGGGGAGAGGTAAGTAAGTGGGTAGGAAGGCAGCTAGGGGCATTGTTAGTGGGTTATAGATTGTTGTAATAAGCCATAAATCCAGTGTCTCTATTCACTCCATGATTTTTAGGGTCTAGCAAAGTTGTGAATTTAAGTTCTCAGGCTCGTCTTTTGAAAGCGTTGTGCAGATTCCATTGAGGATGAGGACTGATAGGTCACAGATAGAGTGATCGCTTTGTGAAAAGTGTTCACCCACAGGTGAGGAGGTGTTTTTGTCTTTTATCCTTTTCCTGTCTAAGTTCATTCTCACTAGAGCGTAGTGATTGTCTGGTTTCACCCACATAGTTGCTATTGGGGCAGTTAGTGCACTGGTTGAGGTACACCACATGTTATGAAAGGCATATGTAGGACCCATGGATCTCGAAAGGTGTGTTGTAGGAGTTGTTGCTCATTGTAACAGTGGAGATATGTCTGCAGGTTTGCATCTGTCGTTCTGGCAGAGTCTGGTGCTGCTTTGAGTTGTGTGTCCTGGTCTGTAGGGAGCTTGCTTCTGATGATGAGCTTGGAGAGGCTGGGAGGCTTTAAAGGGCAGAAGAGGGGTTCAGGAAAGATTTATTTCAGAATGGGGTCCCCCTCGAGTATAGTTGTAGTTGCTTGTTGATACCCATTATGGGTTCCAGTGTGGGGTAGTAGGGGACAACTAAGGGTGTGTGATCAGATGGGACTTTATTTCTGTATTGAACTAGGTTTCAGATTAGCAGCCTTATTAGTCTGTATTCGCAAAAAGAAAAGGAGTACTGAGCTGTAGCTCACGAAAGCTTATGCTCAAATAAATTTGTTCGTCTCTAAGGTGCCACAAGTACTCCTTGTATTGAACTAGGTTCTCTCAGCTTTCAAAGGCCAGCCTGAGAGCTTAAATTCATAACTTTGCTAGACACTAAAAATCATGGACTGACACTGGATTTATGGTTTATTACAACAATCTATAATCCACTAACAACCCCCTTCCCTTCCTTTCACTCTAAAACTGAAGGGGTGTTAACAGGCCATTTCACCTTGAATGGTCTCTTGAAATATATGTTAACTACTTATGCTAAATGACAGGTTTCAGAGTAGCATCCGATGAAGTGAGCTGTAGCTCATGAAAGCTCATGCTCAAATAAATTGGTTAGTCTCTAAGGTGCCACAAGTACTCCTTTTCTTTTTACTTATGCTAAACAATCTCCTCCATCTTTTATTTAGCTGTGACACTCTGGGTATGTCTACATGGCCATTAAAATCCCACAGCTGGCCCATGCAGCTGACATGGGCTCTCGGGGCTCAGGCTAAGGGGCTGTTTAATTGCAGTATAGACTTTTGGGCTCAAGCTGGAGCCCAGGCTCTAGGACCCTGTGAGGTGGGAGGGGGAGCTCTGTGGAAGCTTGTGTCTTCTCACCAACAGAAGTTGATCCAGTAAAAGATATTACCCCACCCACCTCATCTAACTCATCACCAGTGGCATCTGCAGATCACGCAGAAGGAAAAATAACAGAAGGGATATATACAGTTAAATCTTCTGTGCAGTTCCCACAGTGATTCTCATCACAAGCTACTCTTTGCTTTCATCTCTATTTAATTCCTCTTTGGTCTCATGTAAATGTATTCCAGAAGCAGCTCCAGTGTATTTTCAGCAAAATGACACAGTAAAGCTGCCAGAATTCTTCCTGTTGTCATAGTGCCTGACATACATCTTTAGCACTGCCATTAAAATGTAAGATAGCTCTAGAGCAAGAGGTCAGAATTGTAGCAGAATCATGTGAGGGGCTAGTTATGGCTTTGTCATTGCTTCCGTTATAAACCCCAGTTTTCAGGGATTAGAACTCAACAGTAAATCTAAACAAGTATATTAGCTATTTGTGTGAGCTGAAATTACACACAGAGGTGCTGTTAGATCAGGGGTCGGCAACCTTTCAGAAGTGGTGTGCCAAGTCTTCATTTATTCACTGTAATTTAAGGTTTCACGTGCCAGTAATACATTTTAACGTTTTTAGAAGGTCTCTTTCTATAAGTCTACACTATATAACTACACTATAGTTTATAGTAAAGTAAATAAGGTTTTTAAAATGTTTAAGAAACTTCATTTAAAATTAAATTAAAATGCAGAGCCCCCTGGACCGGTGGCCAGGACCTGGGCAGTGTGAGTGCCACTGAAAATCAGCTCGCATGCCTGCGGCACGCATGCCATAGGTTACCTACTACTGGCTTAGATCCTTGGTTATGGCTGTAGGGAGAGTGGTCACTTTGGATGAGCTATTACCAGCAGGAGAGTGAGTTTGTGTGTGTATGGGGGTGGGGGGGTGAGAAAACCTGGATTTGTGCTGGAAATGGCCCACCTTGATTACCCATGCACATTGTAGGGAGAGTGGTCACTTTGGATGAGCTATTACCAGCAGGAGAGTGAGTTTGTGTGTTTGGGGTGGGGGGGGGTGAGAAAACCTGGATTTGTGCTGGAAATGGCCCACCTTGATTATCATGCACATTGTAGGGAGAGTGGTCACTTTGGATAAGCTATTACCAGCAGGAAAGTGAGTTTGTGTGTGTGGTTTTTGGAGGGGGGTGAGGGGGTGAGAGAACCTGGATTTGTGCAGGAAATGGCCCACCTTGATTATCATACACACTGTGAAGAGAGTGGTCACTTTGGATGGGCTATTACCAGCAGGAGAGTGAGTTTGTGTGTGTATGGGGGTGGGAGGGTGAGAAAACCTGGATTTGTGCTGGAAATGGCCCAACTTGATCATCACTTTAGATAAGCTATTACCAGCAGGACAGTGGGGTGGGAGGAGGTATTGTTTCATGGTCCCTGTGTGTATATAATGTCTTCTGCAGTTTCCACGGTATGCATCCGATGAAGTGAGCTGTAGCTCACAAAAGCTCATGCTCAAATAAATTGGTTAGTCCCTAAGGTGCCACAAGTACTCCTTTTCTTTTTGGTTATGGCTGAGGAGCACAGAACACAGCTCTCAATGGAGATGGCAAGCTTTGTGCTTTCTGATTCAGGAGTTAGTTGTATGCCAGTGTGTAAGGAAGTTCAGGCCGTGCCCCTTACACCAGCAGTAGGGGTTAAGCAACAGAAGTTGGTGAGATCTTCCCTGCATGGGCAGCAGGTCACACAGGTTGGGGGAGGCTGTGCCTCCCCAAACAGCAAGGCAGGGCCCCACCCCTTGCTTACCACTGCTCCCTGTGTGCAGCCGCTCCAGCCCACCAGTGCTGCGGCTGGGTCTGGAGAGGCTGAGGCCATGCACCAGCCACCCTCCCCTGCTCCAGAGCTGGGGAGGCTGGGGCCGCATGCCGCCCGCCTTCCGGGAGCTCTGGAGCTGAGGGGCTAGCCTAGGGCGGGACTGGGCTGGTGACTGTGGTCGGGGGGGGGGGGGCTCTGGCTTGGGGCAGAAGGGGTGGGGCCTCAGGCGGAAGGGTCAGGACTGGGGGCTAGCCTCCCCAAGCCGGTGGTTCAGGCGCTGCCCATGCTTACAGGGCTGGCTGCTCTGCAGCACAAGATCAGGATCTGTTATTATGAAAGGCTTGGAAATGCTTATATGAACAAATTCTATTCAGTATTCCCCAGGAGACCAGAATGGAGTTTTTCAAGTCATTAATATATGTTGTGGCCTTGTCTGCACTTGGAAAGAGCACCTTTGCAGCAATTAGATTAGTTGAACTCATACTGGTCACAGTTTAGCTGTAAATGTAGACAAGGGCAAAACATTGTCAGTCCTGATTCAGCTAACCAGGGTTAACCCCAGTCCACTGAACCAAGGCTTACCATGGTTTTCATTATCTACACTTACAGCTTAATTGTGGTTTAGCACCAGTTCAGCTAGCTGATTACTGCTGAAACAGTGCTACTTCCAAGTGTAAACAAGGCCTGTACATATAAAAACAAGGAATTTGAAAACAAATTCACCAAAATGTTTGGATCACTCCCTCAGACAGGCATGATCCTGGAAATTCAAAAGGAAGCTGCTACTTAATCCTTATCTTGCACTATTTGAAAACTGTCAGTTTAAATACTTGTATTTACAGTTAGTCTCTTCTTTTGTATTTAATTCATCTACTGCAGGGACAGTGAACAGGTGAACCGGCGGCCAAATCTAGACAGCCAGGTACTTTTGAACGGACTGCAAAATCTTTTTATTTACAGTACTTATTATTATCATTATTAGGGGGGTTGGTATTATTTTCCTGGAGTCTGGACCCTGACTATACCTTGACCAAGAAATTTGGACCTTGACAAAAATAATTGATTACCTCTGATCTATTGTCTCCTGGAATATATGTGATCAAATAAATATTCATAATTATAACCGTTGACAGGTTTCAGAGTAACAGCCGTATTAGTCTGTATTCGCAAAAAGAAAAGGAGGACTTGTGGCACCTTAGAGACTAACCAATTTATTTGAGCATGAGCTTTCGTGAGCTACAGCTCACTTCATCGGATGCGTGGATACTGCTCTCTGTGTGTATATACAGTCTGCTGCAGTATCCAGGGTATGCATCCGATGAAGTGAGCTGTAGCTCACGGAAGCTTATGCTCAAATAAATTGGTTAGTCTCTAAGGTGCCACAAGTACTCCTTTTCTTTTTGTGAATACAGACTAACATGGATGTTACTCTGAAACCTGTGTATATAATGTCTTCTGCAGTTTCCACAGTATGCATCCGATGAAGTGAGCTGTAGCTCACGAAAGCTTATGCTCAAATAAATTGGTTAGTCTCTAAGTTGCCACAAGTACTCCTTTTCTATAACTGTTGAGATCCCCTTTCAGCTTTCAAAATGTTGATGTGTGAACTACAGCACCAATGACTCAGACTTGCTTCATACCGGGTCTGAATTGTCCAGACTGATACGGTATATACAGCAGCACAGGAAAATGTTCGCTCTTTTTTTTTGTAATATATATTGTAACTTTTCACCACATCACAGCAAGCTAACATGACATTTTTTAGAATTTAGTTATCACTGAGGCAGCATGTCAGCAGTTTTAGAGGATGCATTTCTCTCAGCTTGCACTTCCGATATCTGAACCAAATTGTGGTAGACTGGTAGTGCTCATGTGTCCCTATAAAAGCAGATAACCCGAAATGATCCATGGGTCAATACTCAGACAGCTGTCATTTGAAATTGCAGCGGTTTGTGCTGTGCATATTTTATAGATCAGATTTTTTGCCTTTCGTGATAAGATTATCAAGAAGATGCAGCAGCTTTGCTGGCACAGTTAAGCATATCGCTGGAGCTTTTAATTTTGGATTGAAAGTGGTGTGTGACGCTTTACAGTATCGCTTGTGGAAGGTAGAAACACCGTGTTTTCAAGGTAAAGCCATGTCAGTGCTAGAGTTAAGCCCCCATTTTAGTATTAGACCACTAAGTCTCCATGTCATCTGCAGAGGGGGTTAGGAGAAAAAAATCCCCATCTATCCTCTGACTATACAGTATGCAAAAGGGTCCAATGACATTGCCGGAGGATGGGAGAGTAAGCAATGACAGAATTACTGACAAGATCGTTATCTCTTCCTCTTAGGTTCCTTAGCTGTTTCTATAGCTGGAATGACAGGAGGGGTTCTCTTCCTCCATCCATGTTGTTCATAACTCCTCAGAGGAGCACTGACTATAAATATCCATAAATGAAAAAGAATAGCAAAATCCTATGTGCATCCATTTTTCTTCTGAATACTCAGCTCTGTTTGGGGGTTTTCTTGTTCAGTTAAACATATACATTTCAAAGTCTGGCCAGTAACATTTTGCATTATGCTGGTTGAGAATTTTCATAAAATGTGAACGTTTTTGGTCACATCCCTGCAGTCCCATCTGCTGAGGAGTCTAAATTGTTTCACTTAGCTACAAAAGCTATAGAGGACTGTGTACAACTCCAAATGGATTTAAATGCATTTCATGCAATAGCAGATACAAATCCATCTTGGAAAAGTGTTTGATTCTATGTATTGGGAAAAACAGCCTTAGAAGAGGAGGATGGTCTTTTGGTTAGGGTGTTAGTGTGGGACTTGGGAGACCCAGGTTCAGTTCTCTCCTGCTTGTGTGACCTTGGGTAAGTCACTTAATCTCTCTGTGCCTCTGTTTCCTGCATGTAATATAGGGATAATAGCACTTCCCCATCTCACAGGGATATTGCAAAGATAAATCCACTAAAGATTATGAGGCTCTCAGATACCATGATGATGGAGGCTAGATGAGTACCAAACATAGAAAGATTAGGGCCAGATTTCCACTTGGTATAGCAGAAGGACATGTGTTGTCATCGCTGCAAACCAGTTACAGTGTCTTGATTAACTGGGCAGGTTAGAGCACCCTGGAAATTGCTCTCATCTGGCCATGGTGCTTCAAGGACTATACACCATCTTGGGATAGCTGAAGCACACTGTTCTCTGGCAACTCCTTCTCCCCTTCCTGATATATTCCCTGCATCAACTGTATGTCTTCTGGGGGTTCCTGGCCTCATACCAGGGAAATCCCCATCAGGGCATCTGCAGCCAGTCTCCATCCACTTTGTGCTACCATAGATTTTCTCCCCCATATGACTCATATACACGGATAGACTCTAAATTTGTGGTAACCTCCTGAAAGTTGTTTGGAAATTTTGAAATTTCATCAAATGAGGCAGAGGGGAAGGAGGTTTACTATATCATACTAAATGTTGCATCTGGGTGTTTTTCAAGCAGAGATGCTAAGGGAAAGGGTGGCTATTGTCGGTACTTCATTTCAGGTATCTTTCTAGTTTGCAGCAACAGTTATAAAAACAACGAGAGTGCTTGGATGCATTAAAAATAGAACAGAAAACCATGGTGTTACTCTCCTGTCCTCCTCCAATCCCTCCCACAATCGATTTAGTGCAGTGCCCAGTTTGGTCATCTCCCCTTAAGGAAAATGCAGCTAACACTGAAAAAGAACAGAAAAGAGCCTCCAAAAAGCACACGTTAGCTGTTCCATTATAGAAGCCATTAGCAGTGCACACAAGAAGTTTTATTGATCCTGCAAAATCCAGGAACACTGCTACATATTCTTGTGCACCATCTACTGGCACTTAATCTATTAAATAACCATTTACATGTATACAGGCATCTCTTTTAACACATAATAAACCTTAATACCTTTTCTTTCCTTTCTTTTGCAATCCTCTTCCTTTCCCTCTTCCTAGTCCACTGTTTGTTGTTTTCACTGCTTCTTGCCTCAAATGTAAATAATACATTCTTCATGGCAAGCTGTGTCTTTTGTTTATAAAGCAGGTAGTACGTACACTGTTGTTGCAGTATAAGTAACAAGGGAAATGAAGCTAGACAGTGGTATAGAGGGGCATATAGAGAGAGAGTTCAAAAACTGGAAATATTCAGATTGGAAAGGAGAAGAGTTAGAGGGAACTTGACTGACTTATTCATAATTGCACAGGATACAGCAGCTTGATCCATTTTTCCATTTTCCATTGTGACAAAATAGGAAATAAGGGATCACTCAATGAAATGTATAGCAGGTGTTTAGAATAATTAAAGGGAAATTGTTTTTCACAAAGCAAGTAAACTACTTTGTCAGCCTCAGTAATGTGGCTGGGTTTTAAAAGATCTGGATAATGTGGTGACAATTAGTAATGTTTGCTGTATTATGCAAGCAAAAATAAGGTTTGCTAAATATTCCCTAGGCCCAATTTTCCACTGTCTGGAGGAGAGAAACAGCAAAACTTACTGCAGTCTCTGCAATAACTTCACTGTTTTCCCCACGGTCTAGAAGAACATCAGGCAGACATCTGTTAGCCTACATAGTCCTGTTTTGCCCATTTCAAAACCACAGAGCTGAAAAAAGCCAGCGGGGGTCTTTTGCAGGGTAAAGCATGCCATGAGGGTGGCACATCCCTTTCCATGCTCTCCCTGCATAAATGTTGAAGAGATAGCTATTCATCGAGTGCTTGCCCCTATGTGTTCCACTGTGGGTCACATACGCTGCATGCAACCTGAGTTGGAGACTTCTTGAAAGCAGTGTCGGAACCAGACCACCTTCCATTAGCAGCGATACCTCCAGCACCAATGAAACCTAAACTCAAGAACCGACAGCACCGACAAAACACAATCAAGATTCTCTGCCACTGACAGTACCAGCTGTGCCCTGCCAAATTGCAACACAAACAGTAAATGCTCTGGTCCCTCACAGGCACTGACTTTCCAAAGTTCCGGGGGGGGTGCTCGACCCACAGTTGTGCCCAGGCCCCACCCCCACTCTACCCCTTCCCCCAAAGCCCCATCCCTGCCCCACCTCTTCCCACCCCCGCTCCACCCCCACCCCGACTCTTCCTGCCCCATTCCGCCCCCTCCCCCGAGCACACCAGATCCTCGCTCTTTCCTCCTCCCCGCCAGAGCCTCCTGCATGTCGCGAAACAGCTGATCATAGCAGATGGGAGGGGAGGGAGCAGGGCCGGCTCCAGGCACCAGCTTTCCAAGCAGGTGCTTGGGGTGGCATTCAGAATGGGGCGGCAGTCCGCGTCCCACGGAGGCGATTCAGCAGCAGCTCCGCCGCTCTTCCCGCCGCAGCGGCTTTTGGGCAGCAGCTCCGCTGCTCTTCCGGGGGCGGCAGCAATTCGGCAGCAGCTCCGCCACTGTTGTGGTGGCAGCAATTCGGCAGCGACTGCTTGGGGCTGCAAAATTGGTAGAGCCACCCCTGGGAGAGAGGTGCTGATCCGTGGGGACTGCCGGAGGGCAGGAGGTGCTGGGGGAGAGGGGAGAGCTATGGGGGGGTTGACGGTGGGTGCTCAGTACCCACCATTTTTTCTCCATGGGTGCTCCAGCCCTGGAGCACCCACAGAGTCAGCACCTATGTGGTCCCTTCAGTTGGGGCAGACAAGACCCACCACACTCCAGAGAGAGTAGAGTCTTATGCTCCATCCACAGACATTTTTGCTCTCCCAGATCCCCAATCTCCATCTCCATCAGATCCTTCCCTTACAAGAGAAGTCCTGACTCCACCAAGAGATGCAATCTATGGAAGGAAGCTGTCTCCTATTGCATTTTCTAGCCTTGGTTTCTCTGCAGCGGAACTACTGGTACCGCCAATGGATCCAGAATAGGCATTTTCTTTCTTGGGATACTCTTAACTACCCAATGAAATGATGTCTCCACCTCTGAGGCACACCTTCCCACACAGGGGACCCAGAGAAGTCTGGAACCAACCTCCATCCCCCATTATCTGCTTTGGAACCCCATGCCATGGTGTCTCCATAGCCACCTTGTGACCCATCTTACTAGCCATGCAGGGGGCCATGGGACCAATGTTATTCTGTGGAGTTGACATGATCTGCTATGAGGTCAGTCCATGCTTGCTCTTCAACAGGAAAGCTAGAACTTCCTCCTGACCCCATGGAAGAGAAAAGCATGAGCCGGATCTGGTGGTTCCACTGGTATCAATGAGATTGTCCTCATCATCTCATCATCCCAGACTGCTGCACTGGGCATCACAACATGGGGAGTAGATGGCCAGCCCTCTGTGGAGAAAGAGGTGGTTAGGGACTATTTAGAAAAGCTGGACGTGCACAAGTCCATGGGGCCAGACAAGTTGCATACGAGAGTGCTAAAGGAATTGGCGGCTGTGATTCCAGAGCCATTGGCCATTATCTTCGAAAACTCGTGGCGAACGGGGGAAGTCCCAAGTGACTGGAAAAAGGCTAATATAGTGCCAATCTTTAAAAAAGGGAAGAAGGAGGATCCTGGGAACTACAGGCCAGTCAGCCTCACCTCAGTCCCCGGAAAAATCATGGAGCAGGTCCTCAAGGAATCAATTCTGAAGCACTTACATAAGAGGAAAGTGATCAGGAACAGTCAGCATGGATTCACCAAGGGAAGATCATGCCTGACTAATCTAATCGCCTTCTATGATGAGATTACTGGTTCTGTGGATGAAGGGAAAGCAGTGGATATATTGTTTCTTGACTTTAGCAAAGCTTTTGACACGGTCTCCCACAGTATTCTTGTCAGCAAGTTAAAGAAGTATGGGCTGGATGAATGCACTATAAGGTGGGTAGAAAGTTGGCTAGATTGTCGGGCTCAACGGGTAGTGATCAATGGCTCCATGTCTAGTTGGCAGCCGGTGTCAAGTGGAGTGCCCCAGGGGTCAGTCCTGGGGCTGGTTTTGTTCAATATCTTCATAAATGATCTGGAGGATGGTGTGGATTGCACTCTCAGCAAATTTGCGGATGATACTAAACTGGGAGGAGTGGTAGATACTCTGGAGGGTAGGGATAGGATACAGAGGGACCTAGACAAATTGGAGGATTGGGCCAAAATAAATCTGATGAGGTTCAATAAGGATAAGTGCAGGGTCCTGCACTTAGGACGGAAGAACCCAATGCACAGCTACAGACTAGGGACCGAATCGCTAGGCAGCAGTTCTGCGGAAAAGGACCTAGGTGTGACAGTGGACGAGAAGCTGGATATGAATCAGCAGTGTGCCCTTGTTGCCAAGAAGGCCAATGGCATTTTGGGATGTATAAGTAGGGGCATAGCGAGCAGATCTAGGGATGTGATCGTTCCCCTCTATTCGACATTGGTGAGGCCTCATCTGGAGTACTGTGTCCAGTTTTGGGCCCCACACTACAAGAAGGATGTAGATAAATTGGAGAGAGTCCAGCGAAGGGCAACAAAAATGATTAGGGGTCTGGAACACATGACTTATGAGGACAGGCTGAGGGAACTGGGATTGTTTAGTCTGCAGAAGAGAAGAATGAGGGGGGATTTGATAGCTGCTTTCAACTACCTGAGAGGTGGTTCCAGAGAGGATGGTTCTAGACTATTCTCAGTGGTAGAAGAGGACAGGACAAGGAGTAATGGTCTCAAGTTGCAGTGGGGGAGCTTTAGGTTGGATATTAGGAAAAACTTTTTCACCAGGAGGGTGGTGAAACACTGGAATGTGTTACCTAGGGAGGTGGTAGAATCTCCTTCCTTAGAAGTTTTTAAGGTCAGGCTTGACAAAGCCCTGGCTGGGATGATTTAATTGGGGATTGGTCCTGCTTTGAGCAGGGGGTTGGACTAGATGACCTCCTGAGGTCCCTTCCAACCCTGATATTCTATGATTCTATGATCTCTGGATGAAGCAGTTACCCCAATGTCTCCAGCAACTATAAGCAATTCTAGGAACCATTGTAAAGGAGTTACAGATCTCCCTTGAGGAAGTTCAGAATCCCCAGCACAAGCTCCAGGACATCCTCCTTTCCTCTGGGTCCACTTCTTATTAATCATGCCATTCTGGAACCAGCTAAAATAGTCTGGCATACTCCTGCCACTTGTACTCCTACCCCTCCAGACGTAGCTATTTTGTCCCAGCCTTGGGGGCGGAATTACTCTTTTCTTGTCCTTCTCCTAATTCTTTGCTTATGCAGGCTGCCACAGAGAAATCTGGACAGCAACACCCTCGTTCTACTCCAGTCAATAAAGAGGATGAACAACTCAGTTTATTGGGAAGGAAGATTTTCATTTCTACTAGTCTTCAGTTCAGAATAGCCAACTACCAGCACTGTCGGCCAAGTATGATTACCTGAACTATTCCCAATTCACTGACTTTATTGACAAGCTTCTGCAAGAAGTTAGAGCATTCAGACAAGCCTAGACCAATGGCTCAACAATTTTACCAACAACAACCTTATGGGCAGTAAAAGGCAATGGGTTCAGAAGTCCTGTTTCCCTGCACCTTCTGTGGCAACATCATCTTCCCAATACCAGCTTCCATTAAAACGATTTTTCTTTTAATTTTGAGAACTGCAAACTAATGATGCCAACACCTGCTGATTCCCACACACACTTTGGGGGCTGGCTAGCACTCTTTTTTTCACATCTGGACAAGTGGGTACTAAACATAATCCATTCCATTTATGCAATAGAATTTACCTTCTTGCTTCCTACAAAACCCTCCATCCTCACCCCTTTTCAGGAGTCATTCTCACAAGGAGATTCTCAAACAAGAAGTAGACTCCTTGCAGTGAGGAACAATAGTGTGGGTACCTCTTCAGTATCAAGGAAAGGGTTTTACTCAACTTACTTCCTAGTACCCAAAAGAAAGAGCAGCTGGACTCCCATCCTGGATCTCCACCACCTCAACTGCTTTATTCAAAAGCTGAAATTTCACATGGTCACACAGGCATCTATAATCCAGCCTCTGGAAAAATGAATGTGTTTTACAGCTTTTGATACAAAGAATGTGTGGGCAGTGGGTATAATAGGCCAGGGGAGGCTCTGCCGGTGCTGCCAGACACCTGGTTGCTGGCTTGATGGGGAAAGTTTTTGCTTTATTACGCCCCATGTAGGTTCCGGGGTGGCTGCGGAGGCAGTATGTGCTATTCAGTTCTTTGGGTTCATCGGTAATCTCCCTGGACTGCAGAGAGATTACTGATGAACCCAGGAAGCTGAGTAGCAGATACTGCCTCCTCAGTTGCCCCAGAACCTACACAGAGCACATCAAAAGCGCAGGAAGAGATGGTGTCATGCTGCTGCTTTTCTGGGTGGCTTGGGGTCTGGGGAGGGGAGTGAAGAGGAGGCAAGGCACGGCTGCTGCTGGCCTGGGGCTCTTCTGGGCAAGTGGCGGGCGGTGGCCTCAGCACCCAGGCCTCTGGCCATCCTGAGGCTCCTCCAGCTGAGGCGGGCCACTCGGGGCTCCTCTGGATGGGTGGGAGCTCATTGCTCAGCCATGGGGGGGCAGGGGGTCTTGGGACTTCGGCTGTGGGAGGGGCAGCAGGCATGGGGCTCTGGCCCAGGGGGAGGGGCACGGGCGAAAGGAGCAGAGCTGGGGGCTAGCCTTCCCACAGGGGAGATCCACCCACCACCCATGAAAGGATGCATATTTTCACATGGACTTTCATCCTGCTCACAGATGCTTTCTCAGATTCATGGAGGACCCGAACAATTTTCAATACAGATTGCTTTCACTTGGTGTTGTTACCACCTCCAGGGTCTTTACCAAGGTAGCAGCCCATATCAGACATCGTGGCTTCACTGTATTTCCATATCTTGATTGGCTTCTCATTTTAGGTGACATCAAGAAGCCCATGAATCATATATGTCAATGCTCCAATCCCTGTGTCCCCTAAGAATCAATGTAAATTTGGAAAAGTCGCTCCAACACGGACTGTAGCAGGCATCACTCAGGGCCCATCAGGCATAGTGATCAGGTCACAGCCTAGAGATAGCTCTTTTGGCAGTCCGGGGACTTTCTGGCCAAGCAACAGTTTGTTGCCTCCACAGAGTCCTCCAGGATCTCTCAGGAGGCCCAGGGAAGAGGGAATGATAGGATAACCTGGGCCCTCCCTCTCTACCAGGTCCCAGCTCAGGGCCCAGGGGATAGAGGCAATAGGTGGCTCAGTCCCTTCTAGCTGCCACTGTAGATCCCCTGGCTTGCTTCCTACCTTCCCTGATTTCCCTTCAGTTTGGGACATGACCCCAGCCTTCTTGCAGAGACTTCATAGTTTGGGGCTTCAGCTGGTGGGGGCAGAATGCTTCCCAGGTCACCCTCAGAGTCCAGTTGTCCGCCACCCTTAGTCAGGGGGAAGGGTGATCCTGGCTGTGTCTTACTCACAGTCCCAGTCCTTCTCCTGTAGATTGCTCTGCCTCAGAAGCTGCAGCCTAGCTGCCTTCTTACAGCCAATCTATCCTCTATACTCCCCTGCATGTCTGATTGCCAGAGCGCCCTTTTAAGTAGGTCCTCCAGGAGCATGCCTGGCAGCTGCTGAGGAACAGGGCCTTCTTGGCCAATACTGCTCCTTTAATCTTAGTGTGGGCTCTGGAAATGCCATAACACAGACTTTAGACTTCATCAGAGTGGCTCTACATTCAGTCATGGCAAGGGCTTATCTGCCAAGGGTCCGATTCCAAATGATGAACAACCTCATAGATAAGATCATGAGCAACCCTTGAACGCCCATCAGAAAAATTTCTCTCTCTGTCTTGGGACATATGGCTTCATGCACTTGTGTCACGCCATTCACCAGACTCCATCTTTGTTGCCTGCAAGCGTGGCTTCAAACACTATACACACCAAACAAACAGTCCATGAATGCCATAGTAAGTGTGCCTTCCAAAGTAACATCACCTCTACTATGATGGAGGAATCCCCTCTCCATTTCTTTCCCCCTCACCAGACAGGATGATCTTTATGAATGCATCCCTTTTAGGGTGGGTGGGGCTCACAGGAGCAGCCACACAACAAAAGGCACTCGGACATCCCAGGTGACCAGGATCCACATCAATGAAAATCTTGGGATTGGTCATTCTAAATTACAGTCCAAGAGTTGGGGGAAGAACAACAGGAAGAGAAGACAAATATACTGAAAGAAAAAGGCCCATTTGTACACCATACACACAATGAATTTATCATATCCTGGGGAAAATAATCCCCAAACTATTTTTTGAAAAACAAGAGTCTAAACAATATAGAAGCCACCAGCAACTGGACATTCATCCAAAATTAATCAACTCAAAATAATTTGTTAAAATAATAATAATAATAGTAATAATGATTAATAATTAATAATAAATTTAGCAGTTTGTATACATAGAGACTCTATCTTATTGTGTAGTTCCTTAAAAAAAATTATAATTAAATCCACCAAAAGAATTCTTAGAAGAACCTGATTGCATGTCCCTATCTCACCACACTTTCTTTTTGCAAAGGAAAGTTGTACTTTCACAACAAACCTCCAAGGGACAAAACAAAGTCACAATTCAATTTTCAGATGAGTCAGTTCAGACAGGAACAGTCTCCATCAAAAGCAAGCACTCCAACAAAAAAAGAAACCAACAGAACTCAAAACTTTATAGTGGAGTCCCCTGCCGCTGATATATACAAAGTTTTTTCCCCCGAAGCAATAAACAGTCTCAGCTCAAAGAAACTATTAATTCAGAGGGCCATTTAATGCTCTCCAGTGTCAGAACATTAATCAGTCTCTGCACATTTACTCTCCAAGTTTGAATATCATCCAAAACCCATTCTTTGTTTGAGCAATACTTGCAATAAACATTTTCTTTTCTGAGGTGCAGTTTCAGTAGGATATTATGAAATGGTCACTGCTGGCATTCTGAATCCTTTACCACATAGGGGAGACCTAGTTTATCTTCGAGAGGGGAGCCTCATCCAGCCTGCCGTTTCAGCTATGTGAAGGCTCAAGTAATTCAGGAGACACCAAATATTTTCTGTACAGTGTCTGAGGACACATGTGAGTAACTGTGGTTGCCTCTCTAAAAACAGTTCATCCTTATGCAAACATTACCTCTGTGCTTCTGCCAAGGTCAGCAAGTCCTTGAGGTACTTGCTACATAAGTGCTGGCCGATGAAAATCAATGACAACCAAGGTAGATTCACTTTGTTTGCCAGATTTTATTTAATAAGCTTTTGAGTTCATGATTGAGCATATGTGTCAGATTCTCATTTCCATTTCTCCTTCTCTAAGACTTGTTCTCCTGCTTTCTCATACAGGACCTGCCGTTATGTCCTATTGCACAGTGCATAATCAGTAAGTGATTTCTGCTACTTTTCTATCAAATTCCATTGCAAACACCTCTAAGTTCCACCAGAACAGTCCCAGACATTTTTTCCATCAGACTTAAAAGTCTTTTGAATATCACAGGTCATTGAGTTACACCAAAAGTGTTGCATTTTACAGATTTAAAAAGATCCAATATACCTGCTTTCTTCAATATATGGTAGAGGAGGAGAGGGGAAGGAGAATTAAGGAATTGAAGCTTAGTAAATGTGACTTAATAGCTGGTATGCAGTGTTGCTGTAGCCACGTTGGTCCCAGGATATTAGAGAGACAAGGTGGATGAGGTAATATCTTTTACTGGACCAACTTCTGTTGGCACGAGAGACAAGCTTTCCCCCTTACACCGAGCTCTGCGAAAGGTTGGAAAGCTTGACTCTCTCACCCACAGAAATTGGTCCAATAAAAGATATTACATCACCCACCTTACAACTGGTAAACTGTTAATGAGACTGTCAATTTGCAAGCACCCGGCTGCTAACACAAGGTGATGATAAATGGAAGTCAACATGAATTTATCAACAGGAGTGATTCCAGAATAATGGAACTGATTTCTTTAACAGGAGAATAGAGGTAGGCCCTATTTCTGTGCTCACATTGATTAGTTCTTTCCCATGCACTTAGGCAGTAATGCGGTGAAAGCTATATGAGTATTTAGATAGATTAGTAGTTCTACTGCATGCAATAGGCCTACTTGCCTGAGTACTTTCTTAATAGCATGAGTCAGGGTTGCAGAAGTGGGCCTTTAGTGGATAGAGATAATGCACTGGACATATTAAGCCATTGTTTCAGGGGCTAGAGATCCACTTACATGCTCAAATTGCAGCATATTTGTATGTCTATGTTTATATAAACATTTACCTTGACTGCATGTGCAGATACCATAACTCCATGCACAACTGTGGTAAATACATGTATAATCATGGTAAATGCAGCTGCAAATGTAGGCACATATGTGTCCCATTAAGACCAGTTATTCACCTCCACCACAACTCAGGAATGTGGTCTGCATGACTCACTAGGAGCACTTTACAATTGAAATGCTTCTCTGCTTATATATAAAATGCCTTATACAGTAGTTGGAACATTTCCAAGAATTCCAGCATGAAAAATGTTTATATTATTTCTATACCCAAAAGGCCTTAGGCATTCCAAAATAAACTCAAATAGGCAAAAATAATTGAAAGTTATTAACTCACATACTGTAATGCATTTGTTGCAAAGAAAACAAATATTTGAATATCTATGTCTTCCCAGGGCATTCAGTTTTTTTAGGGGTGCATCAAAGCTGTGTTGTTTCTTGTTACAGTTGCAAATGGGCCCATATCCTTGAAATATTTCCAGTACTGTAATTATAAGCAGCCTCAGCCCCAAAACAATGTGAATCCAAGTCTGGATTTCTGATCTTGGGGTGTTGAAATATGGGGCATTGTTTGGTTTGGCCAGTTGTAGAAAGAGGATTCACTTGCAAACTCCAGATCTCTCCCCCCTCACTTCCAAATTTCAGAGGTGTTCAGTGATGGCTGTCTGGTTCAGTCTCTTCTCTGCCTGTAATATTGCAGGAATAAAGAGACACCTGGTTTGTAGCAATATGTACAGAACATCAGAGACCAAGATTGCCATTCCTCAGCACTCCTAGCAGCTATTGGCTTGGAGAGTGTAAGCAGTCCCATAGGATCCTGAACCCAGGCATTCATCGATTGCCACAGTTGCTCTAGCTATTGGCATTGATTTCTGACATAGTGCTACCACATGGCACCAAAATCCAAAGTGGCACAGCCTGGTGCACACTAGGAAAATCATATTGTTGGCAGCATAGGGCTACCAAAAATATGGAGTGGAAAAGTGAAGTTGCATTTCTTCCAGCCCGCCAAAGAAGCCCTGGATGTGCACTTAAATCATCATTACAGCTAACCTGAAGCTGAAAATTAAAACTGGCCTCTCGTCACTATCACCGAACAGACAAAAATGGATGATTTCCCCTTTTCTTCTCCATTGCAGCCAGCAACTGAGTTATTAAGTTACTCACTTCCTCCTTTGGCCTGTTGCACCCTATTTCACGCTGGGAGGAGTTCAAATGACTAGGTATGAAAAGGGACAAATGATAACGATCAACAAACCTAATCATAAAAACATAGCTCCACACACACAAGACACACAGCCACAGTGCAATGTAGATACAGTATAACTTAATTTTTAAAAATAGCTCATTTCAATTAGAAAGCAAACAAAAAAACTGAGGGAACAATATTTTATTGGCTGACTCAAATAAGATATCCAGGGACTAGCCAGGCACTTGACATTTTTCCCCCTCATCTGGCTTTGAAGGCACAGAAACAGCTGATTACTTTTCTTGAATAGCTTGAGACTCAGCAACATACATACTTTTCACTTTCCAGTAAAGTACTGGGCATACACAGATGTTTGCTACTTTGCTGGAAACTGAAATGCTGCACATTCCTGAGGTAGCAAATGAATTCCCAAGCTTGTATGACTGGCAGCAGGTCTCAGATGCAAGGAAGTGTGGCCACTCCACTTCCTTCAGGCTCTGGAAAACAAAACAAAACACAGCCACACAGCTGAGAGGAAAATGAATCTGACAGACTTGTCCACTTCTGGGTTTCAGCCTCCCTGCTCTCTGAAAAGCAAGGCCATGCAGCCTTGGGAATAAGGCTGTTGTTTTTAAGCATGGAGGGAACAGGTCAGGTGTGCAGGAGGCAGGGAAAGGGGTTAATTCTACGTGTGCCCCAGTAGAATTATTCATCCCTGTTTCACACTTGCAACAGGAACTGAAAAACTTAGTTTAAAGGGGGAGCTACCAGTTTCCCTTACAGAGTATACACTACAATTTGTGTAATAATAAGCTTAGTAGCTATTTAAAATGTAAAGAAGCAGGATGTTCTGTAAGCTGCTTCTCATTCAGCATGATGCAGCAATAATTTACTGTTCTGCATGATGGAGAGGCAGGCTGGCTGTGCCTGAAATAACCCTTTACCCAGCAAGGGTCCCAGACTTCACAGTTACTGGTCCAGGCTTTACTAATATCCAGCCAAATCAAACTCAGTTCCATCTGTAATACAGCCCCCATATAACAAACCTCTGTCCTCTCAACTGTAATGGGTCTGAAGTCAGGGCATATTATAAAAGCTATTCTGCTTTTTTGAGGGGTGGTTTAATGTAGGATTAATATCAACATTATCTGCACGATCAGTGTTTTTCACATGCATTTTTCTGATGTGTAAAAGATATAAGAATTGCTTGCTTTGGTATATTTTTCTTCGCAGTGCAGTCTATACACAAGTAAGTATATTTATATTCCTGCACAGTTTCTCTTGTGGCAGGTGAGGAAGTGGTTTGAAAGCACTACTGCAGAATATGAAGCACCCAAAGGCGGGGAATCTATTTACAAACAGCAAGCATGCCTGTGAAGGTGCACTGGCTTTACACTGAAAGTTAAATGAATGCGATGTTTCCCCTCGTTTTAGAAATTTTGGTTTGTTGTGTATATGAAGTCTCATGAGTTGGCTATGTCACTGTTGTCCAAGAACACATTACAAATCCCCATGGCTTGCAATAATCAGAATTTTATCATAATCAAAAACACCTTGTTCAATCTTCCATGCATACTTCCTGTTCCAGGCTGTCTGGAGGTTTTCGGCAGCAGGCCTACAGACATGGCTGGCTCTGTAATGCGGATGACCTCATCTGCACACCACACAAGTGCAGAGACAAGCTGTGTGCACTCTGCTTGAAACAAACAGATTTCTGGGGAATTTATTTGTTCACACATGAACAGTAAATCAACATTCAACACTTGGAAGTGGCAGAGGGTGTTTGTTTGTGAGAAATGCCTAAGCACAGGGTTTCCACGTCACTGTTAGGAATGAGGAAGAAAAAAGGCAGAGACCATCTAAACAAAGGTAGCTAAGAAATAGCCTAGAGAAAGCTAGAGTATTTCTGAATATAAGCAGTTCTGTTTTGATGGTCAGCTGCACTTTACAGTGAACCGTACAAGAGCCATACATTACCCTCAGAGGGCTACATCCTCAGCTTATGTAAATTGGTATGGCTTCATTGTAGCTAGTGGAGCTACACTGATCAACACCAGATGAGGATATGAAGTGATCTCCTGATTACTATATTTGCTACTGTTTCATTATGTTTTACTGCTAAAATAACCTCCCATATTATCTCAGATAGTTATGAGTAACCTCCCAGCTGGGTTTGCAGGAGAAGACTCTCTGCAGTACAACCAGTGATAGCAGTGATGGGAGTGCTAGCATAGAGACAGGGTCCCAGACAACCACTGGATTTTTAACTATTATGATATCTACTTCTGGTAGGAGCCCTGGCAAATACAAAGGCCAGATGCTCTGGTCTGATCCAGCTGCTCTGCACTGCTCTGGTGGCACAAAGCAGCCATAAAACTAGGATTTGCCTGAGGAAATACTCCAGAGGTATAGAAATGACATAGCTGCTTTTTATGCTACTCCATCCTAAGCTCCAATGCAGGGATCAGGTTAGAGGGAAAAGCTATGATGACTTAGTATTGGCTACACATAACTTGTTTCCAAATCACATAATGACCATGTGTAAGTGGTTCTCAAACATCATTGCACCGTGACCCCTTCTGACAACAAATATTAATTACTACACGACCCCAGGAAGGGGGACTGAAGCCTGAGCCCGCCCGAGCCCAGCTGCCCAGGGTGAGGAGGCCAAAGCCAAAGCCCGAGTTCCACTGTCCTGGATGGGGTGGTGGAGCAAAAGCCAAAGCCCAAGGGCTTCAGCCCCAGGCAGGGGGCCTGTAACCTGAGCCCTGCCACCCAGGGCTGAAGACCTCGGGCTTCGGCTTCAGCCCCAGGTGGTGGGGCTTGGGCTTCAGCTTCAGCCCCAGGCAGTGGGGTCTGCGCTTGAGCTTTGGCCCTGGAACCTAGCAAGTCTAAGCCAGTCTTGGCGACTGCATTAAAACAAGGTCACAACCCACTTTGGGGTCCCGAACCCACAGTTTGAGAACTACTATTATAAATCTATAATCAAGCCATAGTATGATTCTGGAAGAATCCTTTTCATGTACTCAGCTGCTCCCTATTTAGGATAGGGAGAGCCATTGTTACATTAGTGCCCATGCCCATGTCCATCTGGGCAGAAAAATTAATTCTGTCCCTAAGCAGAAGAGAAGAGCCACCTCTGTGCCCCATCTCTGGAAACCCAGGTGGTGGTTTGTGTTTTCACTGCTCCTATATCCAGACTGTCTACACCAGACACAGTTCTGAACCACATTTGGTGAGGAGACACTGCACCATTTCAGAATAGTTCTATTTAGCAGGGATCAGCAGTATGGATACAGCAATCCATGTTCAGCAGGACTATGTCTGACAACTGTTTCATTACATGCTTGTGGCTACCATGGTTTACTGCTGTAATTTAAACAAGTCCTTGATGCTGTTACTAAGATGAAATTTCCAACTCTGGAATGCAAGCTCAGTGCTATGATCACTTAGAAGCCCTGGAAGAGGACTTGAGGAGTCAGCACAGTAAAGTAGGAGATGGACATCTAAGGCACAAATGTTTAAAGAAGGTATAAAATTCACTGACCTCTTCTAGCCAACCAAGTCTAAAACCACTGGAAGAAAAAAAATAAAGTGTATGGAATGTGAAGCCCATTCTAGTACTTTGCGATCATATATCTGAGTGCCCTCCATTTTCACCTTACCCCCAGCTCTTTCCTTGTGAATTAGGATGATGGAGTTAGAGACAGCAGCGAAACAAAAGCATGAGGCCAAATGCTAGTGACCTTCAGATTTAGGGCATTCCCTACTAAGCCGTCTGCTAAGAAATAGGAAACTAAGGACTTGTGTACACTGCAAAATTAAGTTGACTTTATCTAATTCAACCTCGAGCCTCTGAATTATTTAAGTCGATTGTGCGTGGCCACAGCATGCTCATTGTCTCGATGGAGTGTGTTCTCACTAGCACCGTCTGCATCAATGCACAAAGCAGTGCATCGTGGGTAGCTATCCCAAAGTGCAACTTGCCGCAGTATGTTTTGGGAAGTTTGTGCAATGTCTCATGGGACCAAAACATTGTCACAGGGGAGTATAGGAACATCATTGCATCGGCATCCCCTGATGCACTGTGCTCAATGGCAAACATCCCAGTGGTTTTTGCACCTTAAAACTGCCGCATGTACACCATAACCCCAGAAGCATGGAGTCTGCTCAGTTGTGCACTCTTGCTGTGAGCATCTCAAACACCTCACACCTTCTCCTGCAGTATTTCCAGAGCCGAAGTAGGGTCCACCGCACGGAACTGCAAGCAGCCCTGCTGCAAACCATTGAAAAAAACAATTCACAGTTACTGCTGGCAGTCACAGAGCACCTGAATTCTGTTGCGCACCATTTCTTGTCCGGTGAAACAAGCCCCGACTGGTGGGACCGCATTGCTTTGCAGGTATGGGATGATGAGCAGTGGCCGCAGAACTTTTGAATACAGAAGGCCACCTTCCAGGAACTTTGTGCAGAGCTTTCCCCTGCCCTGCAGTTCAGCAACACAAAAATGAGAGCTGCTCTGACAGTGGAGAAGTGAGTGGCAATCGCTATTTGGAAGCTTGCAATGCCAGACAGTTACCAGTCAGTGGGGAATCAATTTGGAGTAAGTAAATCAACCGTGGGAGCTGCTGTGCTCCAAGTGTGCAGGGCCATTAATCAACTTCTGCTACGAAGGGTAGTGAGTCTGGGAAATGTGCAGGACATAGTGGATGGTTTTGCCACGATGGGGTTTCCTAATTGCAGTGGGGTGATAGATGGCACGCATATCCGCATCTTGGCACCAGACCACCTTGCCAAAGGATACATAAACAGAAAGGGATACTTTTCAATGGTGTTGCAAGCGCTGGTGGATCATAGGGGGCATTTCACTGACATCAACGTGATTCTCCGGAAAGATTCATGACACGCGCATCTTTAGGAACTCGGGTCCATTCAAAAAG
Source organism: Eretmochelys imbricata (assembly GCF_965152235.1). NCBI lineage: Eukaryota > Metazoa > Chordata > Testudines > Cheloniidae > Eretmochelys > Eretmochelys imbricata. Next base: position 133,162,033 of record NC_135572.1, read on the forward strand.
CTGCAATCTGGGGCTTTCTTTCCAGACCTCAAAATGAACATTGACAATGTTGAGATGCCTATAGTTATCCTGGGGGACCCAGCCTACCTCTTTCTCCCATGGCTCATGAAGCCATACACTGGCCGTCTGGACAGCAGTAAGGAACAGTTCAACTATAGGCTCAGCAAGTGCAGAATGGTGGTTGAATGTGCCTTTGGTCATTTGAAAGGGCTCTGGAGAAGTTTACTAGCAAGGTTGGATCTTAGTGAAGAGAACATCCCCATGGTTATAGCTGCCTGCTATGTGCTCCATAATATCTGAAATACAGGGGGGAAATTTTCTGCAGGGGTGGGCAGTTGAGACAGATCACGTGGCAGCCATTTTTGAGCAGCCAGACACCAGGGCTATAAGAAGAGCACAGCAAAGGGCTCTGCGTAACCGCGAGGATTTGAAAAGCCATTTCAATAATGAGTCACAGTAATGTGAGCTGCTTGTCTGCATTGTGCTTTCCCAGACCTTCACCTGGCTTGTATCATTGTCCCTGCAAATCCAACCACTGGCCCAAGCCCACAGTTTCTTCTCAAGAAAGAACATTTATTTCTCGAATCCATTTACTTATTTAACAAACATAAGTAAAGAGGGAGAACAGAAAGAAAAGGGAACCTTGGGGAAAAGAGCTTGTAAACTTGGAAGGGGAGAAACATTTTCAGCTGCGCAACATAACACCATATTCCAGACCATCAAAGATCTGTGAATGGGCGCCTTCTGTTCCTTGTACCTTCCCCTTGAGTTAAGTGAAAGGGATAACGGACTTTTCGCCCATGCCTCATGGAACGCTTGGGGGACGGTGATTCTGTGCCAGGCGATGCTGGCTGGCTGTCCACCAGGATCTGCCGAGGAACTCTACCTTCCTGCTTCTGTTCCTGCAGTTCAGCCAGATGCCTCAACATGTCTGCTTGATCCCTCAAAATCCGAAGCATCTCATCCTGCACCACACGCTCTTGCTCTTTGGAAACTTTCCTGCTCTCCATGTCCATGTCTAACTTCTTGGACAGTGAAATCCTCCACACTCTCAGCCTTGCGTCAGTTGTCCCCGTAGGCGTTCATTATCTCGGTGAACGTGTCCACCCGCGTTCTCTTTCTCTTCCTTCTAATCAGCAAAAGTCTGCTTTCAGGTGTTGATGACACGCTGAAGGACACATTTCCAGCTGTTAGTCATGAGAAAAAATAAAAGAGCCATTGTACCTGAATAAAATGTTTCCATAGCAAGGCCGTTTTCATTTAAAAAAAAAAAACTTATTACATTGGGTGCAAGCCATAACATAATCAGAATCCGTAACCGTTCACTGTGCTGTTTTGCTGCTCCAGCCATGGTGAGTAGGCCCCCCACAGGTCATTGGTGACCACACTTCCAATGACATTTGAGGAGCTAGTTGAACAATGGCCCTTCCCCATAGCTCCACGGGAAGCTGTTTACAAACAGGGTGGGGGGGGCAGGTGGGAACATTTCCACTCCCAAATTGCGGAATCTCACATGTGGGTCTCCTGTCCCCTATCAGCCACTTTAAACTACTTGCCGACCCATGCTGAGCACATTAGCAGCCACGTGGTTTGTCGATCTGGAATGTCAGGGGTGGGGTGGGTCTACATGCCCTTTTTTTCCTTTTAAGAGCACTTTTAATGAGAACTTCCCCTGTTTCCCCTACCCGACCCTATGTGATATCAGTTTCCTGAGGGTAACAGAGCCGGAAAGGAAGGAGATGCTGCAAGTGTCTGGGTATAGACCTAGTCCTTATACTGCTATGCTGTGTACCTCAATGATGCCAGCAGAGTTAATTCAGGAGTTGCATGGGAAAGTGTCCTACCATGGTGGAAGAAATAACACTGCCCTGCCCAGAAATCTTCTCCAAAGGATTGCAGAGTACCTCCATGAAAGTTTCCTAGAGAAATCCATGGAGAATTCCTGAGCTAACCTAGTCCACTTAATCATTCTTTTCCGGGGGCCAGCCTCTGCGTAGCTGGAGTGGCCTCTTGTAAGCAGAGAGCCACAGCATCTCACTTTTTCTTCCCAGTAAACATACAATATCATGAAACGTGCGTGCCCACTAAAGTTTAACTGGGCTTTGATTCTAACTGTATACTCACCAGAGGTGCCTTCCCCAGCATCACGGTCGGCCATCATGATGTCCTGTGACCCACAGGGCACCAAGGTTAAAAATATTTCCTGGCTCTCGGGGAGAATGGATCCACCACTCGCCTGTCTCCCATTCTCCTCCTCCTCCTCTTCTTCACCCACTATATCATCCTCCTTGTTGTCCCTAGACTCACACACCTGTGAGGTGTCCACGTTGCTTGTGGGGGTGCTGGTGCCCCAAGAATCACATGCAGCTTGTTGTAGAACCGGCATGTGTGGGGTTCAGCACCAGAACGACTGTTTTCGTCCCTTGCCTTCTGGTACGCTTGGCAAAGTTCTTTTATTTTCACACGGCACTGCTGTGTGTCCCTCGTGTAGCCCTTCTCCCCCATTCCATGAGCGAACTTTGCATAGATGTCAGCGTTTCTTCTGCTGGATCAGAGCTCTGCCTGCACAGAACCTTCTCCCCACACAGCGATGAGATCCACCATCTCCTGTGCAGACTAGGCTGGAGCGCATTTTGGGCATGTAGTCTCCATGATCAGCTGTGGTCAAGCTGGCATGCTCCCAGTGCTGATCAAACAGGAAATGGGAAATCATAAATTCCTGGGGCTTTAGCATGGGCTTTTTCCTGTGTACCTGGCTGCAGTGCAGCGAATTGAGAATGATCTCCAGAGCAGTCACAGATGAGCATTGTGGGACACCACCTGGAGGCCAATTTAGTCAAATTACACAATGCGACATCTGCACTACCTCACAGTTGACCCATGAAAATCGAATTAAGCACCACGCCTCTCGCAGAGGTGGATTACAGAAGTTGTCATTAGAGGCGACTTAGATGGGTGTAAAGGACCCAGTAGTGTAGACACATACATTAACAGGCTTCCTTCGACCTAATTTTTTAGTGCAGACTTGGCCTAAGGCAGGTGTGAAGCCACAATATTCAGATCTAGATTTTGAACACCCCAAAACCAGGATTGTTCAGTTCTGATATTATGATTTAGCCCATTAGTAGCTAATTATCAAATTCTGTTCTAGATCGCTGAATTTTGAACTCACCCAAAAATAGGAGGGTTTTGGATCTGAGGTTTTAGTTCAAGTTCATCTCTGATAGGAGATCAGATCCTCAGCTGGTGTAAATCAGCAGTATTCTACTGAAATCACTGAAGCTAGACTAAAAGAAAAGGAGTACTTGTGGCACCTTAGAGACTAACAGATTTATTTGAGCATAAGCTTTCGTGAGCTACAGCTCACTTCATCGGATGCAGCTCACAAAAGCTTATGCTCAAATAAATCTGTTAGTCTCTAAGGTGCTACAAGTCCTCCTTTTCTTTTTGCGAATACAGACTAACACAGCTGCTACTCTGAAACCTGAAGCTAGACTGATTTCCCCCCTGCCCTCCCCTCTGCTCCTCCCTCTGAGGAGCTGGCCCAGAAACTTCATATAATTAACTTGTTCTAAATCATGTCCTACAGGGTTTCATTTGTGTATGGAGGGACATCTCCCCTCCTTCCTAGCATCTTCTTATTGTTTCCCTTCTGACCTGGAATAAATGGTTGCCAACTAAGGCCATTTTGTTTAGATATGCTGTACTGTTCAACAATACATTGCACCAATCTCCAAGAAGGAGTATAAAATAATTCATGACACCCAGTGATAAGTAGATCCCTGTTACATTGTGGATTTGCTTACAGCTCTGACCTCTGCTCTACATAAACTGTTTTTGATTGCAAAATTGCTCTACTCCACAGTACAGCTGTGTGGAGGATGTGCAGCAGAACTGTACTCAGTCTGACAAGCTATTTAGCTATAATATTTATAACCACTGAGTAGAAATGAAGAACAGTACTTTCAGCACCTCCAAAATCTGACTTCTATAATCAGCTCAAACAGCTAGGAATGCTGCCATATGTCATAGTAACAGACTTCCCTAATGGCACATATTTAATGATGGAATGGAATAGGAAAGCGGTCCAGGAGATGCCAAGAAATAGTAAGCATAATATATTTCAACTGCTGCCTTTGCAATGGACCTCTGGCATTACAGGAGGCACCATCCCAGCCTCCTTGATACTATTAATAAAGGAGGGAATATGCCAACAAATTGCTCCATTTGCAGCAGGGAGCATCTAAAAACCCAAAGCCTTTGAACGTTGGGCAGGACCTAAACAAATCAGTGGTAGTGTGCTCCTCTTCCCCCCTGCAATGTTTTCTCCAGCCTCACCAGGCAATGAAAGATATGTGGAAAGAGCATGTCAATGGTGCTTGGGAAGAGTGCTGGCAATTATGCAATAAGGAAAGAGAAGACATTAGTTATGGAAGAAAGTTAAAGAACTAAGAGGTTCTTTAACTTGAGTTAAAGAATGAGTGACAGTAGAAAGGACAAGGGTTAGAAAGTTCAGTAGTCAGGAGGAGTGAAGTTCAGCCATGACTGGGAAGAAATAAAACAGAGAATTCTTTGTGTCCATTATTTTGCACTGTATTTTGCATAGTGTACATGTTTTCTGTTGCCATGATAATATGCCTCCTGTCTGTCATGTCTCTATTCAGTAGAGTATTGGACTATAGCATTCTCATTGTTGCATAGGGGGTTGCATATTAAAAAATATCGTCATATCTTTCCACTGCAGCACCATATAATCACTTGTTTTGTTTCTAAGTGTGACAAACTAGAAAGGGGAGGGAAGTAAAGGCTAACAAAACAATATTAAGTGTATATAATATTTTTAAATACAGTAGGCCAGATTCTACCCTGAGATACACACAACTCACATTGACTCCCAATAAGAGCTCTGCACACACATCTGAGGGCACAATTTGGCCTAATATTTTAATTATGTTTTTATTAATACTGCTGCAACGATCAGATGTTTGCAATATATGGCTACAAAAATACACAAATATATATATTTATACATACTGTATATTTGGTAAAACCTTGCAACTCAAAGAATAAAGTAATATATTAGAGATCCACTGAAATAAGGGCAGCTCATTCTGGCCTCACTCACAGTAAACAAACACTATTTTTTCTGGGAGACATCGTGGCATAGTGAATAAGATATCAGACAGGGACTTGGAAGAATTGATTTCAGTTTCAGACTCTGCCACTGCTTTGGTGGGTGACTTGGGCAACTCACTTCACCTCTCTGTACCTCAGTTTCCCCATCTGTAAAACAGGAATTATTATACTGACCTCTTTTGTAAAGTACTTTGAGATCTACTGATGAAAAGCTATGTAGAAAAGCTCTCTACTGTTATTATGGAGTTCTCCAGGTTAGCAGAAGACACCAAACCCAATGAACCCTAAGCTGGCTACAAAGAACTACAACTGTTTCAACTATAGTTACCAGCATTAACTGGGCAAAATATTTATCATGGTTGCTAGTTGTCCTTTCTTGGCTTCCTCACAATAGACAAACACCACTTCTCTGATAGGTCTTTTTTACAGCTTGATAATTAACCAATACGGCTACTATCATATTTGCAGCTAGCACAATTGTAGACAACATAATGCAAATCTCAGAAGCAGCTCTGATGGCTTGCTGTCATGTTCCTGCTACAGCACCCCCCTTAGTGGTCACCTGTGGCATCCCAAGGAGGAGATGGTACCTGTGGCTGCTCTATTGCCTGTTTCATTGCCCGGAGGTGGGAGCCCCAGGAAAAGTAGGATAGGCGCTTGACTAGATTTGAATGAGCCCAGGGGACACCTATCAAAAAACAGCTCTCTCCCGGGCCACAGTCATCCATGGCAGACAAGGAGAAGGGGGGAAAGGAGGACCATGTTCCATCTATTCCCCCTCTTTGCCACCAACATTCCTTCTGCTGACTATTCTGGCTACACACCCACCAAGGACTACCCCATACAGGAGGAATCATCAGTAGGAGATTTGTGGTTGGCTTCCTCTTCCATTGAAGCACCCAAGCAGTGCAAAAGTGCAGAACAGGGCAGAGAATCTGTCCCAATGGGTGGATTGTGGAGCCTTGATCCTTTGGAAATATGTTTACCCGCCCTCCTCCCCCAAACTGAAAAGGTTGTACACCGCAGTTGTATACAACTGAGACTATGCCACACCAGCTTTCTTTTAAAATGTTTTCACCATTGTTACCGCCCGTGATATTACACCTGTGGTACCAGTGATGTGTGTACCAACACAGACAGGCTGCCTGTCTAGACCACACTGTGATAAAAATGCCAAATGGCTAGCCTACACCGGCCGCTTCACTGCCATTGGTGAAGCTGCATCACTAGTAGCAATAGCAGGGAACTTTAAGGGGAGAAGTCTAGCATAGCCATAGCCTGCATCTTCCTTATCACCTGCTATTTTGTACCAGGTCTTTGCATATGCTAGTGTATGAGAGTAAGCTGAAGAATCAGAGATCGTGTTGTAAGAAAATACAGCACCAGTACAGTAGGCTATAGGAAGACAATAACCCTCTAGAATTCCTTGTTATATGATGGAGACAATCCAGAAGAAAAGTGACAAATCTAATCCATTTCAATATAAAGTTAGTCTATTTATAATTTGCATTAGAGTAGTGCCCCCTGAACCCAATCAGGACCAACCCCCCTGTGATGGGGTACTCTTCCCCTGAAGGGCAATACAACCTACTGGTCAGTCCTCCCCATCACACGGCATGGCCCTTTAAGAATCTGGGGTGCTCTGATACACAAAGCCTGAGAAGATATGTGGAGAGAGGAAAAAGGTCCCAAGAAGAAGTAGTATTTAGAAAGAAGTAGTATTTAGAAGGAATCCCGGTATTGGTATCTTTAAGGATCTGCAACCTGGAGCCTTGCAGACAGGGTGAGGCAGGGCTCCTGTCTCAACCAGCCAATGAGGAATGAGATGGGAGAAGGGGCCACCATAAATGATTGCCTCCGTGTTCACAGTAGAGTAGCTATCTGCAGATACTAAAGGGAATAAGAAGACTCTTCCAGGGCTCTGAGTTAACAGGCACCCTCAGAAGAGGGCTGCCAAACCCTCTGAATCTGAGGACTAAATGGGACCAGCTGAAGGAGATAAATTTCAACCCAGCTCCAGGAAGAGAGCTGAGGACTCCTGGCAAGGAAAGGTATAATAATCGTTTGAACTCTCCAAGCTCCAGGAGGAGAGCTGGGACTCTGCCATAAGGAGAGACACAAAGACTGAGCGAGAACCCTGAGGGGCCTGGGAATGGCTTAGAGGGCAGGCTTCAGAGGAACCCTGAAAGCTAGAAGCACCTTTTGCTTATTTGGGAATTCTTTGTTATGGCCCCTTTTGTATGTGGGTTTGTAACAAACATACCCAAATGAGGGTATTATTGAGTCAAGTGTCAAGATTGCCTGAAGTGAAATTTTTGGCTTCCTGGGCAGGAAGTTTGTACAACACTCCACTAACTCATCAAGGGGTAATACAGGGTAGGTTAGGCATGCCCTATGGCATCCCATCATGCTGAGTGCTGTACAAATGTACATTAAAAACCATCCTTATCTAATCTACCTATTAATATCAGCACTATGCATAAAAGTTTACTCCATTCAAAATACAAATTTTCTACAAGTGTAACAAAAAGATTTTTGTGGCCCAAAATTGCCAAATAGGTTAATTCTTTAAGAGCTTCATTATGCATAAGGAAATGTTAAAAACATAGCCGTGTGCTCTTTCTATTTTTCTTTTCTCATAGCTGCTGACTGCTGATGTATGTGTGTATTCACACTGATAATCGGCCACCTCCTCTTCTTTCTCTCCCCCTCTTGCTTCATTCTTTTCACGCTGCCACAATCCTTTGTTGGTGGCAATAATCACACAATTAGATCTGAAAGAGAAATTTCAGAGAATAAAAATAATAAAATATTTTTGACACTTTCACAAAAGCATGAAACCTCAGGTTTTGGGAGAGGGATTTTTTGAGGGGGAGTGCTTGTTTGTGTGCTATGATTGGGGGTAGGAGGAATTCAGAAATTTTAGGCAAAGGAAAACTGAAATGTTTAGCCTGACAGAAACATGGAAATGATGATGATATTACAAGGACTGGGTTGTGAAACCACTACAGGCTAGTTATCAAATAGTTCCTTTTTTCCCCACAAAAGTACTCTAGTAAGGACAATGGGTAGCTTTTTAAAATTACATTTTTTGATATCTGCTTAAAGTTGTACAGGCTTTTTCTTCAGTGAGGATAGACAGCATGAGAACAGTCCAACCCATCCTACAGGAGCTCTGACCAGATGGATCACCATTAGAGCCAATACTAGCCTAGCTGCATGGAACTCAGGCCCCAATCCTACCATATCAATGTAGTTTGGGTTGAGATATTTGAATGGGATGCTTCACCTCTCCCTCCAAAACTCTGAAGTGTTCAGAGGGCCTAGTTTTGGGATATATCTGGTAGTACTACACAACCTAAATCAGATAACCCATTACTGCTCTCCATTCAGGAAAGGGGGAGAATCCATTGATTACATGAGCTCAGTTCCTCAGCTCCAGTTGGAAAAAGGCTTTAATTAAAACCTAAATCCTTTATCTTTAAAAAGACAGAAATCTCACAGGAGGCCCTCAGGATGATGTAAAAGATGACAGAAAGCAAGGCAAACTCCAGCCCTCTTTGACTATGATATGGCTTTTCAAGCAAGCACAACTAATCTAGGCAACTGGGGAACAGATACAATGGCAGATCAAATTCAGTATAAACAATTGCAAGGTAAACGTACAAAATCCATGATGGGTTCTATGTTAACTGTAATGACATGGGGAAGGGGCGAGATTTGAGTGCAGTTTAACATGGTTGAATGTTCTTTTATGGTTTTTTGATGGAATATGTATGTTATAACAGTTATCATAGTTATGCTAGACATTTGTTACTTCTTTTTGCCAAAATGCTTCTTCATTCTTCATTTAAGCACATTGCTGTTTGTGTTGGTGGTCGTTGCAGGACTAATTATGACATTTATATATGGTACTTCAACTTAAAGTGCAACTGGCTACACTTGAGCTGTCAGCGGGAAAATAAGAAACAATGCCGGCAGGAAATCTAGATGATGAGGAGAAAAACCAAAGACTGCAAGAGTTACTAAACATAGTTTGTGTTAGACCTTCTGCACGATTCTGCTATTCTTATAGTCTATCAGCTAAACATAAGGCTCCATGGGGCTTCCAGAGTTATTAATAGGGGAGTTGAAGCAATATCTCAACTCTGTCATGTGCTTTGTTTTATTATATTGGCTATTACTGTGATTAAAGTTATATTGAATTACATCATTATGACCATAATAAAATATAAACAGGCTAATATTTCTGTAAAACTTTCTGGCTCCTATCTTATTTCCTGACTTTCAGATATGTGGAAGAACACAGGTGTGCCACAAAAGCAGCGTTTAGTAATCTTTGCTGTGTCTGGTATGTACTGGTAGTTCTGATTAGCTGCTTAGACCCAGGTATGTTCTTTCTGTGCAGTTTAGCTCAGCATTTTATTCAAAACTCATTCTACATTAGAAAATGAATCTATTGACTAAAATTAAAAAAAAAACCTCTTTCTATCTCTCTTCTAAGACAATACACAAATTGCTGGTCTGACCAAACATTTAAAATAGGTAGAAAAAAGAATGACATTCACAGACCTAGATGTACAGAGGAAATCCCCTCTTTAACCATCTAAGGTAGCAACCAGCAGTTGAAAGATGAAGCTTTCTTAAAAACAACCAGCTCGAGAAAGCTGACAGGAAAGATTACATTATGAATAGTGTGACTTTTTAGGAGGATTTCAAACACAGATGGAGAATACTAATTCCTTTGCATTAGCCACCAGAACCTTTTATGTTTTTTGTTAAGTGTCTTGCATGTTCGATGTGGAAAAACAAAGTTTATGCCACATGGAATGGGAATATTTTGACCAGCTAGAAGGTCTGAAGGCCTCATCCCCAGTGCAGGAAACTACAAGTTGAGGTCACAGTATGGGGCTACTCTCTTGCCTGGATAGAAAAATTCAGGCCCACACATGGAAGGATGGTGATAACAGCTAATCTAATCTAATATAGTTTTGTTGGCATAATCTCTTGAAGGGGTACTCACCTTCCCTACTATTGTCTGAGAAGGAAAAAGTAAGGCAGGGCCATGGGAGGAGTGAATAGGGAAGAGCCTGTCTGGACCACAGTCATCTGGGAAGGAACTTTCCATTACAAAACCAAAGTTAAAAATTGTCCAACAGCTCCTGATTGTAGTAATGATGCCCATAGTGCAACTGTGTGTGTGTGTGGGGGGGGCAGGTAGTTCCAGTTGTGGAGGCTGGAACTGCCCATGCCTAGCTAGTTGAGAGTGAAAGTCTTTCGTGATATTTCAAATTATTTGGATTAATATTTATGAATCTCTGCTTTTTTGCAATCGTGTATCTGAAAGCAGAATTTGGCCCTTCACATTGGGTATAAGTGCTTCATTTTATGCCAATTCTTACCCTTTTTTCTCTTTTGCTGCTTTTTCCCCTCCCCTCCCCTGCATTGCATGCTGACCCACCTATGGGCAGTGACACACAGATAACTACTGACATAGTGACATTACTAAATAAATTGTTACGGCAGTTTACCCCACGCATGGAAAAAATAAAGATAAATAAATGCTTAATTTGTGATTGCCAGTAATTAAATTATAAGGCCTTCAAAAAAGGGACTCTCAACTACATCCTCTCTCCATTCCTCAGTAGGGTTGCCAGCTTTCTATTCACTCAAAACCAAACACCCCTGCACCACCCTCTGCCCTGCCCCTCCCCTGCAGCCCTGTCCCACCCCTTCTCTGGGGCCCCACCCCCGCTCATTCCATCTCCCCTCCCTCCATCACTCGCTTTACCCCACCCTCACTCATTTTCACCAAGCTGGGATGGGGGTTGGGGTGTGAGAGGAGGGTAAGTGCTCTGGCTGGGAGTGTGAGCTCTGGGGCAGGGCTGGGGATGAGGGATTTGGGGTGCAAGAAGGGGCTCGGGATGGGGCAGGAGGTTGGGGGATGGGGTCCCGGCTGTACTTACCACAGCTCCCAGGAAGTGGCCGCCACGTCCCAGCAGCCCCTAGGCACATGGGCAGCCAGAGAGGCTCGGCATGCTGCCCTTGCACCCGCAGGCACTGCCCCAGCAGCTCCCATTGGTTGCAGTTCCTGACCAATGGGAGCTGCGGAGCTGGCTCTTGGGAAGGGAGCTTCTCGCGGAGCCTCCTTGGCCGCCTATGCGCCTAGGGGCCACAAGAACCTGGTAGCCGCTTCCGGGAGCTGCATGGAGCCAGGACAGGCAAGGAGCCTGCCTTAACCCCGGGCTCCCACTTCCGCTGAGCGGACTTTTAATGGCCCGGTTGGTGGTGCCGATCGGAGCCGCCAGGTCCCTTTACGACTGGGCGTTCTGGTTGAAAACTGGACGGCTGGCAGCCCTATTCCTCAGGTCTTTTTATGTCAGATAAAAAATCTTGAGAAGTATTAAAGGGCTCTAAAAGCCCTTGTTGTGGCTGGGGGAGGATTCCAATGATGCAGGCATTTTGGAGGACAGTTGTAAGGCTGCCTTCTGAGAATCCCCTAGCAATTAGGGGCATAGGGAAGGTCCAGGAACAGGGCTGGGGGTAGGTGGGTTGTGTCAGGGGCAAAGCCTCAACCTTACTGAGGGAGGCTACTTAGGCCCCCACAGCTGTCTAAATTATGTGAGAGGTTTCTCCAGTCCCTGGCACAGTGCAGGGTGGGTTGGGTGCAAGAGCGGCTTAAAAATATCTTTGGAGCCCCCTATCAATTTCAGGTTTTGAATTCTGGTACAGACCAGAATCTTAGAGCTGGGGATCTATTTCCAATTCTGCCAGTGGCCCTTTGGATGACCTTAGGCAAGTCACACCCTGTGCCTCAGTTTCCCTATTTGAAAAATGGAGATAATGATACTGACTAAGGAAATATGCCATATAAGAGCTAGATTTTATTATATAACATAAGAAGCCTCTGCACTACCACAATACAAATACTAATAATTAAAAATACTTTCTGCTTTAAAAGATGAATGTATTGTTTTTCAGGGAGGGGAAAGGGAAATAGGGTGGAAGGGAGTTAGGCACTTAAATCCCTTTGAGAATCTGGGCCCTTGAGATCTACTGATCTACTGAAAAGCTATATCCATGTGAAGTATTAAGTTATTACACTATTACCACAAAGTACACAACTATCACACTACTGTAGGATTAATCATTCACCACACATGGTCTGATTCTGCCAGCCCTCCACTCACAAAGCTAGTCAATGAGACGAGTAAGCTCTGAACGCTCACAGGATCAAGCTCAAAATATAACTAAGGGTATGTCTGCACTGCCTCCAGCTCTATAAATTCCACTGTGAGGACACCATCTCTGATCAAGCTATTGCACTAAAATAGAACATGGAAGCGGGAGGGGCTAGCTGCCCTGATTGCTGTCCCATCTGAGACTATAGGCATGTATTCAGGATGGCTAGCCTCTCCCATCACTCATGCTGCTGTGGCCACACTTCTATTTTTAGCACGCTAACTTGATTAGAGCCAGCATGGATATGCCTCCTGGACCTGGAATTTACATCTTTCAGCTCCGTTGAAGACATACTCTAAGATTAAAGACCTTATTTTTCTCTTTATGACCAACTTTTTTCATTAAGATACAACTGAAAGTGACTTTTTAGATTTGTTCGCTCTGCCATCTTCCAAGATATAACTTATTTGCCAATTTCCATTTTTGTAAAATCAACCTCTTTTCTAGGGCTTAATTAAAATTTCTCTCCAGATCAATGTGGTTCTGCTGTTGGCTGCTTACCAATTTCCTTCTCAGTTACTTTACTTTGTGTGCATGTCAAAACCATCACATTGGTTACTGTTATGATGAAGGCTGCGTGTCTGTCACGGAAGTCATGCTTCTCAGTCACTGCTTAGGCAGCCCCTGAGACAGCCACGCTGGCCGCTGCTGGAGCAGACTCGGGGCCAGCAGCACCAGCTACTACCCATGCGGCCCCGGACAGCTGGCCCTGGGGACCGCCTGAGCAGCGGCCAGTGAATGGCCCAGGGGGTGGCCAGAGCACCCGCTGCTCAGTGGCTCTTGGCAGTTGGCCCCAGGGACCACCTGGGCAGCAGCCCTGGGGATGGTCAGAGCAGGGGGCACCCAAGCAGTGACTAGTGCCACTGGCCACGTAGATGGTCCGAGCAGTGGACGGTGAGGCTGGCGTCAGGCCCCACAGAGCAGCAGTGCCCCAAGGTACTCCAGAGCAGCAGCCCCCTCGGGACTCCCCAGCTAAGATTTAGTCAGGGGTATTTATAATAATGGTCATGGACAGGTCACGGGCCATGAATTTTTGTTTATTGCCTGTGACATGTCCATGACTTTTACTAAAAATACCCATGACTAAATCGTAGTCTTAGTTATGATTATTATTTAGAGCCCAATGTGTGCACGGTGCTATATAGATATAAAGTCAAACAAGAGCCCCCCACCCTGAAGTGCTTGCACTCCAATTGATGTGAAAACAAATGACAACATCAGCCACACAAAGGGAAGCAAGGTGTTGTCAGTGCAGGATGGGAGAGGTGGAAAAGTTATTTTGTTCTTTGGACTAGACTGTGGCTACATCAAGCAAAGAACCAAGAGAGATTGAGGCTTACTGAGGTACAGTTCCTCCCTGAAGTCTCGCTGGGGACTGGGCAGATTGACCCTTCATTCTGTCAGTCCCTGGGAAGCATGGTCCCAACCCCTTCCAAGACATATCTGCTCCCAGAGTTGACTCAATGTGGTTCTTAATTTGATTTGCAATCAGCTGCATTATCTTGTAATGTTGAACATCTTGAGGGGAGGGGAGTTTGGTATTTTTTCCCCCTGAAATGCTATTCTATTTTGTGGCCTAAGGAGAAAAGTGGCAAAGAGCAGCAACCAAGTAGAGATTAGTGAGGGCAGGCAGGCAGAAGAAGTAGATTCTGAGGAGGGATTTGCAGGAGAATAAGGTATCTCAGAGCACTGGAGGAGGGAGGCATACAAAGAGACATGAAAGGCATTGCCAAGTCATGAGTGAGAGAGACAGACAAAGAGGGCATGAAGGTGAAATAGATTACATTTAAACAGGATTATTTAGAAAGAACCTGTGCTTCAAATCTTCCTTTCAGTTCTATAGGGTTTAATATGAAAGTATGTGCCTGGGATTTTCTCAGCACCAAAACAGTGGGTTACAACAGCCCTGTACATTCCCCCTGTTATTTCATTCAGGATGCTTTGACATCAGTGAGGACCATGCAGATTAAACCCAGACAGCTCATAACCCTCGTCAGGATTTTTCGTCCTCCTTAAAAAAAAAAAGCTGATGTAATTCCCTAGAGCCCCTGCTATGGTATTCCTATTGCATAGCTGCATAATCTTGCTGGTCTGTTTTGAACATCTCTGCCCCCTGGGTTGAGGGCCATTTAGTTAAATTATTTTTCATGTGTATGTAAGGGGACTGTTGCCCCCTTACTAACATTCAGTGGGGGTGTTTTAGTTGCTAGCTCAAGTACTAAAAAGGGGGAAGGGTCGATGGGGAATCAGGACCCTGAGACTGACAGCTCCCAGGAACAATGGGGAGAGGCCAATGCTCCTGGTCAGCCTGAATAACAGGGCGGGCAGGCTAATCAGGAGGCCAGGGAGGTCCCGTCCTCCTCCGTGTGAGCTGGATTTGCCTGGGTCAGACAGAGTGGGGCCGAGCTAAGGAGAAAGCAGGGGCCCAAGCTAAGCTGGGGAGCAGAGCTATGCCAGATCCAGAGGGACCAGAAAAGCAGCCCAGAGAGAGCAGACCCTGTCCTGCGAGCAGAGCTGCAGCCCCAAAGCCAGAGGCACAGCCCAGAGAGAGCAGACTTGCCCTGGGAGCAGAGCTGCAGCAACCAGAGCCAGAGGGGCCAGGAAAGCAGCCCAGGAAGCAGGTCAGTGCTGGGAACAGAGTCACAGAAGCCTGCAGAGCAGACCTGTCCTGGGAGCAGAGCTGTAGCAACCAGAGGCAGAGGGGGCCAAGGAAGCAGCCCAGGGAGCTGGAGACAGAGCAGCAGCAGCAGCAGTGCTGAGACAGAGTGGTGGAGCTGGGGCTGGAACAGTCCAGAGCTGGGTGCGGTGAGCAGCTGCGGAGAGCGAGAGGGACCCTGGGCAGCGGGCCCAGCACAGGGAGACGCCTCAGCCAAGAGGCTCTGCAGGCCAGGCTTGAACTGTAACCCCGACATGGCAGGGGTGACACTGGGTAGAGGGGTCCTACCAGAGCAAGTGTAGGTTGATGTGTTTCCTTTAACCTTTCCCATTTTTCCTTATTCTTTTTAAAATTAATTGTTGATTAAATAACAGCACCAGTACAATAGGATATATAACTTGCATTTGCTTTAACTTGTATGTAATGGTCAGTGGGTCAGAGAAGTACCTAGTGCAAAGAGAGTACCCCAGAGTGGGGACACCCTAGCCCCTGTCCTAGGTGACCACAGCAGGGTTGGGGGTCAAGCCCCCCAGGAATCCTGGGCCCAGCCTTATTGGGGTTATGAGGACTCCGCCAGACAGGAAAGTGGAAGGGGAGTCCTCAAGGACAGGGAGGCCATTGGGTAAAGGAAGTGGGAGCGAGGACTCAGATCCTTTCGCTAGCCCACTTCACTGGGTTACTACAGAAGCCAGGAAAGTTCCCCACAATAGCGGGACTATTCCCCCGCTTACATAATTGGCAGCACGAACAGGATCCTATCCACAGGGTCCACCCCATTGGTTTACTGGTTGAGTTCTGGTAGCACTGTCCAGGCCTAGTCAAGAACCCTGCCATGGCTGGAACTGAGGAACTACGGGCCCAGTTTTCTGAACTTCAGTGCAGATTGTCAGATCAAGCTGAGGCATTACAACAAGCTAGAACAGAACAGAGAGAAGCCTTATCACTGGCTAAGGAGGTAATAGACCAACAGGCAGCAGAAGCTAAGAAACCCCCTACTATTGATGTCCCATGGGAGCGGAAGGTCACGGAGTTTGGTGGCTTCCCGACTAGACCAGGAGACATTATGGTAGAGGAGTGGGTCAAATCTGTGAAGGCGGCTCTGCGTGTGCTAAGAGTACCTGAAGAAGATTGTGTAGACTTCGTAGAGGAGCACCTCAAGGGCCAGGCCGAGGCCACAGTAAAATTCATGGCAGTGGCAGACAAAAAGATGTGGAAAAGGTATTTGAACTCCTCCTGGAAGTGTATGGAGATAAGGTACCTATTGGAACCCGACTAAAGGAGTTCTTTGAGCGAAAGCAGGAGCCCGGTGAAACTATCCAGGCATATGCATATGACTTCCAGGAGAGGATGAGCAAAGTGGAGCGGCGAGACCCTCAACGAGTTCCAGACCCAGATACGGTTCTGAAGGAGCAGTTAGTGCTGGGGCTTCAGGATGATTCCCTCCACTGCGAAATAAAAAGGAGGTTTAAGGAAGAGCCCAATAAGAAGTTTCATGAACTCATGCAGGCTGCCATTATGTGGTCAGAAGAAGAGGAAGTTCCTGTGACAGAGACAGCCAAGCCTAACCCCCGTACACAAAGTGGGGACCTAGTGAATACAGCTGCTGGAGAAAAGGCCCTGCCCCAAACACAGTTAACACTGGAAAGTTTAAGTGAGGCTGTCCAAAAACTGGCTGTCCAACAGGAGGAGATGATAAAAGTGATGACTGAGTTAATGAAAGAAAAAAATCCCATTAGTATGTCAAAGTATCGAAGGGCACCGGAATCCCGAAGAGCCCCACTAAAGGATGAGCTGGGAAGGTACATCTGTTACACTTGTGAAAAGCCAGGGCATTCTAGCCAGGAATGTCCATTGAGAAGGAGAACAGAGTCCTACCCACTGAAAACCAATGAGGCACCAGGAGCAAGTGGTCCATCTACAGTACAAGGCCAAGCAGTGGCAGAAGGATTCCTAGGCCTCTCCTTGGTGGAAAGGTTTCAGAGTAGCAGCCTTGTTAGTCTGTATTCGCAAAAAGAAAAGGAGTACTAGTGGCACCTTAGAGGCTAACCAATTTATTTGAGTATAAGCTTTCGTGAGCTACATCCGATGAAGTGAGCTGTAGCTCATGAAAGCTTATGCTCAAATAAATTGGTTAGTCTCTAAGGTGCCACTAGTACTCCTTTTCTCCTTGGTGGAAAATCACTCTGCATACAGTGTTGAAAGGAATGTGGGCAGTGTCAGCATATCTAGTGACTTCTGTAAGCGAGCATTTGGAAACTGTCTAACTGCTGAACTATATATAGCAGCGGTGAAGACCAGATGTTTGTTAGATACTGGCTCAGAAGTCACCACCATTACTGAGTCGCATTTTCAAAAATATTTGAAAGACGAGGAGCTGACCATGCACAGCACACAGTTTGTACGTCTAACAGCAGTTAATGGACTGGCAATCCCAGTGGTGGGATGCCTCGAAGCAGACATAGACTACATGGGCCAGACACTGCCAGGGAAATGCATCTTCATCCTGAAAGATAAAGACTCTGAAGGGAGCCATATGGGAGAAGGAGTCCTCAAGGGCAGGGAGGCCACTGGGTAAAGGAAGTGGGAGCGAGGACTCAGATCCTTTCGCTAGCCCACTTCACCAGGGTAGTGCAGGAGCCAGGAAAGTTCCTCACAATAGTGGGACTATTCCCCCGCTTACATGTATATTTTCTTTGTGTTTTTCTTAGGTAACTAAGGGGGGATGTGGGAGTGAGATAAGGAAAGGTGATGAAATTGTCAGTTAAGAAGCTGAAGCTCTGCACAGTATTAAATAACCCAGAGGGAAATTGGAGAGAGTAGCTTTTGTGCTCCAGCCTCAGTTTTCCATTGATTAGGTAAAACTGAAGTGGAAGGCATTAAATGACAAACTGCTGTCTCTCTTTGGCAGGGACCCCACCCTGGCTATATCAACAGCTGAGGGACTCAGGCTCAGCTCTGATCCTCTGCCTCCCTCTCCTGCACAGCAAGTCATCATTTAATTGAGTCTGAAAACCTGCTTATTTGAGCACACCCATAGGTCTCATAAATGCTTTACTGTTACATTCATCTTGGCTCGAGGGCTGAAGGATCACATAACCAAGCCTTTGCCTGATCCCCTCAAAATATGAGTCTGCAACAACAACAACAAATCAGCCTTCAAAGATGCAGAAAAACACACATGCTAAGCTTTTCTTTAAAGGAATTAGAACAAATGTACTCCCTCAATCTGTGGCCATTCACTTCCAAAAGCAACATCTTAGAAATCAAAGGAGACACTCAAGTAGGGGAGGCCAAAACCATCTGAATACAAATAACTGTTTATGACCTTGTGAAGAAAAATCATTTTTATCATATATTACAAAACAGCTTGCTGTCTCTGTGTCTCTTTTTCTTGCCACCTAAAAAGTAGGTCAACAATTTTCCTAGCTTTCAAAAGAAAATGAGCAGAATTTAATTTTAGTTGTAAACAGAGAGTCATAGTTTTGCCCTTAAAGTGTTTTCATAGTACAGTAGTTATAAATAAAGCTAGAAGTCAGGTTATACTGTATTATATATATTGATCACATTGATGGCTGGATCCCACATACACCCTGGATTTTCATTGGTTTATGTCAACTGTGGAATGTATGCCAGAGGAAGCTGGAAGTGACATGAAGTCCCAGCTTTCTTTGCACTGGAGGGATGAAGCCAGGACAGCCCCCAAACTCGGTAGTACTAGTTGGGAAGGATGTGTGAGCAGGGTAGCCAGAGAATTTGCTGATTCCGCACATCCCCCTACAAATGTCAACTGGCGAGGATGCTACAGCGTCTGGTCTTAAGCTGAGCATGCATCCCCACCCCATTCTAGCAAAACCTCAAAAGAAGAGTCACAGTCATATGCCTCCTCGGGCACAATGCATCTCACTGCACCAACGCTAGTGAATCCAAAGGACTATATATATTTCCTTGCTACTAAATAAAATTAATAACAAAAACAAAACAGAAAGATATGCTTCAAAAGACTGTGATGACTAGTTAGGAGAAGGTTTCGGTTTGACTGTCAGGGTCAGGGATTTTCAGTAAGAGAGCTAATCCCTTTATCAATTGTAGCGTGGTGTGAAAGTTCTCTAGAACATGAGTGAAGAAGGCAGACATGCACACACAAAGAAAAATCTGATCAATTTAATGGCAGCTGCAATTATGCACTTTTTTAAACCCTTCTTGATAATTTTCTGAAAGAAACTTTATTTCACCAAAGAGAGAGAGAGAGAGAGAGAGAGAGAGAACCTTTTCCACTGTAATCTTTCTTCAAGTTAATTTCCTTTTAGATCTCAGTTGTTGTGATGCATTAGCATCATTCTATTATACAGTAACTGTATTGGAACTGAGGGTTATTTTTTTAGCTTAGTTACAAAAATTGTACCTGCATTAGTGAGTTCAACTGAATACTAAAACTCAGTTATGTGGCATAGAATAATTGCACTCAGTCTGGATACACAAGGAATTTTCAATGGCTTTTTATTATTATTATTTTATTTTACTTTATTACTTGCATTACAAATGTGAGCATTAGTGGTGTTTGTAATGTGTCCAGTGTTTCTGATGGATACTCAGCAAACTGTAAGCAGGCTTTTCATTTGCATCTGCTCCATTATTAGGTCTTATTTTCCTGCCAATGTGCCCATTTTACAATGAGTTTTTTTTTTCAGATGTCAGACTGAGTAAAGTGGCTGAAGCAGCAAGAGATCAAACAGACTGTACAAATAAAAATCTTCAAAATATATATTAATAACTCTTACTTCCCACAAAATATGGTTTATAAGAATTTTTAACCAAGGTTGCCAACCGGGTACTATTTAGAAAACAGACCCTCCAGCAGGAATGTCGGATGGTCTCCTGCCCGGCCTCTTCCTCCCGAGGCTTCACCCCTGCCCTGCCTCTTACCCCGAGGCCCTGCCCCCCATCCACTCCTTTTCCCCCCTACCTCCTGTCACTCGCTGCTTTTCCCCTCCCACCACCAGCCCCATCCCTGGGTCAGGAGGGATTCACCTGCAGAGCCAGGGCTTGGAGCTGCAGCCGCCTGACGAAGATAGGAGATGGCCCCGGCTGAGTAGGGGCTGGAGTGGGTGATGACCTGGCGCCTCCTCGCCTCTAGTAACTGAACTTTGGACGTCCGGTCAGTTGATCTGACCAGACACCATCACATCGCCTTTTGGGCCAGACTTTCCAGTCGAAAACCAGGCATCTGGCCACCCTAAGGGTTAGATTCTGTTACGATCTTTCAAGTTTTCCAATTGTTATTGCATCAATCATAGAATCATAGAATATCAGGGTTGGAAGGGACCTCAGGAGGTCATCTAGTCCAACCCCCTGTTCAAAACAGGACCAGTCCCCAACTAAAGCATCCCAGCCAGGGCTTTGTCAAGCCTGACCTTAAAAACTTCTAAGGAAGGAGGTTCCACCACCTCCCTAGGTAACGCATTCCAGTGTTTCACCACTCTCCTAGTGAAAAAGTTTTTCCAAATATCCAACCTAAACCTCCCCCACTGCAACTTGAGACCATTACTCCTTGCTCTGTCATCTGGTACCACTGAAAACAGTCTAGATCCATCCTCTTTGGAACCCCCTTTCAGGTAGTTGAAAGCAGCTATCAAATCCCCCCTCATTCTTCTCTCCTGCAGACTAAACAATCCCAGTTCCCTCAGCCTCTCCTCATAAGTCATGTGTTCCAGTCCCCTAATCACTTTTGTTGCCCTCCGCTGGACGCTTTCCAATTTTTCCACACCCTTCTTGTAGTGTGGGGCCCAAAACTGGACACAGTACTCCAGATGAGGTCTCACCAATGCCCAATAGAGGGGAACGATCACGTCCCTCAATCTGCTGGCAATGCCCCTACATATACATCCCAAAATGCCATTGGACTTCTTGGCAACAAGGGCACACTGTTGACTCATATCCAGCTTCTCGTCCACTGTAACCCCTGGGTCCTTTTCTGCAGAACTGCTGCCTAGCCATTCGGTCCCTAGTCTGTAGCGGTGCATGGGGTTCTTCCATCCTAAGTGCAGGACTCTGCACTTGTCCTTGTTGAACCTCATCAGATTTCTTTTGGCCCAATCCTCTAATTTTTCTAGGTCCCTCTGTATCCTATCCCTACCCTCCAGCGTATCTACGTCTCCTCCCAGTTTAGTGTCATCTGCAAACTCGCTGAGGGTGCAATCCACACCATCCTCCAGATCATTTATGAAGATATTCAACAAAACCGGCCCGAGGTCCAATCCCTGGGGCACTCCACTTGATACCGGCTGCCAACTAGACATGGAGCCATTGATCACTACCCGTTGAGCCCGACAACCTAGCCAACTTTCTATCCACCTTATAGTACATTCATCCAGCCCATACTTCTTTAACTTGCTCTCAAGAATACTGTGGAGACTGTGTCAAAAGCTTTGCTAAAGTCAAGGAACAACTTGTCGACTGCTTTCCCCTCATCCACAGAGCCAATTATCTCATCATAGAAGGCAATTAGATTAGTCAGGCATGACTTGCCCTTGGTGAATCCATGCTGACTATTCCTGATCACTTTCCTCTCCTCTAAGTGCTTCAGAATTGATTCCTTGAGGACATGCTCCATGATTTTTCCAGGTACTGAGGTGAGGTTGACTGGCCTGTAGTTCTCCAGATCCTCCTTCTTCCCTTTTTTAAAGATGGGCACTACATTAGCCTTTTTCCAGGCATCCGGGACCTCCCCCGATCACCATGAGTTTTCAAAGATAATGGCCAATGGCTATGCAATCACATCCGCCAACTCCTTTAGCACTCTCGGATGCAGCGCATCTGGTCCCATGGACTTGTGCTCGTCCAGCTTTTCTAAATAGTCCCGAACCACTTCTTTCTCCACAGAGGGCTGGTCACCTCCTCCCCATGCTGTGCTGCCCAGTACAGTAGTCTGGGAGCTGACCTTGTTCATGAAGACAGAGGCAAAAAAAACCATTGAATACATTAGCTTTTTCCACATCCTCTGTCACTAGGTTAATCAAGTGGGGTCTCCTCCAGCATACCTTACTTAGAGAAATCTTCCATCCTAGAAAGAGTTAGAGGTGAGTCGCATCATACGCGCATTTAACTTACACAAATTCAACTATATGCAGTCTGCAAAAAAAAAAAGAAAAATAACAAGATACCTGTAAATAGTGTGGGCGATTCTGCCCACCATTCCTCTCAATGAGCTTATGCCCCGGAGTGAGCGTGAGATGGGAGACGTGAATCTGCTGTTCGTTCAGTCGGTCTCAGTTCCTGTGTGCCTCTCATAGTATAAGCATGTTGCTGCACTGAGTGTGATCCTAGTGTTTAAAGTTACGTATTTTTCATACAACATGGCCCCTAAACGCAAGCCAACTACTTCATCTGGTGCTCAACCGAAGAAACTGTGATCTGTTCCAACGCTGGAGGAAAAACTGACTGTGTTGGACTTATTGAGAGATGGTATGTTGGTCTCCAACTTGGCGTGTAAGTATGGCCGCAACAAATCTAGCATCCGTGCCATCAAGATTCGAGAGAGAGAAATTCATCAAACCGTGGCATCAAGTGCTCCAATAACTGCTAAGGTGACGAGCCAGGTGCATGATAAGACTTTAGTGAAGACTGAAAAGGCATTAAACTTATGGCTGGAAGACACGAACCATAAACGTGTGCCTATCGATGGCAACACGTTGCGAGAAAAGGCTCTTAGCCTCTACGCGCTGTTCAAACCTCCCAACGAAGAGGGACAGCCTTCTGATGAGAAGGAATTCAAAGCCAGCCAAGGTTGGCTTAACAGTTTTAGGAACTGCTTCAACCTCAAAAACATGCAGACTACTGGTGAAGCTGCATCTGCCAATTAAGAGGCAGCAAAAGCCTACCCCGAACAATTAAAGGAAATCAAAGAAGAAAAGGGCTATCTTCCGGAACAAGTTTTTAATGCTGATGAGACTGGGCTCTTCTGGAAAAAAATGTCCAACTGCACTTACATTTCGAAATCAGAAAGACAAGCCCCTGGCTTCACAGCTAAAGACCATGTGACCGTATTGTTTTGTGGCAATGTAGCTGGGCATTTAATAAAGCTGGGCTTGCTCTACAGGGCTGCAAATCCCCGTTCCCTAAAAGGCAAGAACAAAAATCTCCTGCCTGTGTTCTGGCAATCAAATAAAAAGGCTTGGATGATGGCAGAATTATTTCTGGATTGGTTCCACTGGTGTTTCATTCTGGAGGTCAAGCGGTACCTCGAAGAGAAAGGACTTGACTTTAAAGTGTTGCTGATCATAGACAGTGCTCCTGGCCACCCTGAGGCTCTCAGGTTTGCACATAACAACATTGAAGTCGTCTTTCTCCCCACCAATACCACCTCCATCCTGCAATCTCTCGACCAAGGCATGATTCGCTGTTTCAAGGCCACGTACAAGAGACTTACATTCTCACGGATACATAGCGCTATGGATGCTGATCCCAATCTTAATGTGATGGAGTGTTGGAAGTCCTTCAACATTGCTGATTGCATCACTTATATTAAACAGGCAACGGATGCAATCAAGCCTGAAACAGTCAATGCATGTTGGCGAAACCTATGGAAAGAATGTGTGAATGATTTTATGGGTTTCCCGACCACTGAGAAAGAAGAGAAATGCATTGTTCAGTTGGCCAGGCAAGTGGGCGGTGATGGCTTCGTTGACATCCTTGAGGAAGAAATTGAAGAATTAATTGAGAGCCATAGAGAAACATTAACTAACGAAGAGTTAGAGGAATTGATAAAATCGTCTACAGAAGATGAAGATGATGACGACGAACAGGAAGAGCCAGCAAGTTGGAATCTTCATAAATTTGCTGAAGTGTTCCAAGCAGCGAAACACTTGAATGATTTAATTTCTGAATACAGTTCCCCTATGGAACAAAGTCTCAAAATCACACGTAGTATTACGGACCATTTAAGACCATATCAAGAAATGTTTGAGCTGCTCAAGAGACAACAGTGACAGTTGCCGATCATCATGTTTTTCAAGGAAAAACAACCAGCAGCAGATAAGCCTACGCAATCAACTTCTTGAGCTGAACCAGAGCCAACCACTTCATCTACGACTCGCTCTCTGTTACCCAAGCTCTCAGTCACCTCCGTCTCCTGGAGCAACATCAAGCCCTGACGACCCCCTGTAATTACCCCCCTGTAATTAAAAATACAGTACTTTAAAATTATATTTTGCATATGTACTCTTTATTATATACTGTACATTACTGTATACATTATACATTTATACATATTACTGTACAGGTTGTATACACAAAACCATGTACAGAATACTGTACTTTATGGGCAATTTAAGGGATTTTCAAGGGTAATTTTGACTATATGCTATTTTCGCCTTACTTACTGACTTTAGAACCTAACCGCCACGTAAGATGCGACTCCACTGTATATTTAGCGCTATTAAGTTTGTGAACTAGCTCAACAAAAGGTAACAGGCCAAATTCAGCAGTGACATAAATTGGCATTTAAGTTACACATTAAGTTTAAATTGAGCAGAAAAGCAGCATAAACTGGTGTAAATGGTAAAGTATTTTATTTTGTGCCAGTATGGCATTCAATGGATGTACAAAATGAGCATACCATACACTGGTTTGATATTCTGTACCCACCAAACTTAGCCCCTGGTATACATAGATGCAACTACAATTGAAGGGAATACAAGTTGTATCTCATAGACTCATACACTTTAAGGCCAGAAGGGACCATCACGATCTACTGACCCCAGGTCTAGAATTTGGCCAAGTACTGTTGGGGATGGCACAGCATCTGCATAAGTACCTAGATGGCTTCTTTATCTTACACCATCCTTTACTTGCTTTTCCTACTATTCCTCTCTGATCACCTCAGGGCCAAATTCTCTCTAGTGTCAATCAATGCAGTTCCTTTGAAGTTCATGGAGCTGCATCAATGTACATCAGCAGAGAAACTGGTGCTCCAGGTCTAAGAGATTTATTTTCCACATCCACCAAATGCCAAATAGTATACTTCTGTGGTGTGACGTTATACACCGTTTAATTCAACACACAATTTGGCCAGGACCTTCCATGGGATTTGCACCCATTTACTACAAGCTATATTTGGGAGAACTTAGTCCAGTATTTTTATTTTAATTTATTGTACATTTAAGTGAATTTGAGGGTACACAAAAGGTGACAGGATGACATTATTGGGAAATAAAGTCCTCTTTTTATTCACCCATATGCAGAGGATAGCACAGGCCCACTAAGTTCTCCATGACATGAGAGCCCTGTGATATATAAGCACAGAATATGAGTTAAAGAATTGTCAGCCTGAATTTATGTGATATTGTTGGATTGTGTCCCATTACTTAAACCAAGTTTTCCATGGTAATTTCCCTTCTGTTTTTTTTTCTTCCCACCTCTTAACTGGAGTTTAGAATCTTCTGGGAACCATGGAGAGTCTACCACATAAAAATACATATTTATGTACACAAATACAGGCAAAGTATTGACCCAATGGCTGTGCCTATCATATAAAGACATACTTTAATCAGAGCATTTTTACAGTACCTCTTATTTATATGATAGATGGTAGGTGCACCAGGAGAGCTATTACAGCCAATTGTACAAATATGTATTTACAATGTTTTAAAAACACATGCAAGCACAGAGAATTAAAATGAGGCTACAGCATATGGTTATTTCACTGTGAAACATGACTATCTTAACCATTAACAAGAAATAATTAAGGGCCAGGGTGAGTAAAAATCCTGCTCAGCTTCTGCAGCATCGAAGCCCACTCAAGAACGAGAAAACAAACTCAATTTGAGAGGGTGCTTGCTTAACCTGGCACAGCAGTGTGAGCTTTTACTGAACTTGGCTTTAAATGATTGAAGCAGAATATGGACTCACCCTTTGCCTTTTTGTTTTTAAATGTCAGAGATATTTTGAAATCATATGAGCACAAAATAGCGTTTTAAAGTCTTAAACAACTAAATAATTGGCTAGAAGAATCAATGTTGTTTCCTATTTGGGGTTGTGAGTGAAAGGGGCTGCCTGGATACCTCCAAGCTGCTACTTTAGATGTAAATTTGTACTTCAGAGTGAATTTTCATGATCACGTCATGGCACCCTGAAACCGGGGCTCATAAACATTTATAGTAGTGATGACACCTTAACAGTAGTGCAGGGTGAATACGCTTCTGGGGGAGAGGGGGGGAAATAGTGGCCCCATGGATAAATATTAGGTGGTGAATAAATCCAGGTTTATTTTAAAAACCCTTAAACATTGGTTATTTCTCCACATCTTTTTTTATTTTTCAAATAATCTGTATTCCAGGAAGGATTCTTTAGGAGTGGAGATCTCTCTCTCTCTCTCTCTCTCTTTTTTTCTCCTTTTAAATCTTTTTTCCCTCCCAACGTTTGTCTATAATCCCTTAATTAGGCCTCAGCAGAGATAGCCCCTGTTTGATTTGCAGTCAGAAAACCTAATGTGTTTTAACATTGTCCGCCTGAGCTGAAAAGGAAACTGTAAATTTATACAGTCTGGTAAACATATTTGGCATTTGCATCTTAATGAATCTGTGGAATGAAGCTGGGTCTGGTCCCTTCCCCCACTAAGCTTTCAGTACAGCAGGGCAGTGTGTGAGCTGCCTACTCCCCTCCCCCACCATCACATATTACCATCCAAATTCTGTGCTGTCTAGAAAGGTCATGTGACCCTCATCAGTCTCCTGGGGTGGAGGAGGGGAAGCAGATTGAACCTGTTCTTTGTTAAGAGGTCAACGTCAGCTCCCAGAGCAGGGGAGGAATTACCAGCAACTCTCGAAAAGCCGGGCACTCTCTGCTGCTTGCAAGCAAATATCTTTCTTGACTGGAGGGGGATTTAATCCTCTGCTCTCTTTAATGTGATCCTCCTGGTGATACATGTCTAACCTAAGAAGACCTGCAATTAAAACTGCAAGCAAGGAACCAGCAAATTCAGAGTCTTAGCAATGCACTTTTGCAGCAGGGCACCTCATATGTCTGAGATTTACAGTAGCTGGCCTTTGGGGAATGCTGCTTCAGAGGCAGAGAGAATCTTGCTTTAAAAAAAACAACACATTCAGGGCTGAGTAGTTCTGACTGATGTTCTTACAAATATTGTATGCTGTGTAGCTCTAGCCTTGTGGGTCCCCATCAACGCTGTTACCTCACCCACCTTGTCCTTACAAATGTGCATTTAAGTGCCCTTGTTGTTGTGACCTTAGCACATGACAAGTCCGCAGAGCCAAATGCAGGGCCAGCTCCTGAAGTCCTTACCTAGTCAACGTTCGCATTGAAGTGAATGGGAAGTTAAGGCAGAGCCTCTAGAATTGGGAATCAGTAGATGCACTTCCCCAATGGGACCTGTCAGAAGCACTCTGTACCCCTCTGTTATGTTTACAATGCCTTGAAGAACTCTGGGAAAGCATGGGAAGGAGTGACCACCACTTTGGTACTGTAGCCCTGACTCTCTCCCGGCTCCTTTGGGAAAGCTTGCACTGTAATCAGCACAGGCCTGGAGCAATCCTTGCACGCTCTGGTCCTGTCTACAGCTGGGAAATTTTCATAAATGTCCCACTAGCTCAGCTTAATGTTGGCAACATGGGCCCCAGGCTGCTGCAGCTTCCACTTCCGTTTTATCCACCATATCGATTAAGCTCTGATCAGGGTTACATGCATGGGGTTACATCCCAGTCAGACGCAAAGACTTCGGCCTTGTCTGTACATGCAATTAGCCCTGATTTCAGCCATCAGCCTACTGTAGAGAAGGAAAGCTGTGATTTGTATTAGTGGGGCTTACCCCAGTTTCAAGTAGATTTTCCTTGTCTTCACTACAGGTTTGCAGCTAGGTTGATGGCTGAAACTGGGCCAAATTCAAAGTGTAAACAAGGCCTGGGATTGTGTCTGGGCCCTATATAGCAATGCAAGATTGGAGAAATCTCCCTTGCACTCTTTCCCACCCCCGCCTCTTATATAGCAGCACAGAGACAGACACAATCACCCTGTGTATTGCAGGATTTGACCTTTTGAAAATAGCAGAGAAAAATACTTTTATATCAATATCACTACATAAAGTACTCTAATCCCTGTTACTTTCTTTGCCAACAAGAACATTTTCTTCGATTTTTCTTTTCTATTCCAGGCTTAATGATCAATTAAGTAAATACTAGGTTTAAGAAAAGGAGGACTTGTGGCACCTTAGAGACTAACAAATTTATTTGAGCATAGGTTTTCGTGAGCTACAACTTACTTGTGAGCTGTAGCTCACGAAAGCTTATGCTCAAATAAATTTGTTAGTCTCTAAGGTGCCACAAGTACTCCTTTTCTTTTTGCAGATACAGACTAACACGGCTGCTACTCTGAAACCTGTCATTATACTAGCTTTAAGACACCTTTCTCCCACTTCCTCTTTCTCCCCTCCCCCAGCCCTCTCATTGTAAGCTGTACAGACATCTGTTTCTCACTGCATCAGTTAAACTCTTTCCTTTTTCTGTTTGGTATGTTCTGGGCTTGAAGTAGAAAATGTTGTGGAAGGGAGGGGGAGGGGATGTTAAAATAGAAGCTAATTCTTGTCCTTTGACCTCAGTTTAGATAGAAGAGTGGGTTAAAAGGTCAAGGAAAACAATTGAAATGCTTCTTTTGCTTGAATAGCATGCCAAATAAACTTATCCTGGGGATTTAGAATGATCCTTTTATGGGAATTTCCACCTCCCTCAGGATTGCACATGCTGACTTTATGGGAGCCGAGGACAGTTCTAAATTTATTTGGAGTGGCACAGGGAATACTTGAGCTCTTCTTAACAGTTTAGCTGGAAGAAGCAATAACATTAAAAATAAATAAATTAATAAAGGGATCCTCAACACAGCATACCTTCTTTGGGCTTTTTTTTTTTTTTTTTTTTGGCATTTACAGTAACGATTTTAGCCTCATTATAGAATTCATTTCCTGTTGCTATTGGGAATGCCTAGTCCTCTTGAGATTTAAAATCAGACTGAAGAATTATGGATCTGATTCTCTTCTCACACCAATGTGCCTACATCAACGTCAATGGAGTTATGGCTGGTTTACACAGATGTATGTGGCAGCAGATTTAGGCCTATCTATGCTGTTTTAAATAATAATAGTGTAGTAGTTAATTGCACTCTTTCCTGCAACTTTCTTATGGAGGATTCTATATAAATTTATTTTGTTGATGCTGAACTGTTCCAATTGCCACTGTAGTGCAAGCTGACAAATGAAGATCACCGTAAAGAGAAAAGTCTCTTCAAGCTATCAGGCCGTGTATACACTAGAGCTGATTGAAAAATTTCTATCAAAACTTTTTGTTTGTTTTTTTGTTTACAGAAACTAGACTTCGTTTTTTAATGAAAATTTTCACAGCACATTTTTGTTTCACTCAGATTTTTCCTGTTTCTCAATGAAAGGCAGGAAAAAAATTGATTTTTCAGATTTCAGAGTAACAGCCGTGTTAGTCTGTATTCGCAAAAAGAAAAGGAGTACTTGTGGCACCTTAAAGACTAACCAATTTATTTGAGCATAAGCTTTCGTGAGCTACAGCTCACTTCATCGGTTTTTAAAACTGAATATTTTCTAGATTTTGATTTTGGTTTTTCATTGAAAATCCATAATACTGTAATTTTATGGGAGGCTTTGGAAAAACATTTTTGAAATTTCCTGTGAAAAACATTTGGCAGTTTCTAACCATGTCTAGTCTACACTAGTCTTTTTACCCTGAAATGTCCCCCCCCAATGCTAACACTGGTGCAGCTGTGCCAGTGATAACAACTCTGGGCATGCCAGTGAAAAACAAGTTGTTGGCACTCTCAGTGTTTTTATTGCTGTGCCATCTCAATTTGCTCAGAGCACTAAAAAGTTTTACTGACATAGCTCTGGCAGTTAGGAGTGTGGAAAAAAAAAATCACACCGGTAACCGACATAGTTATGCTGGCAAAAGCCCTAGTGTAGATAGTTATACCAGCCATATAGTCCTTTTGCCGGTATTGCTTACTCCTTTTGGGGAACTGGGTTTAGGCTATACTGGCAAAAGAACTCATTTGCCAGTATAAGTTGGTTCTCTGCTTGGTGGGTTTGCTGGTATACCTCCACATGTATAGCTATACCACTAAACCTTTTTAAGCGTAGACAAGACTGAGGTCTAGATTACATGATGGTAAAAACATCAGTGGCCACCAGAGTATTGTCTACACTAGCACTGGTGAAGCTACACCAGTGTATGTTAACAATAGTTAGAAATTTTAGGGGAAAGAACTGTAGTGTAGACAAGGCCTCAGAGTCTCAGGGCAAGTCTATACTATGAGTTCATGCGTGGCAAGCTGGGGTGTAAATCTAGAGCGCTTCAGTGTGCTGCCCCACTAGCTGTCCATGTAGACCCTACTGCTGCACAGTGAAAGCTTCACGTGGACTATGCGGCAGCAGGGACCACATAGACAGTTAGTTAGTGGGCAGCACACTGGAGTGCTCTAGGCATATACCCAGTTTGCTGCACGCTACCTTGTCATATAGACAAGCCCTTAGGCCCACAACAACACTGTTCCTCTCAAATCCAGAACTTTATTTTTTATTTTATTGGTTTCACAAATAGCCCCACATTTTTAAGGATCCTCACTCTGCGGACCTTGGGCCAAATTCAGCTCCCACTTAAGCCTTTTTAAAACCTTCTTAAAGCTAGATTAACTCTACTGACTCCAGTACAATTATCTGGATTAATACTAATGTAACTGAAGGCAGAATTAAGCTCCTTGTCTCCATCAGAAACGTCAAAATGTCCCTAAACTGGGGGTACAAAGAAGAGATGCCAAAACGTTGCTAAACCGGGGGTACACAGAAGAGAAGAGAAGACTTTCTGAGCTCTGACTGACATGCCTGCTATCTATTTTAATTTATTTCCTCAGATCACAAAGCTTGATAAGACAGCAGTGCAGGGAGTTATATCATCAGCATTACTGAGTATTAGACATTTCTAAAACTACACTACAAAATTAGGTCGAATTTATAGAAGTCGATTTTTTAGAAATCAATTTTATACAGTCGATTGTGTCCCCCCCACTTAAGACCATTAAGACTGTTAAGTCAGCGAAGTGCGTCCACAGTACCGATGCTAGCACTGATTTCCAGGGCACTGCACTGTGGGTAGCTATCCCACAGTTCCTGAAGTCTCCGCCTCCCACTGGAATTCTGGGTTGAAATCCCAATGCCTAATGGGGCAAAAACATTGTCGCAGCTGGGTCTGAGTACATGTCGTCAGGTGTCCCCCCCCCCCCCCCGTGAAAGCAACGGCAGACAATTGTTTTGCGCCTTTTTTCCTGGGTTACCCACGCAGACGCCATACCAAGCATGGCAAGCATGGAGCCCACTCAGTTCATCGTCACCGTATGTTTCCTGGGTGCTGGCAGACGCGGGACTGCATTGCTACACAGCAGCAGCTCATTGCCTTGTGGCAGCAGATGGTGCATTACGACTGGTAGCCGTCCTCGTCGTCTCCTGGGTGCTTTTGACTGGCCTCGGTGAGGTCAGTCGCGGTGGCTGGGCAGACATGGATGCTCCTGGCAGATCTCAGTGAGGTCTGTCAGGGGAGCCTGGACATAAACAGGAGTGACTCAGGTGTTTCTCTTTTTTAAGTTTTGTCTAATGGAGATTCAGTCCTCCCTGAAATATTGGCAGAGGGATAGCTCAGTAGTTTGAGCATTGGCCTGCTAAACCCAGGGTTGTGAGTTCAATCCCTGAGGGGGCCATTCTGCCTCAGGCTGCTCTCGCAGCCAGCAGCACCACGAGCACCCAGGAGACAATGATAGTTAGCAGTCATACTGCACTGTCTGCTGCCAGCTGACCCCTTCCTCCGTGAAAGCAATGGCCAACGATCGTTTCGTGCGGGCGCCATATTGCTATCAGCATCATCATCCACCCGCCGCTTCTGCTCTCCTGCAGACGCCAAAGCATGGAGCCCGCTCAGATCACCACGGCAGTTATGACCATTCTAAACACCACACACATTATCCAGCAGTATCTGCAGAACCAAAACCTGCAAAAGCGGGCAAGCAGGTGACGGCAGCGCGGTGAGGAGAGTGACACAGACTTCTCTCAAAGTACGGGCCCCAGCAATTTGGACATCATGGTGGTAATGGGGCAGGTTCATGCCATGGAACGCTGATTCTGAGCCCAGGAAACAAGCACAGACTGGTGGGACCGCATAGTGTTGCGGGTCTGGGACGATTCCCAATGGCTGCAAAACTTTCGCATACGTAAGGGCACTTTCATGGAAAGTTGTGACTTGCTTTCCCCTGCTCTGAAGCGCCAGAATACCAAGATGAGAGCAGCCCTCACAGTTCACAAGCGAGTGGTGATAGCCCTGTGGAAGCTTGCAAGGCCAGACAGCTACCAGTCGGTCGGTAATCAATTTGGAGTGGGCAAATCTATTCTGGGGGCTGCTGTGATCCAAGTAGCAACGCAATCACTGAGCTACCAAGGGTAGTGACTCTGGGAAATGTACATGTCATAGTGGATGGCTTTGCTGCAATGGGATTCCCTAACTATGGTGGGGCGATAGACAGAACCCATATCCCTATCTTGGCACCAGAGCACCAAGGCAGCGAGTACATAAACCGAAAGGGGAACTTTTCAATGGTGCTGCAAGCACTGGTGGATCACAAGGGACATTTCACCAACATCAGTGTGGGATGGCTGGGAAAGGTACATGACTCTCACATCTTCAGGAACTCTGGTCTCTTTCAACAGCTGAGCCAGGGACTTTCCTCCCAGACCAGAAAATAACCTTTGGGGATGTTGAAATGCCTATAGTTATCCTTGGGGACCCAGCCTACCCCTTAATGCCATGGCTCATGAAGCCATACATAGGAACCCTGGACTGTAGTCAGGAACTGTTCAACTATAGGCTAAGCAAGTGCAGAATGGTGGTAGGATGTGCATTTGGACATTTAAAAGCGCACTGGCATAGTTTACTGACTCGGTTAGACCTCAGAGAAACCAGTATTCCCACTGTTATTACTGCTTGCTATGTGCTCCACAATATCTGTGAGAGTAAGGGGAGACGTTTATGGCGGGGTGGGAGGTTGAGGCAAATCGCCTGGCCGCTGATTACACGCAGCCACACACCAGGGCAGTTAGAAGAGTACAGGAGGGCACGGTACGCATCAGAGAAGCTTTGAAAACCAGTTTCATGACTGGCAAGGCTACGGTGTGAAAGTTCTGTTTGTTTCTCCTTGATGAAAACCCCCACCCTAGAGTTGGTTCACTCTACTTCCCTGTAAGCTAACCACCCTCCCCTCCTCCCTTCGATCATCGCTTGCAGAGGCAATAAAGTCATTGTTGCTTCACATTCATGCATTCTTTATTCATTCATCACACAAATAGGGGGATGACTACCAAGGTAACCTGGGAGGGGTGGGGGAGGAGGGAAGGACAAGACCACACTTGCACTTTAAAACTTATTGAATGCCAGCTTTCTGTTGCTCTGGGGTGGAGTGATTGGGTGCCCGGAGGCCCCCCCACTGCGTTCTTGGGCATCTGGGTGAGGAGGCTATGGAACTTGGGGAGGAGGGCGGTTGGTTACACAGGGGCTGTAGCAGCAGTGTGTGCTCATGCTGCCTTTCCTGCACCTCAACCATATGCCGGAGCATATCAGGTTGATCCTCCAGTAGCCTCAGCATTGCATCCTGCCTTCTGTCAGCAAGCTGACGCCACTTATCATCTTCAACCTGCCTCTTATTATCTTCAACCCACCACCTGTCCTCGCATTCATATTGTGCTTTCCTGGACTCTACCATTGTCTGCCTCCATCCATTCTGCTGGGTTCTTTCAGTGTGGGAGGACTGCATGAGCTCAGAAAACATTTCATCGCTGGTGCGTTTTTTTCACCTTCTAATCTTCGCTAGCCTCTGGGAAGGAGATGATAGTGTGAGCGTTGAAACATTTGCAGCTGTGGGAGGAAAAAAAAGGGAGAGTAGTAGTTAAAAAGACACATTTTAGAGAACAATGGGTAGACTCTTTCAGGGTGAACCTTGCTGTTAACATTACATAGCACATGTGCATTTGGTACAAGGTCACATTTTGCCTCTTATATTGAAGGTCTGCCGGTTTGGTGTGAGAGATCACACATGCAGGGCCTGCGGGCAACAGAATTTGGCTTGCAGGCAGCCATGGTAAGCCACAGTCTTTTGGCTTCTTTAACCTTCATAACATGTGGGAATGGTTTCAAACAGCCGCGCCCTCATTTCCCATACCAAGCACCCGTTGGGTTGGCCATTTAAAATGGGTTGGCAATTAAAAGGAGGGGCTGCGGTTTTCAGGTTAACCTGCACCACAAACCCAGCTAAACCCCCCCACACACACCCAATTCTCTGGAATGATCACCTTCACCCTTCCCCTCACCATGTGGCAAACAGCGGGGAAGATTTCTGTTCAGCCACAGGCAAACAGCCCAGTAGGAACGGGCACCTCTGAATGTCCCCTTAATAAAATTACCCTATTTCAACCAGGTGACCATAAATGATATCACTCTCCTGAGAATAACACAGAGAGATAAAGAACGGATGTTGCTTGAATGCCAGCAAACACCAGGGCCATATGCTGCCATGCTTTGTTATGCAATGACTCCAAACTACGTGCTACTGGCCTGGCGTGGTAAAGTCTCCTACCATGGAGGATGGAATAAGGCTGCCCTCCTCAGAAACCTTTTGCAAAGGCTTTGGGAGTACATCCAGGAGAGCTTTATGGAGATGTCCCTGGAGGATTTCTGCTCCATCCCCAGACACATTAACAGACTTTTCCAGTAGCTGTACTGGCCGCAAATTAATCATTAAACACACTTGCTTTTAAACCATGTATTATATTTACAAAGGTACACTCACCAGAGGTTCCTTCTCCACCTGGCAGGTCCGGGAGCCCTCGAGTGGGTTCGGGGGGTACTGGCTCCAGGTCCAGGGTGAGAAACAGTTCCTGGTTCTCGGGGAAAACAGTTTCTCTGCTTGCTTGCTGTGCGCTATCTTCAACCTCCTCCTCCTCCTCACCTTCCTCGTCCCCAGAATGCGCATCCCTGTTGCATCATAATCCATTGATGGAGTCAAAACATGAGGTGGGGTAGTGGTGGCTGCACCCCCTAGAATGGCATGCAGCTCATCATAGAAGCAGCATGTCTGGGGCTTTGACTCCGAGTGACTGTTTGCCTCTCTGGTTTTTTGGTAGGCTTGCCTGAGCTCCTTAAGTTTCACGCGGCACTGCTGCGGGTCTCTGTTATAGCCTCCGTCCTTCCTGCCCTTGGAGATTTTTTCAAATGTTTGGGTATTTTGTCTTTTTGTCTCCCCATACAGCGATCAGATCCCATACCTCCCGTTCGGTCCATGCTGGAGCTCTTTTGCAATTCTGGGACTCCATCGTGGTCACCTCTGCTGATGAGATCTGCACTCACCAGCAGCTTGCCACGCTGGCCAAACAGGAAATGAGATTCAAAAGTTTGCGGGCCTTTTCCTGTCTACCTGGCCAGTGCATCTGAGTTGAGAGCGCTGTCCAGAGCGGTCACAATGGAGCACTCTGGGATAGCTCCCAGAGGCCAATATCGTCAAATTGCAACCCCCCACCCCAGATTTGACCCGGCAAGGTCGATTTCAGCGCTAATCCTCTCGTTGGGGGAGGAGTACAGAAATAGATTTTAAGAGCCCTTTAAGTCAAAGTAAATGGCTTCATTGTGTGGATGGGTGCAGGGTTAAATTGATCCACCGCTGCTAAATTTGACCTAAACTCGTAGCGTAGACCAGGGCTCATCCTCGTGCATCTACGTGAGCTTTTTTTTTTTTTTAGATTAGAGTATCAAGATCCCCAAAATAATGACAGCATCTCCTGCTAGTTGTTAAGAGAATATTGGACAGAACTGCAAAATCTGAAGGCTGCAATAACTAAAAGACTGAGGAAGGCCCGTATTAGAATATCCCATAGTTCAGTGGCTAATGTACTTTCCTGAGAATGCAGATCACTTTTCAAACTCCTCCTCCCCCTCAAACTGAGGGAGGACTTGAATGGGAAGCGGGGTTCTCCCACATCCCAGCTAAGTGTCCTAAGCACTTGGGTAAGAGTTACGAGGGAGGTGCTTGTAAACCTGATCTCAGAGCATACCTAACAGACTAGGCCCCATAGGTGAGTTAAAGGAATGCCTGTCTTCCCCAGGTTCATGTATTGCACTGGGGCTTAGGCATCCAGATGCCTAGAAAAAGACAGCAACACACATGCCCAGAGGCAGAAACATAGGCACCTAAGCAACTCTTACTGCACAAACTTAGGCACCAAGTGTGTACAGGATTCGGTGGCAGTTGAGCAGGGATTTGTGTACCCCAATGGAGCCAGATTCTGGGATTTAGGTGCAAACAGTGGCAGTTAGCTTTATGACTCTCCACTGTTTCTATGGGAGCTTTTTCAAAATTCTGCCAGTTCTCATGTCAAGGCTGTTGGAACAATAATGAATATTAGGCAAAGAAAGTTAATCACTAGCCAAGGCATTTTAATCAATATCAAGTTTTATTTAAAAGTGCAGAACCATTACCTCCTGCCAGCTCTTGCCTAATTACTGTTGCACTGAATATGGTAGCTTTCCAGTAATTTTGCTGAAGTTCCCCATGGTTCTGCTGCTCACTCATTTGGGTCACCTACCAAGTTACATTCTGTCTTGAAGTAAAGCAAATTCCATGTATGTTTTCTCATGATTGTGGAATTAATTTATTTACTAAAGCAGTATGCTGTAACATTAGAATAGAAAGGCAGATGGTGTGAATTAGATAAACAAGTAACAGTCAGTTTGTTACTTTAAGCAGTGATTAATCATTAAACTTGATACTATTCAACTTATTTGGTTTCACCCCTAATTCTCAGAGCTTTAATATGTAAGCCAAAAAGGCACTAAGGTTTTAGATATTTGCACACATGTAGAATAGCATGAGTGGATTTTTCTAAGCTATGCAAAAAACCTGAGGTGAGAATTTGGCCTGAATTACCTCTGTCCAATGAAACAAAGTGGGTGAGGTAACATCTTCTACCGGACCAACTTCTGTTGTGAAAGAGACAAGCTTTTGAGATTACACCGAGCTCTTCTTCATGAATCAGATACTTTCAAGAAGGGAGTTTTCTCCCTTCTTGGACCTGCGCATACTAGAATACAAAACTCATGATATCAATATGGACAGGAGCTGCAGCTTTGCCTTGTATGAGTCAGTCACAGATTCAAATCAGACAGAATTTCTGAAGTTTGCTCAAGGAGAAATTGAAATCTATCTTTACAGTTTTTTCATACCCTCCACTCCTTATGGTAAAACTATCAGAATTATACCACTCATTTTTCTTAAGGTTGAAATTAGTACTTAACTGTGCTCATAGTTTGACTCTACAGTACTAGCAGGTCTATGTACTTTCACCTACATACTGACCTATACTACTAAAACATATAATTAAAGTTTTACTGTTTCTTTCAATGGTGGGGAGGAGAAAAGGAGGTGTTTGTGTTTTTACTTTTGGGCTCTTCCTTTAAGAAAAATACATTTCTTCATTTATTCTTCTGGCAAAAGCTCTCTGACTGCCTTGTGTTATAGAAGATAAGAAAGAAGCAGCTAGGGAGAGAGATTGAATGTGAAACTTGTGGACACAGGTGTGCAAAAAATTTCACACTGCCAGAATCAAAATGTATGTGCATTTTTTTAATGAGTGAAAATGGAAGCTTTATATTAATGCAAATTTTGGTAAGATTCTACTTAAATGTACAGTGCATGCTTTTACGCCAGTGGCTACTTGAAGAACCATTGTGGCCTACTGCTGGGCTGGGTTTTTTAGGTCTGAGCCTGTATAAAGGGATGCTGTGAAGATTAGAAAATTAGACCCACCAGGGATGGTTTGCATAGGTGCTCATGTCATATTATTCCTCTGCTTTTTGCAATTCTTAAATGCAGGCAGATAATGAAATATACTTCCCTACTGTTGTTTCAGAGAAAAGACTTCTTATCCCTTCGGTATCAGTCTGCTGACAAGTCACAAGCATGACTTGATTGGATCTGGTACGCACAGTCCTGGGCTGGATGAAGTGAGGAGCTGTTCTTCTCTAGGTGAGGTGGAGCTGCATCTGGCAGCATTCTGCTTCAGGAAGGCAAAATGCCTTTTGGAATTCCCAGGTACTAAGATGCAGTGTGCCCACTGCTACAACACTTAATGGGGTCCAGATTACTACCCCTCCACTCCATGTAGTTGGACAGTTTTGCAGGCCAGTGCATAGAGTGGATGGAGGTATACCTTCTCCTATTGTCTGCCTCCCCTCTCTTCTGTTGGAGAACCAGATGCCCCAGGAAACTTGGGAGGGAGCAGTCCACTCAATCCACAGGCTGCATATTTGCCTGGCCCTTACATGGTCTGTGGACGGTTCCTTGGGCCTCGTCCCTCCACTACACACATTCTCGTTTGAGTGTCACTGTCAGGCTGAAACTGGCCCAGAGAGGTAGAGAGAAGAGATGATATGTCTCATGAGCACCATAGTTTAAACTCAGTTCCAGATAAAACTTCTTCTGTCAGAGTTCAAAAACCATGTTCTAAGCTAGAATTTCAACCTGGTTGGCCCCACACACAGGGTTTTATTTGTAACTAAGTTAAAACCATCTATAGATGAGACAATGTCTGAAAAGCTTGTGTAGACCAGTCCTAAAAACACCTTCATTGTGTTCTGATTATTACTGTAGGGTATCCCAACAAAGTAACTTGAATATTATCCATCTTGGAATCTTTAGTCTAGGCATGAGGGATAGTATAAACAATGGTGATTTTAGGGTGGGATTTTCAAAAGCATTCAGTTCCCGCTGAAGCCAGCAGGAAAACTCCTTTCAACAGAGTTAGGCCAACGCTAAGCACTTTTGAAAATCCCACCCTAGGCAAAAGTTTAAGTCTGTCAGTCTTGACAGCAATTTCTTGAATATTTAAAATGGTTCCTTGTTCCCATTAGGTGCCAATTTTACCTTGAATAAGAGAATCCCCACCACATCCATTCCTAACCTTGCCCTTGCTGTGGTTGGTACTAGACTCTGCCTATGCAAGCTTATCCTAGTTTCTTTAGAGTTCATTAGTGTTGTTGGGATTTTGTGGTAGTTTTCATTCGTTTACCCAGATACCAATTCTAAAAGTCATATAATGTAAAGTTTGTTCTGTACTATGTAGTTATTTTTTTAATGGCATTTTTAAAAACTGGTAAAAAAAATTAAATTCTAGGAAAATGAAGAAAATATGTAGATTTCACACAAAGATAACAGAAAATGAAACCAAGAAATTTTTCACAATCGAATTCAACAGTAAATATATTGCAATGATAAACTATTTCTTAATCTCTTTATATCGATCATGTGTATTACATTACTACAGTTACACAAGATCCTACACCAAAGGCTCTAAAGGAAAGTAGAAAAGGAGTACTTGTGGCACCTTAAGTACGCAGTCATGGGATAAGAAGGAAGGTCCTCTCATGGATCAGTAAAGATAGGAAACAAATGGTAGGAATAAATGGTTAGTTTTCAAAATGGAGAGAGGTAAATTGCAGGGGTCCCCAAGGATCTATACTGGGACCAGTGCTGTTCAACACATTCATAAATTATGTAGAAAAAGGGGTAAAGAGTGAGGTGGCAAAGTGTGCAGACGATACAAAATTAGTCATGAAAGTTAAGTCCAAGGCTGATTACAAAGAGTTACAAAGGTATTTCCCAAAACTGGGTGACTGGGCATCAAAATGGCAGATGAAATTCAATGCTGATAATTTCAAAGTAATGCACATTGGAAAATATAATCCCAACTACACATGCAAAACAATGCGTTCTAAATTAGCTATCACCACCACCAACCACCAAATAGAGGTCTTAGAGTCATTATTGATATTTCTCTGCTTAATGTGCAGTGGCAGTCAAAAAGGCTAACAGAATGTTAGGAACCATTAGGAAAGAGATAGATAATAAGACAGAAAATATCATAATGCCACTTTATAAATCCATGGTAGGCCCACACCTTGAATACTGCATGCAGTTCTGATTGCCCAATCTCAAAAAAGATTTTTTAGAATTGAAAAAAGTACAGAGGTGGGCAACAAAAATGATTAGGGCTTTGAAACAGCTTCCATATGAGGAGAAATTAAAAAGATGGGACTATGTGTCTTAGAAAAGAGACGACTAAGGATGGATATGGTAGAAGTCTATAAAACCACAAATGGTGGGAGAAAGTGAATAAGGAAGTGTTATTTATCCCTTCACATAACACATGAACCAGAGGTCAGCCACTGGAATGAATAGGCAGCAGGCTTAAAACAAAAACAAGGAAATACTTCTTCACACAATGCACAGTCAACCTGTGGAACCCATTTCCAGGGGTTGTTGTGAAGGCCAAAAGTATAACTGGGT
The DNA here is from genome assembly GCF_965152235.1 of Eretmochelys imbricata. NCBI lineage: Eukaryota > Metazoa > Chordata > Testudines > Cheloniidae > Eretmochelys > Eretmochelys imbricata. Next base: position 133,202,516 of record NC_135572.1, read on the forward strand.
TCAAAAAATAATTAGATAAGATCATTGAGGACAGATTAATAGCTATGAGCCAAGATGTTCAGGGAGTCAACCCCATGCTTCGCGTGTCCTTAAATCTCTGACTGCCAGAAGCTAGGACTGGATGATAGGGGATGACTGACTTGATAATAGCCCTGTTCTTTTCATTCCCTCTGAAGCATCTGGCTCCGGCCATTGTCAGAAGACAGGATTCTGGGCTAGACAGACCAATGGGCTGTCCTGTATGGCCATTCTTATGTACTTAAGTCACCTCTCACTCTTTCCACCTTCACCCTGCCCCCAAAAGGAGCTGGCAACAGCAGAGAGGTCAAAATTCACACTTGAACAAGGAGGGAGGAAGCTCTTGCTTACCGCTGACAGGCCTTCACTCTTGCCTCAGAACAGCTCAGATTACTTGCATTGCTTTTGCAACTCCCTGCTATTACTTTGACTCAGCAAAACTGGAAATGTCCAGGGGCTCTTGAGGAATGCTCCAGATGTAATAAATGGGTAAAAACAAATTAGCATCTATTCTATACATTAAGAAATCTCTGCTGGATTCAGGATGCACTGTTAGAAATGAAGGGTGTGTCAGAGATTCTCCAGATAAGAGAGTGATTGCTCTTCAAAGAACAAACTAATTCAAGGGCAGACAGATGTTTTTAAAAGTAAAATACACATGGGAAATTCTTCCTTCGGCTACTAGACTAAGCATTAACTAGATTGTCTGTTTGCATATAGTAACTTTTTATAATGGGCTGAACATATAAGGGGAAAAATCAGCCAAGGTAGGGTTGCCAGGCATGGCTGGATTCTGTGATTACAGGAACTGCCAATCTACTGGAAAGAGACCATTGTCAAAGAGTTTAAACCATAAGCCAGGTTCTGATATCAGTTTCAACAAAGTAGGTCTGTAGTATTTCCCCTGAAGTCATTTACTCCAAATTTACACTGGACTGAGATCAGAATTTGGCTTGTAGTCGCATGCTTAGCCTAGCAGTGGTTTTTTAAAATTATTTTGAATAAGAAGAGATGGAAAGTTCTCTTTAATAACAATTATTATTTATAATATTTTGTTCAGGGCAGAATTTTAGTGTGTTCAAATATGTTTTCAAAAATTCACAGCCACGCAGATTGACTGATGAAGTCACAAGTCTGAACCTGAATGTAATTTCACTAAAATAAACAGTATCTGTTCTCTTCCATCAATCACTTGTCCTTACTGTTTTTTCAGCCTCTCCTTAGTCTGCATCTGACACAATTTTTGGCCAGCTCTGTATTTATGGGAGTAGTAATATCTGGATTGATCTGAACACAAATTTTTGAAGAATGAGCTCATGAGGATTTTTTTAAAACACGTAAAAAATAAATTCTTATTTTAATGTCTGTATTCACAGTGGTTCCTGAATGTTTTTTATTGATAATTTAAAAAGTACTGTGACTATAGCACCATCATAGCCCAATCTGGAGTTCACTCTGCAGCCAGCTCCAGCCAAGAAAAGGTGCATGCAAAAATGCAGCAGGGAAACTCCCTTCCACCCAGGGCACCTGTTCCAGACCTCCCAGAGTAAACACATAAACACACACACACAGACCCACACACTGGATTAGTACAATGAACGTAGTAAAGGGAAATATTTATTTACAGAGGGATACCTACCTACTCCTTATTCCCAATCCAAGGTTACAAGCCCCAGTACTCATGGCCCCATACAGCTCTGGGCGACAGTGATACTGGGTCCAGCTCTAGTTTGTCCTTTTTGGATAATTTCTCCCTGGCACAGTGCTCCTCCTGATTCATGTCCCAGGGTGTCCCTGGACAGCCACTCTGTCCCTCCCAGATTTTGGGCTGGTTCTTGGCTGCTTCAGTACGTGCGAGTCTGTTCACTGTAGGCCCTCTTGTCTGGAGCTCCAGACACACACATCCTGTCACTCTCCCTTGGAACAGCCAGCACTTCCTCAGGACAAGGTTTGAAAGGGGTCTTTGTCTCTAAACCCCAAGGGGCGTTATGGTACCATGAGATCTTCCTTTGTTGAAAGGCCACAATTTATATCATATGAGTTTGTTTTTATTGTCATTTAGGAGTCTGTTCTTCTGTGCTTTTCACCCTAAGAATAGTCACTGCAAGATGCTCTCTCTCTTTCTCAGGTGTTCCCAGTGCTGTAGCCATAACACTGATCCCTGAAAGCCTTGAGGTAGTTATGACAAAGTGACCTTTTACTTTTTTCATTTAAAAATGTTCAGCCACATCCACTACAAACAGGGTGTGGTAATAGCAGGGGAGAGGGGCAGGCAAAGTGGGGACTACTCAGTCCTGCATCGTCGGAACTATGAGGAACCCAGTTAGGGACACTGGGCTTTAGCAGTTCCCCATCCCATACAGCCCCCAGTACCAGGTTCCAGGAGTGGAGATTAAATGTTCCCAGCTTGCTTAGGGTGCTAGATTGGAACTCAGGAGACCCCGGTATAATTCTCTGCTGTTGACTCCTTGGGCAAGTCATAGAGTTTAAGGCCAAAAGGGATCACCACATCATCTAGTCTGACCTCCTTTATTTCACAGGGCACCAACACCACCCAACACCCATACACTAAACCCAACAACTGTGTGGCACTCTGTGCCTCAAAGCAACACCCTGGAACCCCCCATATTCACCACTGTCATACAATTATGATATGTGTTGTACAAAGTATGCCTTGTCAGGTATCATTTTAAAAGTCTTGATCTGTAGAACATTAATATCCTGTTGGATTGTAAGTGCTATCATTGTATGTAAAATTATGAAGTTTTGCTATGTGTGTGTTACTGAAATAAGTTGTGAGGTTGGGAACACTCGCAACCAGCCTTTCAGGTCCAACAATGGAGCAGCCAGATGTGCTGATGGCCCATTAAAGAGAATCCACTATCCCAGAAACTGTATACAATGGAAACTTCTCAGATGAGAATGCTTGACCAATGGGGGCGGACCCCCCATGTCACAAGCAAAGATCTTTCTAGCAAGCTGGAAGAAACCATAAAAGAGGGGAAGTGACATCATCCCTTGGCCTCACTCCCCCCACAACTCAACACCTGGAAACATGTTTGGAAGGCAAAGATTTTGAACTGGGGAGGTGATCCTGGGCTGGAGGAGAGTCCCAGCCTATGTGTTGAAGATCTGTGACCTGTTTATACCATCTATCAGGGTGAGACACCGCTTGATTCAAATCCTGTTTAGTTTATAGAACTAAAACTGCAAATTTGTTTTATTTCTTAGGTAACCAACTTTGATCTCTGTGCTCACTACTTATAATCACTTAAAATCTATCTTGCTGTAGTTAATACATCTGTTTTATATTTTACCTAAAACTGTGTGTTTTGGTTGAAGTGCTTTAGAAATCTGCTTAGGTTACAAAGGCTGCTGCATGTCCACTTTGTAGAAATGGTGACCTTAATGAACTTACACTGGTCAGGCTTCTGACTAGTGCAAGAAGGTACAGTTCTTCGGTGTAAGGCTGGTGAGCTGGGGGGAATTGGCTGGAGCCTCTCTTTTGTTGATTCATGAGTGGTTGGGGAAGCATTCATGTAACTCAGTTGGCTGTGTCCCTGTCTATAGATGTCTGTGTAAGTACAGTACCTGACAGAGGTTTGTGGCTAAGCAATAGCATCACAGTGTGAGAGGGATCCCAGGTTGGTGGGACAGAGGGCTCAGCAGTCCCACCATTTAGGTTGCACCCCAAGAAACCTATCACAAACTGAAATTAGACCAAAGTATTACAACCCACAGGAGACTAAGCTATTGTGTGCCACAATATTCTTTAGTAGCTCTGTGTCTCAGTTCCCCATCTGAAAAGTGGAGATAATAGCACTGCCCTGCCTTACCAAGGTGTTGTGAGGATTAATTCAGTAAAGATTTTGAGGTGCTCAGATGTTATGATGATAGGGGCTATATGAGTACAATTGAAATGACTAGAACGTCTTAAACAGCAAGGAGCCCTAAATGGACACCCCTTCAAAAGTCTCTCACTGACAGAGTCAATGAGATAAAAGTGTCATTTCTACCAGAGTTCACCTACTTCTTTGAAAAACATGTCTATTTTGCAACAAAAGCTTTCCTTAGACAGCTCCAGTTGGTTACATTGTCATTCCCATGTGTCGATAAAATGCTAGGAGTTGATTACCCCATTCTTCTAAGAAAGGAAGGGGTATTTATTCTCCTAAACTTCTAATTACATAGCTTCTGAGCTGCAGTACTTTTGTTTGTGGTTCAGTGGCTGCTTAACTCCCCAGTGGTGAATTTGAACAATATTTAATTAGCCCAATTCTATGGTGGTACTCCAAACAACCCATTTAATCAATTAAGACAAAAGTTACATGATCCTACACACAAACCTTCAGTGTAACAGAGACCTCAAGTTGGAAAATATAAATAAAAAAAATGTCTCCTTGCAACCCTTAATCTGGCTCCAGCCAGGAACACCAACCAATTTGGTCCAAATAATACAAAGAAAATGGACACAGCATAAAACAATTGATGGTTAGATTCATTTCAAAACAGATTGAAACATTAAAGCAACACAAAGACAACTCATCTAAATAATGTGAATTATAACCTGCACATTCAATTTTCATGATATGTTCTATTGTAGCAACACAGAGAAAATATAATAAAACATTGTCAAAATTTCAAATGGGAATTGAGTTCTCTTAATATATGCCCAAAGGTCTCTCCAAAATAAATTCCCTCTTCATAAAAAGGGACACAAACATTATTAAGGGTGAAGCAGGCCTGAGCTTTTTCCAGGAAAGGAGCTACTCCAGTTTGTACCAAGTACATCCAGGAAAGGAGCTAGTCTACATTTTCATATGGTGCCATGGTGTTTCATTGGAGTAGTAGCACCTGGACTGAGCTCCCTGCCTGGACTATATCTATGAAGAGATATCTGCAGTCATGTGATTCCCACAATGCACCATGAAGTTTGGTCAGAGGGAAGTCCACACTGCATCATAAGAGATGTTGTTCAGCCAGGAAGTCAGCCAGTAGGGGAGAATGGGGACCAGAACTACAACTTCCATGAGACAATGGGCCTGATAGGGAAATTAACTTCAATGTTAAACTGATCTGAAAGGAAATGTTTCATGTCAGTTCAACAAACCAAAATATTCCAATTGGGTTGAAGCAACTCAAACCAAAATATTTTGAAAAATCAAAACCTTTTGACAACATTTAAATGTTATCCATATTGCATTTCCTGTCAAAATGGAAAATTCTGAGCCATCTCTGACAGTAACACATATAGCAGCCATATAGGACCATGTGCCTTACCTCAGATTTCACAGTCTAAACAGGTCATTCTGTATCTCCCATATGAATGAGAGCTACCAAAAGAAAATCCAGGTGAGCAGTGGTGCTGGTAATTCAGTAAATGGTCCTTTACCCCAGAATGGGACAAATTTTAAAAGAGAGAGTTGTTAAGGACATAGAGGTGAATGGTAATTGAGATAAAATACACCATGGTTTTATAAAAGGTAGACCATGCCAGAGTAGCCTGATCTCCTTCTTTGAGAAGATAACTTATTTTTTTTAGACAAAGGAAATGCAGTAGAGCTAATCTGCTTGGATTTCAGTAAGGTATTTGATACAGTTCCATATGGGAAATTATTAGTTAAATTGCAGAAGATGTGGATTAATATTAGAACTGAAAGGTGGATAAGGAACTGGTTTAAGGGGTGACTACAATGGGTCATACTGAAAGGTGAACTGTCAGGCTGGAGGGAGGTTACTAGTGGAGTTCCTCAGGGAGCGATCTTGTGACCAATCGTATTTAACATTTTTATTGCTGACCTTGGCATAAAAAGTGAGAGCGTGCTAATAAAATTTATGGATTACATAAAGTTGGGATGTATAGCCAATACAGAGGAAGACCGAAATAACATACAAGAAGATCTGGATGACCTTGTAAACTGGAGTAATAGAAATGGGATGAAATTTAATCATGCAAAGTGCAAGGGCATGCATTTAGGGACTAACAACAAGGATTTTTAATATAAACTGTAGATTTATCTGTTGAAAATGACAGAGGAGGAGAAACACCTGGGTGTACTGGTTGATCACAAGAGGACTATGAGCTGTCAATGTGATGCAGCCATGAAAAAGTATAATGCACTCCTCGAAGGCATCAGGCAAAGTATTTCCAGTGGAAACAGGGAAGTGTTAGTAACATTATACAAGGCACTGGTGAGACCTCACCTGGAATGCTGTGTGCAGTTCTGGTATCCCATGTTTTAGAAAGATGAATTCAAACTGGAACAGGTGCAGAGAAGGGCTACCAGGATGATCCAAGGAATGGAAAACCTACTTTATGAGAGGAGACTCAAAGACCCTGACTTGTTTAACCTAACCAAAAGAAGGCTGAGAGGAGATATGATTGCTCTCTATAAAATACATCAGAGGGATAAATACCAGAGAAGGTGAAGAGTTATATAAGTTAAGCACCAATGTGGACACAAGAACAAATGACTATAAACTAGCCATCAACAAAGTTAGGCTTGAAATTAGACAAAGTTTTCTAACCATCAGAGGAGTGAAGTTCTGGAACAGCTGTCCAAAGAAAGCAGGGGGGGTAAAAAACCTAACTGGCTTCAAGACTGACTTGATAAGTTTATGGAGGTGATGGTATGATGGGACTCTCTACGATGGCATGTGGCCCATTGGCAACTGCCAGTAGCAAAAATCCCCAAAGGCTGGAGACAGAACACTAGATACGGAGAGCTCTGAGTCACTATAGAGAATTCTTTCCCAGGTGTCTGGCTGCTGGGTCTTGCCCACATGTTCAGGGTCTAACTGATCACCATATTTGGAGAGGGAACGAATTTTCCCCCAGGTCAGATTGGCTGAGACACAGGTTTTTTCACCTTCCTTTGCAGCATGGGGCACAGATCTCTTGCAGGTTTAAACTAGTGTAAATGGTGAATTTTCTGGAACTTGAAGTCTTTAAACCATGGTTTGAGGACTTCAGTAACTCAGCTAGAGGTTAGAGGTCTATTTCAGGAGTGAATGAGGTTCTGTAGCCTGCAATGTGCAGAAGGTCAGACTATATGATCACAATGGTCCCTTCTGACCTTAAAGTCTATGAGAATGGTGCCTGTAATTCAGTAAATGGAACTTCACCCTAGTGCTGCCCCAGAATGGTACTAAAGATCTTTCAGTAAGATTCAAGGAACTCAAGTACTGACCACTTGTGCTCATTAGAAATACTACAGCACTTTTCATAATAGCAGAGATTATCATCTTCAATATTTTGACCAAATACCACATCAGCTATTATTTTCGGTCTACTTGTTTACCCTAAAGGTTTTTAGTTAGATATGCTATTGTTCTTTACTCTCCTAAACATTAGTGTAGATGTGCATTGTTAAACAATTGCAGTGTTTCAGTTTAGAAATGGCTGTATTTCAATGGTGGGGAATTTACACACACATGTAGAGTATTTTGGGATGAATGGTTCTATATAATATAAGTCATCAATATCTGTCCTTTAGAATGGACATTATACTAAGATACAAACACAATCTTGCAGCAAGGAAGAGGTTAAGAAGAATATAGTTAAATATGGAATGACGGAGTGTTGATTACCACCAGGGACCTCATAGCATAAAAATTATGCCTCTGAAATTTTCATAATGATGGAAAGCACTTAAGCTGACTGGGCTTGTCCTGACTCAGTGGCTGTAATCTGGGAGATGTGCTTCAGGATAAGTGACAGAACCTAAAAGGACACAGAATGCTGAGTATTCAGAGCATCCAGGAGTCCCTGAAATGAAAGTGAGCTATTAAGATAATCGCTATAGGGTTTTGTACATTCTGAGGAGATTCAGAAATGTGAGTAAATATTAAAGACTTTCTCCAGACACTGCTCTCTGTCATAAATATACTTTCTTGCCAAACATTTAATTATCTAATGGATAAAGGACAAAAAAGTATTTTAACAGCTGATTGAAAGGTGATATTAAAATAAAAGAAAATATGACTTCATCCGAACATTCTGAACCACATTATTAGCCTACTCTGGCACATCTCCACACAACTGTTTTAAATCTGAATTAAAGTAACTTCATTAAATTTAAATCCTCTGGATGGCCAATGCAAAGCAGACATTGGCTTTTCTTGGTCAGTTCCCTCATTGCAACACAGGTAGATTAAGACTAAGGTGGTTAAAGGTAGAGAGATGAGCAAGTCTCAGATAGCAGGAGGAAAAACAAAAACATACATGTTATATTTTAAACATATATTTTTACCGTGGAGACTGAGCATGGACAGGGTCTGAATTTTTAAGGTTTATGTCTCTATGTGAGTCCTTTGCTCTCACAAGGGCTCAGACATGATGGTAATTAGAGTAGAAACCTAGAAAAAAAATTTCTATAGCTGAGAAAAGTTTCTGAGGCTTGCTCTGCACAACCAACTCCTGTCAGTATAACTGTGTCACGCAGGGGTGTGGAAGATCCACACGCCTGAGCGATGTAGTTATACCAACCTAACGCCCAGCATAGACAGTGCTATGGGGTTTCTCATGTTGACATAGTTACCACCTCTTGGGGAGGTGAAAGCTTATGCTCAAATAAATTTGTTAGTCTCTAAGGTGCCACAAGTACTCCTTTTCTTTTTGCGGATACAGACTAACACGGCTGCTACTCTGAAACCTATCAGTTTAGTAATTTGGGAGAGTGCCAAGCAGACCAGAGGTGTTTTGTTTTTTTTTAAAAAAAGAGCTGATTATCAACAGAATTTTTTTACGCTGTCACAAATAAGCTTCACAGCTTATCCTGTCACCAACCCAGCCACCATAATGCAATCTTTTCTGTAACACTGAAGCAGCACTCCAGCCAAGACTGAGATGGCATCTGCATCTAAAATCCCTCCCTGGAGACATTAATCATGTACTCTATAAAACACCTCTCCTTTGGGGGTGAAATTCCTCAGGCGTGGTGTCAGCTGATGGATGACCTTTTGCAGAAAGTTTGAACAAAATCTATTCAGCGACTTTTGACTTAGTGGGTATTTCATAAATTATTGTTTATAAGGACAATTATTTTTTCCCTCTGTGCTCAAATAACTCAGCTGTTCTGGGGGAGAGTGTCACAGTTTAGGCAACTGCACCAATATTTCCCCTCTATGGTCACCATGGGCACCCCCTCTCAGGCTTCCGACTCCATCACCTCTCTTGGGCAGAGATCCTCATCTCTCTCCCTCCCTGCCAGGGTATTTTCAGGCTGCACAGTTCCCTGCCTACATTGTGAATTCCCAACTGCCTAAGCAGGCATGCTTTGCTTTTCTCCTCAGAGGCTATAAACAACATACTTGTCAACAGTGTAGGATACCACACAGCTCTTTCTAAGCAAGCCCATTTATTCTTAAGGGGAAAACATTACCGAGAAAGCATATTAAAACAATTTTTAAAAACCCTATATACATGCTAATAACTTTACCAGAGATCACCCAACTCCAACAAGGGCTCTGGCCAGTGACCACTCCTTCAAACCCTGCCAAGGGTTTTTTCTGTGATCACAAGTTCGTAAGAGCTGTTAGCTCAAAACAAGCCCACCCATGAATCTGTGAGTCCTTCCTTTATACAGTCTGCATCTCTGATCTAATCGTCATGTAACAGGTGATCTGCAGACAAAGATGTCATCTTCAGGGTGAAGCATCAAAAGGCTGAATTGTTGCATGAAGCTCATAACACTTCCCAGTGTTTACGTTGGTCACGTCTCCTCACTAGAGACATTCATGCAATTCCACAATAATACATAACCATTTGCATTTTTAATACAGTAAGAACCTGAGTTACTTAAACTTAATTCAATAAGGTTTGTCCAGGATATTGCTGGAAACTGCCATATTTTCACAGAGGATTTGTAACTTCAAATGTGATGTGACTGGGCCTCTGTGAAAAAAAGATATAATACAGAGATAAGGAAAACAAAATTGCATATTGAGAATGTATGTGCAAATATGTGCTGGACATTTGCCAGTGAAGGAGTCACGTTCTTACCTCTGCCTCAGCATCCTTGGATGATTTGCACTGCTTTGGTGGTGCAAACTAGTCAGAGAGATGGCTTAACCAGCTGTCTGGGAATCCCCTGATGATACAGAGCTGGTCTAATTGCTGTGCTCCAGCATTCCCTAGCTTCTGGAATGGCTCCCGGGGCCAAAAGTAGTTGGACACAACTTAAAGCAGCCTTAAGACCTTAAAGGCCAAACCACCCTCAGCTGGGCCCATGATTTGAGAGTGCTAAAGGTGACCTGAGGACATGCCCTTAATGCAGGTTCAATCTAAAACAGAACAAAGAGGGACAAAGAGAAACAAAATGATTTATGGCCTACAATGGATAGCTAAAAAGAAAAGGATGCTCTCTCAGAATATGGATGGATCTGCCATCTTCTCCTATTGTCTCTTTTTCTTATGATCAGCACAGGCACATAACAAAATTCTACCACTACGGGGAACATAACTAAGGAGGGATATATGGTCTTGCTGAGGTCACAGGGTCTGGAGCTCCTAGGGATTGCACTTTTCCCTGAATGGAAAGAGTAACAGTATCTAGACTAAGCAGTTTCAGGGTGTGCCCACATTAACACAGAAGGGATTAATAAAATATGAACTATTACAGACGGCTTTACCTGTTGGGTTCATCTCTGTTCCTGGGGATTCCCAGACATATACCTTGGCCATAATCCCTCTAGATTATAGGGGGCAGGTCAGACAATTTCAGGTGGGGAAATGTTGCTCATTATCCTGGTAAATTATCTTAGGGTATGTCTATGCTGCAATTGGAATGTGTGATTGCCATATGTGTAGACATGTCCAAGCTAGTTTTAATTGACCCTGTGTGCTAAAAATAGCAGTGTAGCCATGGTGGCATGGGCTAACTGTGAGTTCAGTCCTGCCCGGAATTTGAGATATGTGTGGGCCAAAGCAGGCATAAGTGACTCTATAGCCCAGTAGTTACAGACCCTACATGGGGTATGGATGATCAGTGTTCAAGTCCCTACTCAAACACTTATTTATAAAAAGTGGAATAATTTCAACAGGAGACATCAAGAGCGATCCATCCCAGAATATCCCATACACACTGAGTTGGGATTTGGGTTCCAGTCTCTGCTTTGCTCTTCCAAACTAGACAGGAGGTTGGAACTGAACCTAGGTATTTCATATTGTGGGTGAGTGCTCTAACCATTGGGCTAGAAGGTATAAAGTTACCCACACCACCTCCTTAGTTTTTTGTACTAAAGAGCATAGGCAACTAACTCCAGGAGATGGTTCATGACTATGAATCCCAAGCAGAGATAGGCACCTCCCTCCAACTTAGATACAAACACTTAGGCCACACCCCTCTCCTTGGCATTTCCTGTTGACTAGTTTAGGCAATTCCCCACTCAGTTTGCTGACTTAGGTGCCTAATTCTCCCTTCTAGGCAGCTGGGGTACCTATCTTGAAGCCATAGATTCCATTAGGCACCAAGGCACCTAAAGTTAGGATTAGGGTAGCAACACTCAAGTCCCATTTATGGATCTAGCACCCAAATGAGCCCATCCAGATCAACACATAGGCAACTTGGAAAGTCATCATCATGTGTTCAAATCCCTAGCTGGGTTTACAGTTCAGCCATAAAAAAGTCAGGGTCACTTTATGAATTGACTGAATAAAGGATATAACTAGTGTTCTGGACCACCCTAATAAGGTTTAGTGTTCCAATAGAATTATTATTCATTTGAATATTTCCAGTCTGGAAGTGAAAAATCTGAATTTTACAATCTATTGACCCTTCAGTGATTATATTATGAAAAAAGGCTCCCAACAGCTATACGGACACTGGACCAAATTCTGATCTGTCACACTGATGTAAATCCAAAATAAATTGGGTAGTTACTCCAGTGTATCTAAGATTAACATTTGGCACTCTGGCTTTCATATACTTTATATCCTGTATGCTGATATTGTATAATAATAATTTAAAACTGTAAGGTGTCAAAGTCAGAAGTATGTGGCAAGAACAAAAATGTATAATGGGCTAAATAAAACACAAACCAGTCTTGCTAATATTTTAAAATATACTGGATACAAGCCAAGCTAAAATGCTCCCATTTTACATAAACTTTTGACAAATCAAAAAACTCCATGGACATTTATTTCAAAGTGTTTCAGTTTTCTGGTAAAATAATAGTTTTGGTATATTTTTTGAACATTCCTCCCCTATATATTTTATCTGTTGCAGTGTCTTTATAATACCTAAATGTGTTGCCTAAATTTAATTGGGACAATGCAGTAGCAAAAATAATCATTAGTAAGATGATTGCCTTTAGCTAAAGCCAACATTATTTCTGCCAGTGAACCAAGACTTATCAAGTGCTTCAAAGGATTGACTGACTTTTTTTTTATTGTGGGATTTTTAAAATTATTATTATTATTATTATTTAGGGGATGGGAACAAGTCCCAGGCCCACTAAAGTTGATAGGATTGTTGCCATTAACTTTGATAAGTCTAAAATTAGAACCTTGATCTCTGATATGTGACATCAGAAATATAAACTAGCCTGCTGCCTACAGAGAACCAGACACCATCAATGAGAGTCTATGCTGGGCACCTTGATGACACAACATAGAACTTTGCACCTTCCCCATTCTGGACTATCCTGGCCCCCGCTGCCTCCCCCGCCCCCCAACCCATTACTTCTGACCTTCGCTGCCTCCCCCTGGGCCCCTGACAGATCCCCCTGGGGCCTCCATCACTCCCCTGGGTGCTGCTGCTTCCTCCCCCTCCTCCCCATTGCCTTGAGCTCTATTCTGCAGCCTCGCACCCCAGGCTCACCCCACTCCTTGCCTCTTGACCATAGCACTGGGTAAGGCCAGCACTGCTGAGACCCCGCCAACCTGGGCTGAAGCCCAGAGCCAGAGGTTTTAGCTGAGCCAGGGGAGGTGGAGCTGAAGCCCACCCCCAGAGTCCTGCAGCTGAAGCTGGGGGGCAAAGGGGCCCTGAAGCACAGAGCCCACTGCCAGAGCCCCAAGGCTGAAGGGGGAGAAGGGAGTTAAGCCTGCCCCTGGAGCACCATGGCTGAAGCTAGGTGGGGGAGGCTGAAGCCCACCCCCAGAGCCATGTGGCTGAGGCCAGGGGCGGGGCTCAAGCCCACTGTTGGAGCCTCTGGCTGAAGCTGAATGGGGGGAGGGTGAAGCCTGCCAGCTGAGCCTCTGGCTGAAACAAGAGAAGGGGGCTGATCCACCCCTGGAGTACCACAGCTGAAGATGGGTTGTGCGGGAGGGCTGAAGCCTGCCCCTGGAGCCCCTGGGCGCTGCAGGGAGGGGCTGCTGCTTTGCCTCCTCCCCCATCTCTGCCCAGGAGGCTGTCGTGGCCACAGGAAAACCCCCTGGTGGCCCCATGCAGCCACGGTGGGTGCATTTGAGAAATGCTGAGCTAGTCCTCTCTATACAGCGTGGGAGCTACCTAGCATGGGTTCACTATGGATATGTCTATACAGGGATTAAAAACCTTCAGCTGGCCTCGGTCAGCTGACACAGGGTCATGCTTTGGAGCTGAAAACCTGCTGGGTAGATTTTTGAGCTCGGACTGGAGCCTGAGTTCTGGGATCCCAAGTCGGGGAGAGTCCCAGAACTCAGACTCCAACCCTCATGTCTACATGCCAATTTTTAGCTCTGCAGCCCATGCCCAAAGAGTCTGAGTCATCTAACTCAGGCCAGCCATGGGGCTTTTATCCCTGTTTAGATGTACCCAAAGTGTCCGAATAGGTTGTCATTCCACTAGGGGAAACAAAGGAAGCTGTTCTCCACTATCAAGAAACTGAGACAAGGGTTTCTGAATCCCTGTGATCCTACTTTGCTGTTATACATCCTTTCCCAGAGGGTCAGGTTTAGAAGGAAAGACAGTTGAGTTGTGCCACCAAGTCACCAGGTGTAAGTAGCTATAGTTACACTAATGAGCTGGTTATTCTGATGGCACATTTTCTGTTTAAGGCTATGCTACTTTTTCCTTTTAATGAGATTTTTTTAACATTCGGGTTCTGTTCTGACAAATATTTTTGATAAAAAATAATTAAAAATATAAATCTGAGCATGTATGAATTTTCTCATGCAGTTTTGGATGTCTAATATATGTAGCTGTAAAGGTATAGAGTTTTTTTCAAAAATCATGTTTTTCAGATATTTTAGAGAGCATATCATTTTTCTGTTTTGCTTTTTATTGCTTTTTAAACACTTTTGGGGAAAATGCTTAATTTGGGCAAAACATTATTTAGTGCTCATAAGCTTTTCCCTACTTTCCACTAGCCCTGCATCTGTTTGATTTTCGGAAAATCCTTCCTTAACTCACATCCTTAACCCCAACAACTGCATTCAGTTGTGAGAAGGAAAACCATCTCTGGTTCCCTGCTTACAGAGCTAAACAGTGCAATCTTTGCACCAGCCTTTGTGCTGGCCTACTTTTTTGTTTGATTTACTGTGTCTCACATTTTCCCAAGGACATTTTTTTCCTCCTTTGCCTTGTTTGGGCCTTTACTTTTTTATATTGTGTCAATCACAGCAGTGCCAAGAACCAAAGATTAAACAAACGGAGAAACTTCAGAACATTCTGAGTCTGACTGTAGCTCCTCTCCTGTGCAGGACTATGTAGCAATAAGGAAATTCTTCAAAGTGTGTTCTGTTTTCACTCTCCTCTAGTGTTGAGTGTTAAACATTTCTTTTTTTCCCTGTGCTGTATCATTAATGCTGGCTCTGTTTGATTCATGGGGAGAGCAAATTTCCTGCATCTGCCTACTTCCCATATGAGAACCTTGTTACTAGAGCCACTGAGCATGCATTAGCATGAATGCTAACAAAACAGAATAAGAATACATTTTGTTTTTAAGAAGTGCTCTTCATATTTAAAATGCAGTATGCCAAAGCATTGTATAAAGCAAGTGGGGTAATGACAGGGCAGTAACACTAATCTATAGGTTCTTACACCATGTTCATGTGGTCTGAGTGCCTAAAAGTTGTCACTAACCAGGGCCTGGCATGTGCTAAGCAAATGTGTGTCATTATGGTTTAAGAACGTGAGTGTGGCTGCAGGGATCAAAGATCATCTTTCATTTTGGAAGGAAGGGTTCTGGACTGCAGCAAACAGAAAAGTGTAGCCAGCTGCAGCTTTCAACAGGCTCTCACTGCTGTGTTATGTAATGTTTAAATAAAAATAATTTAGTTCTGCCTTACTTATAGGCAGAGTATATAGTGCCATCTGTAGTTAACATTGCCCTACGCTTCCCTTTGTCAGACTCTGTTTTCAGTTGCTAGTAACTTTGCCAAGTATTAATTTTTGGGGCTGAAATTTTCCACACTGGGTATCTGCCTCTGAATCATTTAGAAAGTTTCAGCTAAAGCACTCAGCCATTTCTGACAATGAAATTAGGCAAAATGTATTGTGTTGTCCGTGGTAAAAAACATTCTTACAACTGTGTCATTGAGAAGCTCTAGCACCTCCATGCTTTGGGGCAATGACTTGCGTAAGCCCTGCGCCCTGAAGCCTCAGACAGACTAAAGAGCTCTTTATTGTCACCTATTGGTAAAATGGGAAAAAAGCAGCCTAGAGCAGCGTAAAAACTGCAGGTGGGCAGGAGCTTCGCTGGGGAGGAAACTCTCTGCTGGCGTTTGTTGGAGAGCAAAGGGAATCGACTGAATGGGCCAGGCCTCATTTGCATTTCAGTTTGATGTGACAGTTTAGGACATTTTGGTTAAATTTTGCATTTGGGGAAAATGACGTGCCAGACGCCTTCTTGGGAAGTACCAGGACAAGACACTGACATCAAGTGTGCCTGGTGTCATCCTGACCAAGAATGATGTCAGGCATAGTTAGGCTAGGGAGCTGCTTTTGGCTGGGAGTGCTTTTGTGGTGATGAGAACTCTGTAAAGGGTCTTACATATTTCTGATTCCTCTCTAAAGAGAGGAGCTGAGAGTGCTGTAGAACCGTGGATAGTACAGATCGGAGAATGGCTTTGAGACAATGGACAGTGTAGAGTGGTAGCTTTGGGGTAATGGCTGGCACAGAGCAGCCACTTTAAGGCAATGGATAGTGTAGAGCAGTGGTGACTGGAACAGAGCTGATGTAGCTCAGGTTGAAGCCCCAGCAGTGTACTTAAGGGACTGTGGTGTGGTTAACCTCCCTACCCATCAATTAAAGCTGAAATCTCCCCAGCTGGGTCAGCTGGTAGAGGGCCCCAAAGCTTCCCAAGCAGCACTGGCCTGCCTGCATCCTTGGACTTCTCCAACCCAGGACAGCTAACTGTGAGTAACGGGCCCACTGAGGGGAGGGGTGAGCATCTTACATCATAGAATTGGTGGATTTATTAATTGCTGGTTTTCCCAAGTTTGTTTTATTGTCCCTTCCTTTTCCCCCACTTAATCAAGTTCTCATTGTTATAAGCCTCTGGGCTTAGCATTTGTGAGTCAGGAAGTATTGCCCATCGGGGTACCCTGGGCTGAAGATATAGTTTTCCAGGTTTCTGAGTGGAGACTCAAGCCAGTGTTAGTTAAATCTTTAAGGAAACCCTAAGAAAATTGAATCTGGTCCTTTTTGCCGCTGTCACGAGGCTATAAACCTCTGGAAAAATCGCACCCCACGCATGTTCAGAAGAGACTCTTTTTACAGTTTGGCAGCTAAATTTTCCAGAGATTTTGTCTGTACTGGGAATGATTCCATCCCATTACAGTTCCTATGTATGACCAGACTGTGCATGCACCATCTCCACAGAGCGTTGGGTATGCTTTAGCCCAGGCCTGCAGGGGTGGAGAAGGACTTGCCCAACAATACTCATCCAGCTGCCAGTGGCTGCTGTGATGACCGACACTGTAAACGAGTGCTGGGAGACAGCGTCTCCTGTGCTTTCAAGTGCCACCCAACAGTGTGAAGGAAAAGAAGGGGGTTGCCTGACTCAAAAGTAGAGAGGAGAGGAACAAAGTCAGGGGAGGGGAGGAGATGAAGGGTGAGGGGTGGGGCAAGCAATGACAGGGGACAACAGATGAAAAAGCAGGGATGGGAGTGGGGTTAAAGGGTAATAACGAGGGATCCAGAGGGGGACGCTGACCAGAGAACCCCTGGCAGAGCCCACTCTACAAAAGTGTGTAATGAACGAGGCAAAGGACTACAGAGGAGAAAGCACGGTCTTGTGGTAAAGACAGTTAATTGCTACCCTGGAGAATTAGATTTTATCCCTGTCTCTGCCACAGAGTTCCTATGTGACACTGGGCAAGTCACATATACCAAAAATTTCACAGGTGGCCATTGTGTATTTCCCTTTTTCTGGATACCCAACTTGAGACATCTGGGGTATAATTTTCAGAAGCGCTGAGTACTCACAGCTGTGCAACTGACATCAGTGGGGGCTGTGCTTGAATATATAAAGTGCTATAAAATGCTAAAAATCAGATCGTAGACTTCTCAAATTGGGCACCCAAAATTAGTTGACACTTCTGAGTTTAATCTCCGTGCCCCAGTTCCCCATGGATAAAACAGGGATAATAAATCCATCTCAGCTTACCTGGGTGTTGTGAAGATAAATTCATTAATGTTTGTAAAGCAGTAAGACACTATGATACGAGCAGCAGAGAAAAGCCCATGATTAAATTAATAATTCTGTATTCCATGCAGGATGGTGCAGAATACACAATGAATGGGGTGACACAGTATGGTGAGGATAAAAACACATTAAATAGCTCCCCATTCAGTGATCAATGTCTGTCCTGTGCTCTGAATGAGGCAGGGGTCCCTTAGAAAAAATAGAATTTGATCATAATTAAAGACTGTCTCACAATGTGTATGCACAAAGGGACCAAATTAAAGCTGCACAGGCCATCTTAATTCAGTCATTTTCTAATTTTTGCATGCTTGACTTTGTAACTGTAATTTTCTTTTAACGTAGGCTTTCTGGGATGTAATAAGAACCCCACCACAAATAGCACTTGTATAGACTTGGACATTAGAGGCCAAATTTTCAAAATTAAGTTATTTGTGAGTATATAATTTGTGCAGAAATCACTTACCTGCAAACTATTTATAGCTTTTCATTTGTATATTATAGAATGTACACAATCAAAAACCCATCTAAGCACACAGCTCAAGTACGAAAGGGGTTTCTGAATACACACACAAATAATACACTGTGTAAGTGAGAGTGTGCAAAAACTAGGTACAAAAGAGATTTTCAAGCATACAAAAGAAGGCTATATTGAATCCCCTTTGGAACTTTAAGCCTACAGCTTGTTTTATGGAAAGGGAGGGCATATTGGCAAGAACATCAAGTTTATCCTCCACTCTTTTCAAAAAGTTCCACAAGGATCTTTAATTCCTGCCGAGATCTCACTTTAACATTTCATTTGGAAGAAGGCAGCTCCAACAGTGCAGCACTGTGTTTTGTTCTTGTGTAAGACTGCCTCATCCTGCGGAAATAGCACTTACCAACTGAGCCAAACTCCTAAGGATAACACATCACTCATAATAGCACTTATGTTTTTGTCCCCAAATAGAGAGTCTGAATGAGGGGTGGAGGCACACACAAGGGAATCACAGAAGGTGAGAGTCAAAATGAACACTTGGATTTTCAGATGTAACCTAATATTTACCATGGAATTAAAAAATGGGGGCGGGGGAGAATAGAGAAATTTCCTGACATCTGAAATAAGAGCTGTGAAAACTTGGAAAAAATCACTTTTTTTAAAACTAAAATCTAGATTTACAAACCAAGGAGAGCATTAATATAATCTAGTTGCAAATCTGGTCACCAGAAACCAAAATTAAATCCATAACAACAATTATTCCCGCTACCCAGTACAAGTGTGTTTTGCAAGTGTTCCTAATCATATAGACTGTAAGCAATTTGGGACAGGGACTGTGTTTTTGTTCTGTGTTTGCAGAGAGCCTAGAACAATGGGGTCCTGACCCATGACTAGAGCTTCAAGGCACTACCACAGTGCAAATAATTAATAACAATAAAGGACAGAGGAGATTTTTTTTTTTTCATTTTTTGACTTGCAGGGGAATGGGAGTTAAGACTGCTGGGTTCTCTTCCCAACTCTGTTATTGATCTAGGCTCATATCCTCAAAGGTATTTAGACTCCTAATTTCCACTTAAATCAATGGACGTTAGGAGCCTACATATCTTTGAGGATCTGGGCATTACTGTGTACACTTGAGCAAATCATTTCACCTGTTGGTGTCTCTGTTTACAATTCTCTAAAACCAGTGTAAGGATATTTAATTACCTGGCAGCGGCTGGGCTGCCTCTGACCCACTGCAAGGGCAGCTACCCAAGTAAACAAAGAAGCAAACACAATAAAGTTGTCTTTTTCCCCTTTCCTCTATTTCATCTTGGGATAATTGTTTGTTTTTAAAGACGGCCCTCCCTTCTGTTCTTTGGGGTACAAGCAGAAAAAAAAAAAACAACAACCACATTTCCTCCTTTGGGGTTCAAGCAAAAAGAAAAAAAAAAAAGCAAAATAGAGCTCTCCAAAGTAAAAAACTGGACCTTCCAGTTTAAAACCAGTACTCCCCTATGACATACAGGCCTTTTGGCAAAGGGTCACCTGTTTTTTGCGAACTCTTGTTTCAGGCCTGACAAACTCACTACACCAAACACGTCTTGCAGGACATTTATCCATAAGAGGTAATGTAAGGTATATACATAAAGCTTGTAACTTATCAAGACTCATAACCATTATGAAATGTATGCATGGGTAGTATTTAAGGAATAATGGAACTATATTGAAAGTATGCTGTGTAGTCTTAATGTAAAAGTTAGTCACCAGGGGATAATACGTCTCTGTGACGGTTCACTCAACCTGGAGGGAGTTGTCATCCCTTCCTGGTTAGTCAGTGATGCAATGCAAGGCTCAGTGGTCTAACCTTGCTCAATCTCAAGACTATCGATGGAAAACCATTAAAGACAGTTGCAAACAACGTCACAGGGGAACAATTCAAAGGAACTCGGGGATTGGGCTGCACCTATGGTTAATCTACAAGGTGAAGGCAGGACTGGCAGGGCCAGAGGAGAGTGCTTGAGTAACTGAAAGGCTAGTGGTGTTAGGGAGCCAACACGCAGCCACCATGGATAAGAATCCCTCTCGCTGGAGGCAGGGGATAACAAGGTAAGTCAGAGTCCTGGGTGCCCTGAGAACCACCACATACCCCATCACCAGCCACACCTTTCAGTCTTCATTTTTATATCTGACAGCTGAGACCTGCAACTTAAATGAGCCCCAACTGCATCAATTCATCAGTCATTTAACCCTTACCAATCTAGTTTTATAGCCTATAGACCTCTTAGGACTGTACCAATAATCTAGAAGGTCTCCTAGGAATTCCACATCTAGTCTGTCCCACTGCACTACCTCCCAGCATCTCTGTAAAGCTGATGTTGGTGTCCGTAGAGTGCTCTGAGGCACACAGCTGAAGAGATCTGTATCACTGCACAGCATTATTATTTAGTATACTATTCTGGCATTTAAATTAATCCTGATCTTTTAGTCAGTCTCCTCTTTGTGAGGCAGTTCAGAGATGTAAAGTATGACTAGATTATAGAGCTAAGAATATCTTACATTTATATAATACTTTTCAACTTAAAGGATCCAAAGTTCTTTGCAAACAATTTAAGTCAATGTCAAAACTCCCTTTAATTTCAGTAGGAGTGGGACTGGACGTGAGACAGTAGTGGAATTGCATGTATCTAAGGTTGATCTCTGGGGAAAACAAACACCCTAAATTCTGTTGAGAGTATCAGAACACACTTAGGCCTTTTCTGCACTTGAAATTTATACTGGCATAGCTATATTCTACATGTTCTAACTAGCTATGCCAGTATATGTTCTGTATTCTACTGAATTTAACAAACGCTCTACTTAGTGCTGACATTGGTTTCTATGGGGTTAGCCCTAAAAGCATTACATAGCCATATATTTAAAGATAATGATTTATGCTGGTTTTGAAAACAAAGATGAGAAATTTTAATACATTTTCTGGGTATTAACATTCCTGGGTTTTATTTTCAAGAGCAGCATAAATCATTAACTTTAACAATTACAACAGATGATCATTATAAAAGAGATAAAGTGGGATTTAATATGTCTGACAGTCAGGGAAATGTACTTCTTTGCTCAAATTCTCAGAGTATTTTATTTTATTTTATTTTATTTTTTGTGGAATTGGAATACTCTGGGTAAAGTGTATTTGTGTTCTTCTAATCTGTTAAGCATGTAAGCACTGACTTCCATTGCACTATAGATGACTCTGACTGTATGGAAAGTATGGGGTGAAGCATTATGGTCTAATTTGCTGTCTTTATATCAAGATTCCTTACCTCTTCTTCTTTGATGTTTTTGTTTGTACAACTTAAAGGTCGAAGATATTGTCGACTAAAACAGAGTGGGAATCTGTGATTTCCAGACAGTGTCAGGTGGGGCTTCTGGCTTCCCTCTCTATATGTCCATAATACATGTGTGCAGGCAGGGGTGGGGTTGTTGGCTAGTGTAGAATTGGGAAAGCAAGGCTGTAAAATGGCAGAGGAGAATGAAACGTTCATCACTGAGGCAATCTGTGTCTTTTACCACTTGGAGACTAAACACACACAAAGCAGGAGAGTCTCTGCTTTGTATACTATAGAAGGCACATGGCCTACTGATAATAGAGGAAAAATAAGATGGTGTAGTCATCCAGGAAGGGTGGAAAACAGCAAGATTAAACAGTTAATCCTGTCCTCAGTGACTATTATTTGTTAATTATAGAGAATCCAGAAATGTACGAGGCATTTCATAGATAATTCTCCACAGAGTGTACAGGCTAATTATAGACATAACTAGTGTAACAAATTGGAAGGATGAGGCAGGGAAGGAGAAGGAGAAGGATGAGATTGAGTGGTTACTCAGATTTGTTATGACCATGCCTTGAAGGTTCAACTACATTTCTAAATGTAGAACTTTTTCAGGGAGATTGATGGGACAGGGAGATGGATGCGAGAGGGGAAATGGAAGAGACAAAGAGTTGGAGGAGAAAGGCAGGTAGCATGGTGAGACAATGCAGTAGTGTAAAATCAACCTGGTGACAATAAAAATTAAGTGACTTGAAACAAGTGAAAAGAGATTCAAAAAGCTGTAGTGAAGTCTGGAGTCTTGGGCGTTAAGTGAAGTGAGCTGCAACAAAGCTTCTTTAGTCCACCCAGTAGCTCTCAAGGAGTGACATTCTTTCGCCTCTGTTGATAGCTTTTCCCAGAATCCCCTGACTCTCCAATGGTGCTGTAGCTCTTTGAAGAACCATATGGAGGGCGGGGATAGATTACGCATGAACAGAAGGGGTGTCAGTACTCTAGCTGAAAGAACAGACCAAGCTATGCCAGAGAGCTTTACCTACTACAGACAAAGATAAAAATAGTGAGTATAGAATATGAAGCACTTTATTTTGAATCAGAAAGAAGGAAGGAAGAAGCTGCTAAAATTAGCAGACAAAGAGGAAATAATATTGAGCACTGAAACAGATAAAATAAGATCAAAAGAGAAGTAAATAGAGAAGAATGTTTTTAAAAATCATGCAAAAGAAAGTAATAAGGTCACTGGGGGGAGGTTAAATATACTATAAACGCATGAAGTGGACCAGAAAAATAGAGGAAATAAAAGTATATGAACCCAGAGGGGATCTAAACATCACAAGCTTTACCAAATGCTGAGAAAACAAAACTTAATAGCTAAATGTGAAGACTGGAGGGGGAGGAAGGAAGAAGAAGAGAATAAATTGTCTGTAAAGAAAGTTTTGCAAATCACTTTAATAGCAACTACAAGTGGAGTAGACTGATAAAAATTGAAGATAATAAAGACAGTAATCCTAGTTCTGGGCTCGATTTCAGATCCTTTACTCTGCTTCTGTGCTGTAAAGAGGTTAGAAGACAGACAGATCTCCCCAGCAGGAAATTCCCCAGAATAATAGAGATTCCCCACTGACACTGGGCTGGTGGAATGCCCCCAGACCACCTTATCCACCAATAGAGCGCCTGCTGGAGATGGCCCTATGGGCATGAATAGGTGACTCCACTGCACTCCAGCTATGCTGGGCTACCAGTAGGGTGACCAAATGTCCCAATTTTATAGGGACGGTCCCGATTTTTGGGTCTTTTTCTTATATAGGCTCCTATTAGCCCCCATCCCCACCCCCGTCCCGATTTTTCACATTTGCTGTCTGGTCACCCAACCTACCAGACCATCCCTTGGAGACTGTTTCAGCCCAGAGAAGTTGAAAAAAAAGAGATTTGGGAAAACAGATAGGCCTTGCAGCATGACCTGAAGGTTAAAAGGTTTGGCAAGCTAGCAGATTCAGTACTACACATTTGCCTCCTCTGTGATGTAGAAGACAACAAGGAAACTTTAAAGCCATCTTTAAAAGGTAATCAGAATGTGGCCTTGATAGAAACTGAGGTCTCTAAAGAGAAAATTGGGAAGCAAGTAGAGATATTCAAGGGCGTTAAATAACCAGGACCGGATAGTACTTATCCGAGGAATCTGAAGGAAATAAAGTAAGAGGTACTGATGAGATAGATGCGATATGGGGATAATCCTGGTCCCACTGATGTCACAGAGAGTTTTGGCATGGTCTTAAAAGGGACCAGGATTTGGCCCTATATCTTGGCTCTTTGTTTCCACCAATTCTCAAAGATGCCTGTTAAAACAGTATAGAAAATAGTTTTATCTGGTCTATCTTAACACATAGTTGTTTTTGATAGCAGATAAGGGGGAATCCTAGCTAAAAAGTACATTTTCAATTTCCTAGTGCAAAGCTATAGGTTCAAACCAACAGAACTTCACTAAGGGTAGAATCATGTAAGTAAAATTAAGCTTATGTGCAAATATTTGCAGGCTCAGGGCCTTAACTTTGAAATAACTTTTAGGGTTTTTGGAATCTAGATAGATTTCTATATGTAAAGGATTGTGAGCACCTTCTAAGGCTATGTCTACACTGGTAAGTTTCTGCACCACAAGTTATAGCACTTTTATTGAAATGCTGGAATTAAACCGCTGTTGCGTGTCCACATTGTGCTCCCTGTGATGCTGGAGCACATCCACGTTAGCAGCTCTTGCAACGGCAAAGACAGCAGTGTATTGTGGGTAGCTATCCCACTGTGCAACTGGCTGCAGGGTGCTTTGGGAAGGGTTTGCGATCCCTCATGGGGCAGGCACAGCATCACATGATGCAGGTTTCCCAATCCCATTGTTCCATGGGCATCCTACTACATTGCCAGCTGCTTTCCAACTGAAGTTTGGGGGGAGTGCGTGTGTGTATGGATGGGGGAAGAGAGACAGTGTGTTTTGGGGGACAGAGAGTGTGTCAGCATGCTGTCTTGTAAGTTCAGATAGGGGCAGGAAGCAACCAGTCCTGAGGCAGGGGGAGGGGAAAACCCCTACATCAACCCCCGCTTCCCTCCCTGGGCTCACAGAGAGAGAGAGAGAGAGCTGCCTCTGTGTTCAACAGCACAAGCATTCCACATTAATAGTTTGCTTTGTGTCCTGGAGCAGATCAGCACAGCATTCAATGGCTGTCAGAAACGGTGCTTTGAAGGGGGTGGAGCGCATGTCTCCAGGGCAGCCAAGTTCAAAACAATGAGCAGAGCGGTCATTTGAGGCATTATGGGATAGCTCCGGAGGCCAGTTACAGTGCAGAAATCTATCAAGTGTCTACACTAGCAATTGAGCGCTGGAGCCTCTGTGCAAATAGCCTTACGACTCTCGTCAAGGTCGGTTTTTTGCAGCGCTGCAACTGAGGAGTTTTTGCACACAAAGTGGCTTGGCAGTGAGCAGTCAAACTTACACGTCTGCAGTTTGAACGCAAAAAGCTGCTTTACTGCCCTGAAACTTGCCAGTCTAGACAAGCCCTAAGTGACAGCTAAGCAATATAAAATTCTCGCAAAGTTGAATTGTTAAATCTTTTTTTTAGTTGGGAACTAGTAACTGTAATGCATTTACAATATAAAAGGTAAATGGACTTTTAATCTCTTCCTTTTCTACCTTACTGGTTTAAGATGAAAGATGCCTTTTTGTTTTTCTGTATTCCTGTTACAACTCTGTTTGGCAGCATTTTGGACCAAAATTCTCCTAATATGTGTAGGACACCAGTGGAAAATTCTGCAGCAAGCTGAAGCTGCTGTTGTTGCATTGTTGATAAATGTCCAAATCATTCAAAATATTAGTTAAATCTAAAAATGAAACATGCAATCAACATAAAACAAGATCATCCCTTTCAAACACTTGCCATAATAATGTATCAAACATATGACATTTACAACAAATTTTTCTAACTTGCATTGTAGCAGAGGAATGCCACCTGGCATGTGCAGGCTGCAAAAAGCTACCATTCTCACCTCGCATTCCAAGTGCATGGGTTACAGAGAGCTCCTTTTGTCTGTTGATTTTTCAAACTGTGAATTAACAGTGGCAGTTTTGATAGTTTTTATACAACAAGGGAGAACATGAAAAGCCGGTCCACCCGCTGAAGCAAAAAACATGGATTACAGGGTCCAACTATAGGGAAAACTGAACATTCTTTTAAAAAACAAACCAAGGAAATCTCCTAGATAAAGTTAAAAATTAAAGTAGAAAATATATAAATTGCAAACATATATGTATCCAGAGGTCGTGGCGGGGGGGGAGGGGGGGCAGTTGTTTATCATGGGGAAATGAGAAATCAAGAAAAAAGGCAATGGTGGGTGTGAGACAGATACTTTCTGTACTCCTGATTCTTTTAACACTACTTAGCACTTGTGTTCAGTTCATGATTCACTACTATCCCATACTCTAAGCACATTATATATATTAAAAACACATGGCCAGAACCTCCGTTTATGTAAATTGCCAGTTGACTTCAATGGAGTTATACCAATTGACCCCATCTGAAGATCAAGTCCACAGTCACCCAGTTAGCCTTACCTTATTCTCCAATCTTTATTAGATTTTAGTACATTGTTCTACTGACATGGCTAAAGCTAAAGAGTTAATTATAAATCCATGTGTCATTGCATGCTAAAGACCCTCTTACCCATGCTTCCTTATGAACACTTCTCCTGGCCCATACTCACTTGAGCAAGCGGATCAATAAAATAGACCACTGGGGAAACCCAGCATGAGTAAATCTGTGGATCTCTTAGAAAGAAATGAGCGTAGATAGTGTCAGCAAGCATGTCAACAAGACCTTATCACCAGTGGTGTAGAAGGCATTGAATAGATGTAAGAAAAGCTGCCTGGACACCTGGTTCTTAATCTCCTCCATGACCAGGAGGAGAATATCCCTCATAATAGCCAAAGCAGTTTTTGTGTTCTACTTGAGTCTAAAACCCAGGGTCAGAGACATGAAAATCCTGATGGAGCTGTTTCATCACAACTTTCTTGATAATTATACCCAAAACTGGGAGATGCATGACTGGGAGCTAATTAGGAGGATTGTCTATGATAATGGGCTGTTTCTTCTGCTAGAGTCTAGCCATCTCTCCTTTAACACAAACTGGCACCCTACCACAGGTGCTGGAACAATTTGTATAGTGGGGGTGCTGACAGCCATTGAACCAAACTATAAACCCTGGATATGATGGAAACCACTTCAAGCCAGCTTGTGCAGGAGCACCCCCAGCACCACTAGTTCCAGCACCTGTGCACACCCCCTACCTCCAGGAGATATTGACAATCATCTCAGACAATAGGCACTGCATCTCCCATGGACAGAGCTCTCATGTCTATTGAATCCACCCCCAATGAGCAGCAGTAGTTCTGTCAGCGGGAAAAGCTCTTCCACCAACCTAACGCTGTCCACACTGCTGCTTCAGTTGGTGTAATTTATGTCACTCAGGGAGGGTGGCTTATTCACACCCCTGAGCGACATAAGTTGTACCGACATAAACCGTAGTGTAGCCATAGCACCAGTTGGGAGCTAAAGAAGAAGTTCTTTGCCTTTTTCAATCTATGGTACCCAAATTAATAAAAAGGAACTTATGCCCTTTGGGCTCATGTTTCACATGCATTTTTCCTCTCTGAATCTCAAGACTCGATTTACATACTTTTTTTTTAACGTGTGTTTAGAGCCACATTATGACTCCATAATTTTTGTCCTGAATATCACCTTGTGGTAACAGCAGCTTCCCTGACTTTTGTGTTAGGAACAGATTGAATTTCCTCACTGACTTTCTGGTGGAATTTTTGAGAGTTTTTTTTATAAACTTTGCTTTTCATCTGTAGTCTGAGAATCAGCTTTTGATTATCAGTAGATTTCATAAATTTGTTCTTTTATCACAAGCCTAATGTGGGACTGTGGCAGTGTGGACTACATCTGGAGGCCCCCTGTTGGAGGCCTCACAGCCCTGCATCACCCTGTCTGAGAATAGAGCAGCGAGAAGTCCTCCAGGCAGCCTAGAGAGGCTGCAGAAGACTGGCCAATCAGAGGGGCTGATGGAGTGACCAATAAGGGGCCACAAAGGCCAGATAAAAGGCAAGCAGTAGAGCAGAGTCTTCAGTTGCTGTGTGGAGCTTGATGAGGGAGGGCTAGGTGCCTGGATGAACAGCAGGCTTGTGGATAGCTCACTGCAGAGAACTCACCAGACAGATCTGAGCCCAGCAAAGGCTGCCAAAGACTGGTTGGCTGGATAGAATAGCATAGCAGCAGAGCCATTGAAAGGTTAATGTGGGCAGACAAGGGTACCAAGATGGACTCTGCTGGTCTGATAGCAGACAGAGCCATGGGGGAGGGGACTGCTGAAAAGGAGACTAGTTGAGGGTACCAAGATGGCCCCAGCTAGGTGTCTGAAGAAGGTAGTGCCTCTGGGAAGAAGCCTAAGAGCCCTGGCCCCATGCCAGGGCTGTGATAAGAACTCTGGACTGTATACCCTGGAAGGGGGGACAGCATGTGTGGCTCAGCCAGGGGGCTGAGCTGCCACAGACTGCTAAGAGAACCATCAGCCAGCGGGTTGCTAGTGAGAGGTGAGTGCCACCCCAATATAAGAACTAAAACCAAAAGCAGACTCACTCCCAACCAAAGAGGGCTATCTATGACAGGTGGGTGTGGCCCCCCCATGAAAAACTGTGTTTGCAGGCACTATTGGCCAGAGAAAAGGGGGCACACACAAGAGGTGGTACTGACCCTGTTACAGGGACTCTTACACCAGAATATATGAGAGGATATGAGTGTGAATGTATGTTTGAGGAAGGAATAAACTTGCTCCCCAGCGGTTGAATCTCTGGCAAATAGCTTGCTGCAATTCAAATCTCAGCCCAGCCTGATTCAAATAGTTTGTTTTCTCATTTTCTGTCTCCACAAGAGCATGTTCTTGTCTGCCTTGCAATCATGTCTTTCTTTTGTTTTCCTATATATTCTGCAAGCATATTGAAGATGAAGTTATATCCTCTGCCTACCCATTATTGGATTAGGCGAAAAAGGATTCTTACAATCTGTATGTTTTGATGACTCATTTGGCATTGAAAAGTTGCCAGATATGCATCAATGCCTTTTGCGGGGAAATGCTGTTTTAGGCGACTGGATTTGTTTTTGATCTAGTGTGGGGTCTTGAATGTACAGACAAATGGAGACCACATGGTAATTATCCCTATGTTGAGGCAAAAGCCAAAAAAGGGGGGGAGGGGGAACCCTCACTCCAGTTATGAAGAAGCAGAACCAAAAAAAAAAAAAAAGGGCGGGGGGGAGCAGTGTTAGAATCTCATTACATCTGGAGCATAATGAAAGCAATGTCCAACAACCACACAGTAGATGGGAGGAAGCAAGAAAAATGAACACTTACCTACTGTAAATATAGTCAACAGTACTGAACCACTTCAATAGCAACAACATCCCAAGCACCGTAATACTGCAAAATTCTGAAAAGGAAATTCAGGTAGCTGACAAAAATAAATATTTTTTCACTTGGAAGAAGTGCAAGGATTGTACATATTTTCCCAGCTATCTTATAGATGCAGACAGGATAGTAATTCAGAGATTTCAAAGAATTTTTGACGTATCTTTATATCACTACTCTTTAAGTGCTGAAACTGCTAGCAATTTATAATGGAAACAATCTCTCAGATGTTTCAAATAGCAAAAGGCTGAAACATAGGCCAAGAGTTGTCTGCTGAAAATAATTTTATTTCTTAAAAATAAAGAAAATCTGGATCATATCACCTGAGATGGAGAAGAACAGCTGGGCAGGGAAACCAAGTCAGTGGTTGTATTACCTAAGGACAAGGAAATAGGTCTGACATTCACCTGAGGGACGAATCTAATAAGTTTTGAAACCAAACTAATGGAAATCTCCCACACTCCCTGATCCCACAATAGGCCATGCTCGATTTTAGTTAGACCATTTCAGTGGCCTTTTTTATCTTCATAAAGGGATAGCTGACTCCACCCTATGCCTTAAGGGGTAGGCAGGCAGCACTTAGTATCTCCATTCAGTTAGGCACATGGCAGCCAGCTTTACAGCTAAAACTCAGTTGGGGTGTTTTAGTTGCTAGCTCCCAGTACCAAAAGTAAGGGGAAGGGTCAATGGGAAATCAGGACCCTGAGACTGACAGTCCCCAGGAACAATGGGGAGAGGTCAATGCTCCAGGTCAGCCTGACTGACAGGGCGGGAGTCAGGAGGCCAGGGGGTCTCATCCTCTGGGTGAGCTGGAATTGCCTGGGTCAGACAGAGTGGGGCTGAGCTAAGGAAAAATCAGGGGCCCAAGGTGAGGTGGGGAGCAGAGCTGTGCCAGATCCAGAGGGACCAGAAAAGCAGCCCAGGGAGCAGGTTGGTGCTGGGAGTGGAGTCTCAGAAGCAGCTCACAGAGCAGACCTGTCCTGTGGGGAGAGCCATAGGTGCCAAATCCATGGGTGCTCCAGGGCAGGAGCACCCACGGGGGAAAATTAGTGGGTGCTTTGCACCCACCTGCACACAAGCTCCCCTCACCCCACCTCCTGCTTCTCTCCCCACCCCCACCCCCTTGAGCGCGCCGCGTCCCCGCTCCTCCGCCTACCTCCCAGTGTTTCCTGCCTGGCTGCTGCCGAACAACTGATTGGCAGTGTAGTAAGCTCCAGGAGGAGGCGGGGAAGAGGCAGGGCTGGAGGGCGGGGGGGGAATTTGGAGAAGGAGTTGGAATAGGGGCAGGGAGGTGGTGGAGATGGGGCGGGGACTTTGGGGAAGGGGTTGGAATGGGGGCAGGGTCTCATGGAAGGGGTGGAGTGGGGGCAAGGGCAGAGGTGGGGGGTCAAGCACCCATGGAAAAGAGGGGAAGTCGGTGCCTATGGGGAAAGCTGCAGTAACCAGAGCCACAGGGACCAGAAAAGTAGCCCAGGGAGCTGGAGGCAGAGGAGCAGCAGCGGCGCTGAGGCAGAGGAGTGGAGCTGGGGCTGGAGCAGTCCGGAGCTTGGTGCAGTGAGCAGCTGGGAAAAGTGAGGGGGGACCCTGGGCAGCAGGCCCAGTGCAGGGAGATGCCCCCAGCCAAGAAGCCTTGTAGGCCAGACTTGGGGGGCCATGCTGGGAAGAAGGGTCCTGCTACCTAGAACCTGAGAGTGTGTGGCCCCTGCCAGAGCAAGTGTCCAACACACAGCATCCCTGCATCACAGCCAGGGCCTGGGCAGGAGGCCTGGGACTTGTGAGGAACAGACTGAACTGCCCTTACATTCCAGATGTTATACTTATAAGAAGCACATGGGATCTTTATAGGGGAGAAGGCAGCATGCCACATTTATTGAGAATACAACAGTTAGCATATGCTTTTCAATCTTTCTCACACACACACACCATGCACACAGTCCCTCCAGTTGATGTTTATAATTAGCAGTCCAGAGTCTGGATCAATCTAGTGGCCAGCCAGATTGGTCGCAGAGGGGAGCCGGGTTCTGTCAGTTGTGATTCGATGCTCTTGGAGTATGGCAAGATGAACCCAAAGTCCCATGGCCAAGCACCCTGTTCTTATAGTCTTTTTTTCTTCTGTTGAAGTCTATGGATTTTGCTGTGTCAGTTTGTGACCAGTTACTCCTTAATTGGTGTTATCTTTTGATGTTAACATTCCAAAACACCTCTGAGAGGGTCATCCTGTCCTGGTTTTGATTTAATCAATTATCTTGTCTTTAGGGCTGCCAGCATCCACATCAGGGTCCTCAATCTGCCCTTCCTTCATTATGGATGTGCATTGATGGTTCTCTGGTGTTAAGTCTCTTCACTACCCCTTCCTTGACTGTCTAACTTTAACAATGGCATTCACACCTTATCTTTTCCTGATGCATACATTCCTCTTTCACACAAACAGTCTTTCACAGAGACCTTTAAGAATACAGCAGTATTTTATATCAAGGGAAAAGACATTGTAAATTAAATCTTCGTTGTAAATTAAGGCTTACTACATCTTATAACCAAAACAATTCACATTGGGGCCCAGGTCTTCAACATTCCTCTAATCTACTTTACATACACACGATATAAGATCCTATGTCTTACTAACTAAACCTTAAAACAAAAACTAAAAGGGCCTAATCTGTGATGCATGGGAAACAGAATCTCTCATAGTTCCAGAGGGTCATTCCTTTCTGCTATTCAAAATGGGGTGGCTACTAGAATGAAATCAAAACATACACTGATACCTTCATTCCTTCTAGTACAATTATACAATCCTGCTCCTACAAAGAGATGCTTGTTGTGATGTCCCCGTGACATAGAGCGGGATTATGTGTGTAAGAAAAGTCAGAATGAGCTCTACCCTGACATCTGGTGGTGAGTTGTGGAAAAGGACTTCAGGGGCTGATCTCGTTTGCATGGGCACACCCACCCCACTGTTGGGTTTGGCCAGTAAATTTTACTCTTTACTTTTGTAGCTTGGCAGTATACTATCACCAACTGTGTGTGTCAGATAGCCACTCTGTTTATAGGCTGGACAATACAACGTAAACCTTTGACATTTATTTTATAATAAAGCCACTCCTCCTAAACAGGAGAGGTGCTTCAGATGTCTGAGAGACTAACATTTGTGAACACAGTTTTTCCCTCAAATGGCTCTGTAATCATGTCAGCCATTTTTATAGGATGCAGCTCCTGCTCTGTAAAACTGTCTTCTCATTTGTACGCCTTTGTTACTTCTGCCACTGTAGTTAAAACATTTATCTCTGGCAATGCTGCCCAGTTGTGATGCAACCGGCTAACTCAACTCCTCACCTTCCTGACTAAACACAATAAGATTTCTTAATGAGAAGTTCTTGGTTGTTTCATGTCTGAAATTTAAATTGTAAACTCTTCTGAGGACTTTTTGTAATTGTAAGGGCTCAAATAAAATGTTATATATTAGACTAAAAGAAAAGGAGTACTTGTGGCACCTTAGAGACTAACCAATTTATTTGAGCATAAGCTTTCGTGAGCTACAGCTCACTTCATCGGATGCATATATTATACTGTACATGTAATATCTATCTATCCACCTCTCTCTCTCTCTCTCTCTCTTTCTCATATATATATATCCCTCTTCTCATAGTTGCATGTTATTTCCCTCACTTAACACCTGAAGTATGATGGGTTCTTCTTTTTTTCCTTTGTTTTAATATATAAAAGTGCTTCTTTTGCTCTAGGTAATAGCAATCAGAGCTAAAAGGTGGCACAAATTCACAGCTGCTACATAGGAAATCGCAACACAGGGAAAGCAGGAAAAAAAGATACAAAATAGGATGAGAGAGAGATGATACAGTATCTTATATGCTAGTCCTTTGCACAATGTATAACCTCCATCAGGAAATATCAGAGGAAATTATAAATCATAGTTATATCTAGATATTCTCTTTCCTATGAGGGGAGGGTTATTACCATATGAACAGAGGACAAACCAATGACAGTGATAACCTGCCTTTAAAAATAATGTCTTTTTGAATGTCTCTCTGTTACTCAGGAATGAGGGTGGAGAAATGGACTGCAACACTGTTAAAATTTCAGCTGAATGAATTAATTGGCAATAAACACAAAGCACTAGATTTGCTGTGACCCTGGATTTACATATATATGTTAAGTTTCCTCTTTTCTCTGCCTGTCAATTTTTTACAAAATTATAGAAATTTAGTGATGGAAAGCAACTTAATAAATCATCTAATCCATCCCAATATCAGTGCAGGATTGTTGATTGAACTATCTTCTTAAATATTTTGTCCAGTCTAGTTTTAAATAACTCAAAAGTAAAGGTATAGAAAAGTTTTCTATTTCTGTGATCAATTCTGA
Source organism: Eretmochelys imbricata (assembly GCF_965152235.1). NCBI lineage: Eukaryota > Metazoa > Chordata > Testudines > Cheloniidae > Eretmochelys > Eretmochelys imbricata. The sequence goes on from NC_135572.1 coordinate 133,235,760, forward strand.
AAATTCTGGCACCCAAAGCAAGTATCATACCCCTACACCAATGCCACTGTACTTCTAGCTCAGTAAGCGGGGAGAGTGCTGAAAGTGACAAGGCAGAGTGCAGCAGTGCATCCAGGATCACAACAAGCTTCACCCTCTGGGTTCATCCTTGGTGGGCCTTATACTTGAAGGATGCATTTGTTTTGGAAAGATGACATTTCTTTAAATATCCCCCTTCTCTGAGGTCAGATTCCACAACCCTTATTCATGTTGAGTACTGTAGTATGTACCCAGCAGAGTAGTCCCATTGGTACTAGACAAAGGGGGTAGGCCAGGGCTCTACACCAACACTCCACACTGGGGTTATGTGATGAGCAGAGCTGGCGCTTGAGGGAGTCCATGTTGCAGCATCTGTGTACGGGCTGTGTAGCAGTTGCTGCTGCATGCATTTCCCCAGCATGCTGGAGACACTTTGCCTACCTCTCCAGCACAATGCCTGCAGCCACTGCCTCTTATGCACCTCCTCTACCACAGTATGGGTTAGAAGGACCACAAGGTAACCTTGTTTAGGATGCAGACAAACAAATGCTATCAACTGCAGGATCCCACTGTGACATTATTTAAGCATTACTAAATCCAAAGCCATGTATAAATAGATACTGAATGATAATGCTATTAGTTTGCTCAAGAAACAGGTGACTTGGATGCTGCAATTTCTGTCTTCACTTTTACAAAAGCCATCTGGAGATTATTTTAATATCTCTTCTAATCATTCACTATTATAGAGGGCAAATGAAGTCTAGAAAGGACCACGAGATTTCACTCTTTTGGCTTCACCCTGGTACAAACTATTTTCAAGGTCACCTGTAAAGTATTACATTGTTATGTTAGACTCCTCGACAATGCTGGCACTAACCTGGCATCATCAACAAATGCCGACAGACATCCAAAGAGCCTTTTTATATTTCCTTTCCAAAGTCTCCATCCCTGGCATAAATCTGAGACTCGCAAAAGAGGTATGGCATTTGTTAAGTCTGACCAAGTGATTTGGCTGAAATAACAGGCACAGCCTTTCTCTGTGCGGCTTTGAAACAATCGTTTTTATTAGGCAGAAATAAAGAATGTGGGTGGTGTCTGTCTGAAAGGGTTTTTTAAGACAAAAAATTTGTTTTCCAACTTTTTGAGGGATCAGAAAGAAATCTGGATGGCTTTTTGTCATCAAAATGAGAAGACTATGCTTTCAGACAGGTAGTCTGGTCTTACTTATTGGCATATGTTTTGGGGAACGCTATATATAGCCCTATCAATGTCTGCTGGCTTCAGGTGCATATAAAGCCCATTGTGGCTTTAGAGAGCCGTTGTTTCTCTTCAGAATCCCCTTCTGTCTTCATTCATTTCCTCCAGATTCACATCTCAACCTCTCACCACAATCAACAGCTCTTGGGGGGAAGACAGCTTAGAAAGTTGCTGAGAGAGACAGACACCCTGAGTAGTCTAGCTCTGAAGATTAGCCTCTCCAAGGTATATCATTCATCAGCAAGTTCATCACGTAATTCCTACCGGTTTAATGAAGTGGTCAAAATCTATTGCGCAAACACACCAAGCTGTTCCAGCACAGTGTGTATGTGGCATACTCCGCGGTTTTACTTACACTTCCTGAAGACATACACAAAACTCAGGTAAAGATTCTTCGAGATCATCAGAATATTTTTCTGACCATTTTTTTAAAGATGAATATCAATAATTTCAGGGAAAATAATGTCAATAACAATGGGAGAAAGTTTGGTGCAAAACATTTTCAGTTATTCAACAAGTCTAATTCACGGTAACCACCATTTGTCTAATATGGAATTTGAGTGGAGCACTTTAACATACTAAAATGTTGATACTAGTTGAACTAAAGAGGAATTTCCACTAGCCTTCACAATAGTGACACTACTATGCCCATACAGGACTACAGATTTGTCACAGAAGGTACTCAAGGCACTAACTGAGTCAGCAGCCTTTAGAAAACCGCTTTAGTTTTTGTTTTCACTGTAGAATTGCAGGTCATGAATTCTACTCCCAACGCTGCATGTATGTGGTCCGCTGACCGCTGTGGCATGTGTACATATGTGCAGCTCTGGCTCATTACCCTGAGACAACCCGGTGTGGCCAAACATTGATCACATAACTACCTGCAGTTAAAGAACATTATTTTTGTTCTTCCGATAGCAGTGACAATTGTAGGTGATAAACAAGCTTGGCACATACTCATGCTAAAATAAATCCAATAAGGAACATGGCAGTTCTCTGAAGATGGCATATTTATCATCAGTATTATTCTACTTGTAGGTGAAGAGGGCTCTAGTTTTCATTAGAAAGTCACTGAAAGCAGCTTTGCAGTAACTCTCCGTGACTGCTGTGCTCAGCGGGGCACCTACAGCTGCTGGTCCTCAGCTAGCTCTAGATTCCTCTAACATATTTTTTGGATGAGTGGGATGCGTAGTTCTTTAAAGAAAACATTTGCCAGACCGCACATGATTTCATTTGTGCAGGCCGTATGTTTAATAAACTATTGCTTCTTCCACAACATTGTAATATTTTCCACAACACTCTCCTTTTCCAAAGCATTGTCCAAATCTTCTCCTGTGCTAGGCAGCAGCCAGTACTCAAATCTTTATATGATTGATTTCCCTAAATACACCTCTAGCTCTAAGGATGTTGAAGGGGTGAGAGTTTTATTGATTGGACTTTTAAACTAGCAAGACTTTTTGTAAATGTATTAAAAACTCCAGATTTTAAATTAATCTTCTGCTTTCATGAAGGGCTCTCCATTCTGGGGCTATGTCCTGCCTGGTCAATTATCTGAAAGGTGTTGACCATCTTTAATTACTATAGTAAGGCTCTTTATGCACTGGATGACATATATAAACTAATTTGTCTGCACTTCTTGGAAGACCTACCAGTCACAGAATGCAAATATCAAATGATAGTTTAACAGTATAATTTAACTTTAAACTTATAAAGGACGCTACAAGATATTTTTTGATAAGCTAAAATCTGCCTGCATTATCTACTAAGGCAAACATTTTAAAACTTGGGTGCCTAAGGTTAGGCACCTGAATCCAGACTTAGTCACAGAAATAAACTGTCCTGATTTCCAGAAGCAGTGAAAGCTTATATCTTCTATTGACTTCAGAGGTATCTGGGGCTTTTTAGCACATCTGAAAATGGGGACTCTTTCTAGGTCCCTAAATATGTTGTTTAGGGACCTCAAGATTGGGTACCCAAATCTAAAAATTTTTTACTTGTAAATATATTGTGCGGTTTACACCTACCTACAGAAGCAACAGAAATGCCTTGATGACTGAAGACAAATTTACTGACTGGCTTGAAAAAAAACAGAACATGTAGCTGAACCAGCAATAGCAAAAAAAACCTACCCTCATCATGAATGTATTTGCTGAGCACAACATAGAACTTCCCTTTGCTACAGAAAGGTACTTAAGCTGCAAGGTTTGGAGGATTGTTTCAGCTGTGGCTCAACATATTTTCTGGGCATAGTCCACATGCTGGCCAGTACTGGGAGTGCTAGTTCACAGTCATGCATCGTTAATTTTTTCATAGATTTTTTTTCTTTTTCTTTTTTTTGTAAAGCCAGAAGATACCATTATGTTCATCCAGTCTGACCTCATGTGTAACATAATCCAAAGAACCTCACTCTGTAATATCTGCAGCAAGCCTATCATCTGTTTGAACTAGAGCATATCCATTAGAAAAAATATCCAGTCTTGATTAAAGACTCGAAGTGCTGAAGAATCTACTGCACCCCTAAGTAAATTGTTCCAATAGCTCAGCAGTTCTCAAACTGGGTTGCGACCCTAAAGTGGGTCACGGCCCCATTTTAATGGGGTCGCCAGGGCTGGTGTTAGACTTACTGAGGCCTGGGACTGAAGCCCAAGGGCTTCAGCCCTGGGTGGCATAGCTCAGATTGCAGGCCTCCCACCTGGGGCTGAAGCCCTTGGCCTTTGGCCCTCCTGCCCAGGGCAGTGGGGCTTGGGCTTTGGCTTCAGCCCCCAGTCCAGGGCAGCTGGACTTGGGTGGGCTCGGGCTTTGGTCCTCCCTTCTGGGTCATGTAGTAATATTTGGTGTCAGAAGGTGGTCATGGTTCAATGAAGTTTGAGAACCCCTCAATAGCTAACCACCCTCGCTATAAAAAATGTGCACCTTATTTCTGAATAAGTTGAATTTGTTTAGCTTCAGCTTCCAGTCACTGGATTTTGTTGTGCATTTATCTGCTAGATTAAAGAGCCCTCTACTATAGGAAATATTTCTCCATGCAGGTAACTCTATACTGTGATAAACTTACCTTTTTAACCATATCTTTAAGCTATATTTTCATGAGAGGTTAGTAACTTGTAGACTTTGAGGGTCATTTTAATTTATTTCTGCTCTACTGAATTGTTGTGGGGATTTTAATTGCTTACTATAATGTAAAGTAGCTAAGAATAGTAGTGACATATAGAGCTCTCACACAGTACTTCTTGTTTTAAATCTCATTTTTAACTTTCTTCTTCACACTTCCAGGAACAAATCCCACAGTACTGACTCAGGCAGTCTTCCTTTTTCAGTCAGCCTAATGCCCAGATAACTTCAGCAAGCACTTTGCTTTGCCAAAGAAAGGGCTGAAGATGCAGTTATGCTCCAATGGAGTCAGTGGAAGATTTCCTGTTAAATTCAACAAGAACAGAATTAGAACCTGCTTGAGGCCCCAAAGGAGGCCCCGGACCACTGGTAGAGAACCACTGGTCTAGATAATACGTAGTCCTTCTATGACTGCAGGGAACTGGACTAGGTGCTCTCTCAAGGTCCCTTCCAGTCCTATGATTCTATGACCTGAGCAAGTATTGCAGGGTTTGGCCCAGAACAATTGGCTGCACATTCCAATAAAGCATCAAATTGACATTACACTTTTATTATCCTGTTATTTAAACCATATGTGAAAGTATTAAAGCATGACATTGAAAAATAATTTAGAATGATGTACTGTTAACCGATGTTTGCCATGCTGACTCAACTCATGTACAATGACCATTCTAGCTATAACAGTTAAATGGCATAATATCCAGATCGTTCCTTATAACTAACTTCTGCTACATGCTCATACATGCTATCTTTTACCATCTCCTTAATCTAGAAGAAAGGCTGATTGCTGTTTAAAATAACCCAAGGGAGTATTTTTATAGCATTCTTCTCAGTCTCCCAAGATCCAAATATGTGACAAAAGCCCAAACTGAGGAACCCAATAAAATTAATAATACAGGAAAACTAAAATGTGGTGGGATTTATTCCTTTAGAGTAAATAACTCTTTCCATAACTTCAATGGCATCATTTCTATTTCTGATGGAAATCATTTTCAACAATAAAAATGAGAGGACACCAAACTTGTGTAGAACACAGGTAACTTTGGACTAAAATAAAGTCCCCCAAAACAAGGTAAACTTGAGAGGTATAGTCCTTAGGCCTGGTCAATACTTAAAATTTAGGTGGACCTCACTACATTGTTCAGGAGTGTGTGGAAAAAGTCACACCTCTGAGCAATGTAGTTAACCCAACCTAATCCCTGGTGTAGATGCTATTAGATTGGTGGAAGAATTCTTCTGTCAATCTAGCTACTGCCTCTCAGAGAAGTGGATTAACTACAGTGACGGAAAAACACCATCTCTACTATGCTACAGTGGTATAGCCTGAGTTATATGGGTATTAAGCAACTTACCAGGAGGATTCCTGAGATTCCTACCCAGGTAACTGAAGGCAGAAATGGACTGATATCTGTTGATAGGCCTTGTCAAGGCTGATTCCCCACTCTGTCACTCTGAATGCAGAAGGTGGGGGCCCACAAGGATTCTAAAATTTAATACTGGCCACTTCAGGCTTGTATTATACTCCCAAGGTTACAGCTTTTCTCTAACCTTGGCTTGGTAAACGCTGCCACCACCCAAATGCAAAAAACCTCTTTTGAACCCAGGAAGGAGCACTTGGGAATTCCTCCCTGTGAGGTACCCTCAAGCCCTTTCATCCCCCACCCCCTTCGAGGGAAGAGCTGAGAAAGAAAACAAAGCTAATCAAACAACATATGCACAAACCTCTTAGGAAACCAAAAATCCAATCCTGTTCTTAAAAAAGGTAAATTTTATCAAAACAAAAAGGAAGAAAATACATCTGGAACTTAGGCTTTTGTTAAATTTTTAAAAGAGCAGTTCCAAAAAATAAGCACCCAAAATAGCTTTCTTGGGGGGGGTTCAGCTTAAAGGTTACAAGCAAAGAAAAGCTTTTAGTGTTAGCACATAGGAGTCCACAAACCAATAAGAAATATAACCCTAATCGCGTCTTTTTAGTCATTCCCTAATTTTACTTACATATCTGAGGCTCAAGATAAGTAGGTTTGAGGTATGAATTGATAATCTATAATCATTCCTGGTTTAAAGCTGGTTACAGCATTACTGCTCCGTGTTCCTGCAGCCCAGAGAACAACAACAAAGGGAAAGTTTCTTTCCCAATTTTAAAAAGTTCTAGCCTTCCCATTGGCTCTTTTGGTCAGGTGCCCGCTCCTTTTCTTTTACCTGTGGGCTTGTTAACCCTTTACAGGTAAAGCAAGCAGAGAACAGACCAAGAGGGATTTTACAGCTAGCTGGCTGGCTGGGTGTCCATCAATAGGAGCTACATTCCCTCCTCCCCCCTTCATGTAACAAAGTCATTAAGGCCAAAATTTTCAAATATTGCCGATGATTTTGGATGTCTCAGTTTTTGACTCATCGACTTGAGACGTCCTAAAAGGATTTTCACCATAAAGGATTTTCAGGAATTTCTGAGCACCTGCCCTCTGAAAATCAGGCCCTTTTAAGGTATCTCAAGTTGAGCATCCAAAAACTGAGGCCACTAAAAATCACTAGTCAGTTTTGATAATCTTGGCTTAATGTCTTATCCAGAGTTTGTGAAACACCTTTTCTGTCCACTTCACTGAAACGTAAAGGTGGAACACAGTTCAAATGCTGGAAAAGAAACTGCAGATGTAGTAAGCTTGGCACTCTCCAGTAAACAGTTCATGGATTCGTTTGAGCTATGGACGCTACTTTAACACAAGGCAAGCCAAAGTGTGTACAAACATCAAATGTCATTACATTAGCCAGGTCAGTTTACTAAAGGAAAAGTAGGCTTGGATGACCATTTAGAAGCCCATTTTTACCAGGAGCTTACAAGAATAGTGTTCTAGGCCTTTGGCTTTAAAGGAAAGGGAAAACAGATTTAGACACTAATGCTTTGATCTTTATACTCTGTGTCACCTGGTGTTAGTTCCCTAGCACGATCCTGAACAAAAGTAAAACACTGGATAATTAACAGTACTCTTTATCTAGGACTAAACTATGTATTTACTATATGTTTTTTGTTGGCATCTTCATTTTTGTTTTTTGTTCAGTGGAAACACAAAGCATTTCTTCTATATGTTGAGGTCAAGTTTGAAATCCTAAGACAGATATTTCCCATAATTCCTTGAGGGACAAAAGCATTGTGGAGACACAAAACATGATGCAAAATCTTAACATTAATATCACCAGGCTGAGGCTGCAATCTCAGGTTAAAGCCTTGTCTTCTGCTAAGGAAGCACCTCAGTTTCCCATCAATGTTATACAGCCAGGGATTGCTAGAGTTTAGCTCACTCTGGCCTTCCTACTTCCTGCACTACACCAATGTGGGTCAGGAGGAGTTTGCATACAACTGGCTATGCTGGTTCTACAACAGCTAGGGATTTCCCCTGCTGAATCAGTTTTATGGTCGCTTTGTGCCACAGCCGGGGCTAGGCCTAAGGCAGACTAAGCAATTGCTTAGGGCCATGAGGAGGTCAAGGGGGGGCCCCTATTTGCCTTTTATTATAAGAATTTGCCTGTTTTAGTATGGGGGGGGAATATTCCTGCATAGGTCCCCCAATGGGCTAGCCCCAGCTTTGGCCACGGCACAAAACAAAGGGTGATAGCTGAGGATGAAGATCTGACCCTAAATATGTCTAAAGGGTTCAGCCTCTATTTCTTCCCTGTTTCCTCAGACAATTCTGCATTTTGGCCCTATTCAGTAAGGTCCCTAAGCAAGTGGCTAGTCCCATTTTGTTCAGTAGGACTATTCTCAGACTTCAAGTTATGTACCTGCTTCAGTACTTTGCTGAATGTGAGCCTTTGTAACAAGCTTGTTTCAAATTAGTGCACATGCTTTTATTATTAAATTCCTGAATCACCATAGTGCCTAGAAGCCCCAATCATGGACCAGGACCCCATTGTGCTAGGCGCTGTACAAACACAGAACAAAAAGACAGTCCCTGCCCCAAAGAATTTACAGTCTTAGGCTATGTCTACACTAGAAACCTTACAGCTCCGGGGAGGGGAGTGTGGATGGGGGCAAGAGGGGATGTGACCACTGTATTAGGGTGTGACTGAAAGCTCAGTTAAATAAATGGGAAAGGCTTCCATTGACTTCCAGCGCTTTGGATCAGGCCTTTAGTACATCCCATAAAATGTAGGGATATTGACTGTGGGGACCTGACCCATATTCCATTGAAGTAAGTGGAGTGATTCACATTTACTTCAATAGGTGTTGAACTGAGCCCCTACTTAATATCTGCTATGATTAGTAGCATTCTTTGTTAACCCAGAAATGTATATATTTAGTTAATTTTGAAAAGGAATCAAAACAAAAAAAAATTTCTTCAAGACAAGCTGGGAATGAATCTCCCACACAAATCCATTTATGAACAATAATTATCATTGTCAGCTCTTTAGATTAGAGCAGGGTGAGCTGAACCACAGTTACAGCTCCGCTTTTTAATTGCTTCACATTTTAAAAAAAAAGCAAACTTGAATATCAATGATATTTCCTTTCTCTGTTATTCAAGCTTGTTTTTATGTAGGTTTCTCGATGATATTTCTGAGAGCCGATTCAGGACTTTGGCAACAGTACTTTTGCCACTAACAGAGTATTATGAATTATTTAAAGGTATTTTCTGTTGTGATGTAGCTTGGTGTTGGCTAAGATGACCAAAGAACAGGCTAAATGAAGGTAAAATACTCATGAAGAAAAACAGATTTTCCTGTTTGAAATTAAGAGGCTCGAACTGAGCCCAAGTAGTTCTTCAGTGTTGAAACAATCACTCCATAATCCCAAATTTTCAGGCTTTCTTTCAGCTCCATTGAAAATATTGAAATCTTTTAGCTACTTTAAAACTCTTTCCTTTTACTGTGTTTGCATAGAAAACTAGAGAAGATGCAGTGATGCAATTTTGCAAAGGCAGAAATTAAAGGGGGAGGGGGCAGATGTAAGTAAGTGTAAGTTACACTACTGACTTCAATGGATCTCCATTGATTTACACTTCTTGAGGATCTGGCCATAATTTAAAAAATCTCGAATCCAGCCAATGGGTTCGCTAGAACAATGTTGCAGCTACCATGAAGGAGGGGAGGGTCTACTTCCTTGTTTAGCCCACCTAAAAAGATCAGCCACAGGTTCTGCCAACTGCCAAAAAAAAGAAAAGAAAAGAAGAAAAAAAAGTGTGTTAAACTAATAATGCATGCTACCTATCTATCTGTGAAGGCAAGGTGCCACAGGTTTTATCACCATGTAGCTAGGTGAAGTTCACTGTGGGTGGGGGAGATATAGTGTTGACCTTGCCTAGTTACACCATGCTAAAAACTAGCCAAGCCTTGTCTCCATTAGGATTTTATAGCAAGATAACTAATGCACCTGCAGCTATCTCACTGTTTAAAAAAAATGAATTCTGGCATTGAAGACAGGAAATGAGATTGTGACCTGATTCTTGATCTCATTTGGTAAGGCTCATGGGAGTGCACAGTGCCCCAAAATGGGTTGGAAAGGGTAGAATAGAGGGGGGTTAATGGCCCCAGTCCACACAGCATTCGTTCAAAGATACAAATAAAGATGTTTAAAAAACAAAACCTAGGTGTGCAGCTTTTCTGTTTCTTAATAATGTATAAAGAGGCTTAACAGGTTTTATAAAAGGTGTTTTGTTTGTTTTTTACCTGAAAGCTATCAGGAATGCTAAGGCTATGGCTACCTTAGACAGCTTACAATGGCACACCTGTACCAATGCAGCTGCGCCACTGTAAGATCTCTAGTGTAGCTGCTCCATGTTGATGGGAGAGAGCTCTCCTTTCAACGTAATTCACCCACCCCCACCAAGCAGCGGTACCTACTGTCCAGACCGACACTTAGGTCAGTATAACTTACATCGCTCTGGGGGTAGTTTATTCACACCCCTGAATAACATACGTTATACTGACATAAATGGTAGTGTAGACATAGCCTAAAACTGGCCTTCCCTGCTTCTGCTGGAGACCTACCTCCTTGGAAGTCTCGGGTGTTCACTTTGCACTTTTTCTGCCCTGGAGGAGCAGGGGAGTGCCATATTTTCTCATGAATGTTTCTCAGCACTTGAATTAACCAGGCATTAACAGAATTAAAACCACCCACTCGGAATAAAACTCCCTCTTCCTCTCAGTTAATCGGGGTTCATTTGCAGATTTCTCTGAGGTCATAATCCTACCTGCTCTTCCTTTGTCCATAGAGAATTCCATCAGAGGCAGGGTAGACATGACCAATATTTCTAATGTTAAAAAAACAAACAGCAAGTCCTGTTCCCTGTGAAACAGAAACCTTTCACTGTGTTATAAATCAAATAGAAGCAAAAGGGAGCTTTCTTTCTTTTGCAGGTCATCATTAAAAACAGTACCTTGTTTTACACAGCTTCAGGAGTGTCCTTGCTTACATCTAATGAATTGAGTAAGATTTGGCTTGATCTCACTCACACTTTTTCTTGATGCAACCTCCCCCACCCCCAACCAACCCAAATAAGCACTTTTTAAATTCACACCCTCTGAAAGTTGCCGAAAGCATTTCCAAAAGGAGGGTACAATCGTTACCATAGTCCAGGTCAGCAACACTGCTGACATGCTGTTCTGGTGTTACGTATCTATTCACTTTCATATGGAATCTGTAGCTCCTGTATCTCATACTAAATGTGCTAATGCTGGAAAGGCTTCTTTTGGGTCACACAAATATAATACATACATCTAAACTGAAATATCTTCTGCTAATTCTAATATTGCCTATTTTATAAGACTGTGACATCACAGAGGACTACGGGGTGTAAGACTTTCCCACTCCTGTATGCAGGACCTACCCATGAATCCACGTGGGGGCAAGGGGCTGAGTGTCTGATACTCACACATTAGCAGTCAGGAAAGGGATGGGATGAGGCTAGGAAGGATTGGGATTATTTAGAATCATAGAATATCAGGGTTGGAAGGGACCTCAGGAGGTCATCTAGTCCAACCCCCTGCTCAAAGCAGGACCAATCTCCAATTTTTGCCCCAGATCCCTAAATGGCCTCCTTTGAACTCACAACCCTGGATTTTGCAGGCCAATGCTCAAACCACTGAGCTATCCCTCGCCCCTTCAAAGCTATGGCTATGCTTTGCTATATATCAGCCAGCAGAGCTAACTGGTTGCAAGTTGAAGGGGAGTATTGCAGTATCTTGTTATGGGCCAAGAGAGCATCCTTCTCTCTCCTGTAGGCAAAACAGTTGCCATGGAGGAACTATGCTGCAGATGGGTGTCTGAGTCACAATCCCTTTCAGGAGGTCCTCCTGGAGCAGAGCAGTCACATGTTGCTTTTTACTCAGGGCTGAAAGTCAACTTTCTATCTAGGGTAGTATTTGCTTAACACCCAATTGGACTTGAGTGCCACTGGGACTACTCATGGAACAAGGGACTAATGCAGTGTGATTAATTGTCTTCCCCTCATAGCTTACCAAGGTTTGGTCCTGCTCCCATTGAAATCAATGGAAAGACTCCCATTGACTTCAGTACTCATTGGATCATGTACCTAATCAAAAAATGAAAATGCTAGTAAACCGAGTGCTAGCATGTTCGGTCAGCTTGGTACTCAAAAGGAGGATCAGGGGCAGACAGGCGGGACCCAGAGATCAATTGCATTATTCAACAGCAAATACAACCAGCAGCCACAGCAGGATCAAAAGAAAGTGCAGGTGAGATTTCAATTACTAAGAATTGGTTTTATTAAAATAGGGGCAGAGGTAGCTGTCCTTTTTTTTCCACAGCACAAATGAAAGTAATTGTAAAGGAAACCATATATATTTACAGATTTTGATTGGGCCATAAGGTTTCTGAAATCTAAATGTGATCAGGAGAAGAGAACACTGATGGAGAAGATAAGTTGATGTTTCTGCTCTGACTAAAACTGTCTTCCAGCTTTCTGACTGTAGTTATTGCCTTCACTTTAAGAAAATATAATATTACTTTGAATGGGTAGAGGTTTATAATTATGTGAAACTTTTGTCCTGTTATATACTACCTCACCCATAAATGTATTTTAAATAATGGGTGCAGGTATAATAATTGATTGTTAACAAACAAAAATTCACTTTTTGCATAGTAGAAGACTAAAAAGTTCATGATGAATCCACTAAGCAGGAAACTACCACTCCCATGAGCCGCCTTCCCACTGATCTATGACCCTCTGGGGTGGACAGGCAGGCACATTCCCTTCCCCTGACCAGTAGGGGAAGCGGACCAAAACTCTGTGGAAGACCCTGACCTAGGAATTAACCTCATGCTTGGGGAAGCAGCAACTATATGACAAGCCAGAAGCATTAGGGAAGCTGAATGCAAAGGAAAACCTCCAGAGATTGGGAGCCATGTGGAGAGCAGTCTGCAACAGGAGCCCGGAAACTACATGTGTTACAGGGTATGATTGTCAGACGTTGCAGTCAGGTTCAGGTCTGTGTGGAACTTGGGAAGGAGCAGATTCTGGGCAGGGAACCAGGGCAGAGGGGGCCCCAACAAAACACACTACTTACTGATGCTGGCCTGTAAATCTGCAAGCTCCTATTTGCTTTTAATCGAGGACTGGACTGGAGAGGATGTCCCATGCGCTGGTCCTGAAGAGCCCTAACCCTCCAGTGGACTGTTCCCCGAGGGCCCAAATAAGAACTGCTACAAAGCTGTAACTGTGTAAGCCATTGTACCTACAGTATTTGCAACCTTTCCCTATCTTATCATTACTAAATACCAAAATACCTCTTCACGTTAGCCATACCTCTGAATGGTCATTGGGACCCACCAGGGCTAGAGCCTATGTGGCCAAGCAGCTGAAGCACTTCAGCACTTGCTTCTGAGTCATGGGACCCCAGGTGTACTACTGGTACCTTAGAGGTTTGGTGTATCACAGCACTAGCAGCTGAAATAATTACAAAGTTAATGCACATGAGCAAAAGATAAGTGACTTTACACCATGGATAAGGTGCTATTGTAGTACACTATTACCTGAGCGTATGCTGCTATTTGGTGAGTTACTCAAGTGGGTACCTGAAGACAGGGCTTCCGGAATGGAGTGGGGAGGGCCAGGGGGCCATGGCCCCATCACTTTTAAAAGTGAGAGGGCTCTTCCCTCCCAATGGGGAGAGAGGGTGGAGAGGAGCGAAGCGAGCAGGGGCGAGGCCTCCGGGTGGGGGAGAGGGGATGTGAGGGTGGGGTGTCAAAGGAAGAGGTGGTGCAAGGGTGGGGCCACAGTTTGGTTGCTGCTGGGCCCCCCACTTCTAGGGAGCTTCCAGTGCTCCTGTCTGGAGATTAAGGTTGTGTTTACTCTCTGGACACTACAGCAGCACAGCTATGGTGTTACAGCTATGTGCTGTAGTACTGAAGTATAGATGCTTCCTACAGTGATGGAAGAGTTTTATTAGAAACAGAGGATGAGCTATGATCTGAGCTCTTATAGAAAAGCTCCCAAGAGAGAGGATTTTTTTCCATGTTGCTGTTGCTTGAGAGGGTGATCGTCTCCACAATAAGTAAAGAGCATATTTCTGATGATGTCTCTTTCTTTAGATTGTATACACTGAATTAATTTGTTTGAAAAATGATTGTCACAACATACATGTTTATGGGATGTTTTTAGTCTATGAGTTGTTAAAGTATAAATAAAGTGATTTTTTAAAAAAAGGCAGAATCTGGGCGGGAAGATAAATGCACCATCGGACACATGCCAGAGCAGCTGAGTTGAGGTCTTGGCCTGGTCCTCAAATTGGCTCTCATTGTTATTACTGTGTAGCCATATCCAAAGCATTGCTACGTCTGATCTGTGCATATGCAGGCACAGACTGAAAGGGAACACATCAGAATTTAATCAAATAATAAATTCAGGCAGGCAGCTAGGCCTAGTTATCCCAGCGGGAACCCACTGTTAATGTATTAGCACTAGTCTTCCACACGAATAGGACAGTTTCCCATTATCTTACTTATTGGGTCTGATTCTGGTATCTCTTACACTGGTGTAAATTAACAATAATTCTGCTGAAATCAACGTATTTCCACAAGTGTGAAACCAATATAAGGGGGAGAGACATTACTGACAACTGTTATGTGTGTGCAAGCATTTGAGAGAAAAATCTGTCCCTGCACATTTTAGACAATGTACTCTTGAACAACTCTAATGATAGAGCTTTAGTAACCTCATCCATTAAACTATTCTATTATTTTAATTGATCTCATAGGTAGAATGGCATCTTGTTCATTCACAAAGTGCACAGACCTCTTATTACTTAAAACAAACAAAAATCGAAAGCAACATTATGGGTGAAATGCCCACTGTGTTGAAGTTAATGGGAGTTTTGCACTGACTTTAATGAAACCAGAACTTCACCCTAAGACTTAACAGCTATTGGGGGCATTTCCATAGTTAAGAGTTTTCCAAGGGTATTTTTTAAGTCTATACTTTATTACAAAGTATAGGTGCACATAGTTTTTTGTAAAATCAGTGCTAGTGAGAGGATGATCGGTGAGATCTTTTCACTGTATTTAATCTGGAAATGTAAGTGGGGGGGGGGGAACCCTTCACTAGCACAAGCAAATTCCCAAAATAACTTTCACGTCACTTATTAACTATATTGTATGCTACTCATTGATATGGTTCAAAGCAGTTTAAATTTTGTCAGGTACAAGTAAAATGAACCCAAAGTAGCTCACTGTTTTCTTGATGGCTTATGGGAATGTACTCTATGAGAGGGTGCTAATTTTAGAGATACTTATCATAAGCATTTTCTAAGTAACTCTGTTTTTCATTGGCAGCACTTCCCAAATATTAGCAAGCCATTTTAGGAACAAATGACCTCTGCCATTCATACACAATAGTCATGTTCACTGCAAGAAATACAAAATTCAAGTTGAAGAAAATGCAAATGAGATTACCTACCAGGATTCCCTCGGAAGACAACTGCTATATCTAACTTCCCTTCCCAGATCTGTATCTCATTCACTGTGGTTTTTTTAGAGTGCCTCAAGAACTTTTTTACTCTATTTTTTTTTGGTTTTTTTGGAAAAAGCCCTTTGTTGAAACGGATTTTTGTGTGTGTGTGGAAACCCAGGAGTTCCTATGAAACTTTCCTCAGGAAGGTTTCTGAGGTCTGGGATGGAATTCCTGATCAGAAGAAAGAAAGATCCACCTCAGAGCAATAGCCTGATGGTTAGGACACTCATCTAGGATGCACTGCTTGATTCAGAGCAGGGACTTGTACCTGGCTCTCCACAGCCCGGGTGAGTGTTCTAGACACTGGACAGTTGGCTATTCTGGGCTAGTTTCTCTCTCCTTCATTTCAGTAGCTCTTGATTTTTGTTCTGCTTCAGAATAGAAACAAATGTCAAACCATCACAATTTTTATGAAACAGAAATCTTGTTTTCCAGGCAGTCCTAGTCTTTTTACTCTCCCCTGAAGCAGTGTTTTTCAACTTTTTTGATATCAGCAATCAGCTTGCTGCCTTCCTAAACTGTGACAGGGAGACCTCGAGGACCAGTGCCAGTCCATGGACCAGTCGATGGGCAACACAGCCCTAGTGTATGGTAATCTTAAAGCATGACTGCCTTTAAAAAAAAAAAAAAAGCACTTGAAACATTCTGCTTCACCCATTCATCTTCAGAAAGAAACTAGGGGCCAGATGCTCAGCTGGCGAAAATTGACAGAACCCGATTGGCTTTAATGGAGCTCTGCCAATTTACACCACTTGAGTATCCTGCCCTGGGTCTGCTCACTCCATTTTGAAAAACCTGTTGGGAGAGGAAGGGCATTGTCTAGTGGTTAGAGACCAAGATTGGAAACTCAGATGTATTGGTTCTACTTCTGGATGTCACTGACTTGATATGTAGCTCTGAATAAGTCGCTTAGGCTTGGTTTAAACTAGAAAAACTTACTGTGTTGATTAGAGGCATGTTGGTTTTGTCTGTGGATGCAATTTTACTGTTATAGCTTATTTTGCTTTCTGAATCAGAGTAAGCTATACTGGTATAACTGCATCAACACTGGGAGGGTTTTGTCCTTTATCCCACTAGAATTAAAGTGTCAAAATGTTTGAGCGTGGACAGGCCCTTAGATGCCTTGATTTACCTCTTTGAAAAATAAGCATGCTGCTACTGTACTTCCCATCATTGTTACAGTAATTTGTTAACTAATGTTTGTAAACTGCTTTTGAGATCCTTGTATAAAGGTGCTGTACAAGTGCAAAGTCTCTCTGTTGTGCTTGATGATGAAATAATATGTACAAATAGAGACTTTGTTGTTAATCATGTGCAGTAATGCAGGACTTCCTCACAGTTGGTCCTAACCTCCATGAACCTCCCTCCTTTCTCATAGTTGCCTGTGGATCTGCCAGGCATGGAGGTGGGCCCCGCTGTGTAGTCTGAGAGAGGACTTCTGCAAGGAGATCCCCATGAGTGCATGAGATGATATTTGTAATTACAGGTCCCAGATCATACTGAGTGTAAATTTAAGGTTTCAAATTTTGTTAAAAGTAAAATTAGTTTATTACAATCTGAACACGCACTTTTTCTTAAAAAAAGTTAAAACTAGAGGTAAACTTCTTCACATTACTTCAGCATTTTGGGACTGACACTGAGTAAGCTTACATTGCTTCCCTCCAAATGAGCATTAGAGGACACATAAGGAAATGGTTGTTGCTCTGTTTCCTACTTTCAGGTTAGGTCTGGGACTGCACTCAGATTAATTCCAAACCTCAAGGCTTGACTAGTACCAAAATGTAAAGAGCACTTTATGGATGTATACAATGGCCTGAGACTGCGTAAAGCTAAACAATACAAATGCTGCAATGCAACTGAAACAATAAGAGTATTTCTGTTTGAAGTATTAAGATACAATAGAGGACCAGTCCTGCCTGCACATTAGTCACATTGACATCAACTGGATTCTCCATACAGTAGAACAGGAATTGGCAATCTTTGGCATGTGGCCCACCGGGGTAAGCCCCCTGTTGGGCCGGCCCAGTTTGTTTACCTGCCGCGTCTGCAGGTTTGGCTGATCATGGCTCCCATTGGCTGCGGTTTGCCACTCCAGGCCAATGGGGGCTGCGGGAAGCAGCGTGAGCCGAGTGATGTGCTGGCTGCTGCTTCCCGCAGCCCCCATTGGCCTGGGACAGCGAATCGCGGCCAGTGGGAGCTGCAGTCAGCTGAACCTCCTGACGCAGCAGGTAAACAAACCAGCCCAGCCTGCCAGTGGGCTTACCCAGGCGGACCACGTGCCAAAGGTTGCTGATCCCTGCAGTAGAACCTCAGAGTTATGAAAACCTCGGGAATGGAGGTTGTTCATAACTCTGAACAAAACATTATGGTGGTTCTTTCAAAAGTTTACTACTGAATATTGAACTAATGCCACATTGCCCTGGTCTACACTAGGACTTTAGGTCGAATTTAGCAGCGTTAAATCGATGTAAACCTGCACCCGTCCACACGATGAAGCCCTTTATTTCGACTTTAAGGGCTCTTAAAATCAATTTCCATACTCCATCCCTGACAAGTGGATTAGCGCTTAAATCGGCCTTGCCGGGTCAAATTTGGGGTACTGTGGACACAATTCGACAGTATTGGCCTCCGGGAGCTATCCCAGAGTGCTCCATTGTGACCGCTCTGGACAGCCCTCTCAACTCGGATGCACTGGTCAGGTAGACAGGAAAAGAACTGCGAACTTTTGAATCTCATTTCCTGTTTAGCCAGCGTGACAAGCTGCAGGTGACCATGCAGAGCTCATCAGCAGAGGTGACCACGGTGGAGTCCCAGAATTGCAAAAGAGCTCCAGCATGGACTGAACGGGAGGTACGGGATCTGATCGCTGTATGGGGAGAGGAATCCGTGCTATCAGAACTCCGTTCCAGTTTTCGAAATGCCAAAACCTTTGTGAAAATCTCCCAGGGCATGAAGGTCGGAGGCCATAACAGGGATCCGAAGCAGTGCCGTGTGAAACTTAAGGAGCTGAGGCAAGCCTACCAGAAAACCAGAGGGGCGAACGGCCGCTCCGGGTCAGAGCCCCAAACATGCCGCTTCTATGATGAGCTGCTTGCCATTTTAGGGGGTTCAGCCACCACTACCCCAGCCGTGTTGTTTGACTCCTTCAATGGAGATGGAGGCAACACGGAAGCAGGTTTTGGGGACGAAGAAGATGATGATGATGAGGAGGAGGTTGTAGATAGCTCACAGCAAGCAAGCGGAGAAACCGGTTTTCCCGACAGCCAGGAACTGTTTCTCACCCTGGACCTGGAGCCAGTACCCCCCGAACCCACCCAAGGCTGCCTCCTGGACCCGGCAGGCAGAGAAGGGACCTCCGGTGAGTGTACCTTTTAAAATACTATACATGATTTAAAAGCAAGCATGTGAAAGGATTAATTTGCCCTGGCTTTCGCGGCTCTCCTGGATGTACTCCCAAAGCCTTTGCAAAAGGTTTCTGGGGAGGGCAGCCTTATTGCGTCCTCCATGGTAGGACACTTTACCACTCCAGGCCAGTAACACGTACTCGGGAATCATTGTAGAACAAAGCATTGCAGTGTATGTTTGCTGGCGTTCAAACAACATCCGTTCTTTATCTCTCTGTGTTATCCTCAGGAGAGTGAGATATCATTCGTGGTCTCCTGGTTGAAATAGGGTGCTTTCCTTCAGGGGACATTCAGAGGAGCCCGTTCCTGCTGAGCTGTTTGCCTGCGGCTGAACAGAAATGTTCTCCGCTGTTAGCCACAGGAAGGGGGTAGGGTTGAGGGGGTAGCCACGCAGTGGGGGGAGGCAAAATGCGACCTTGTAACAAAAGCACATGTGCTATGTATGTAATGTTAACAGCAAGGTTTACCCTGAAAGACTGTAGCCACTGTTTTATAAAATGTGTCTTTTTAAATACCGCTGTCCCTTTTTTTTTTCTCCACCAGCTGCATGTGTTTCAATGATCATAGGATCTTCTCCTTCCCAGAGGCTAGTGAAGATTAGAAAGAAAAAAAAACGCACTCATGATGAAATGTTCTCTGAGCTCATGCTGTCCTCCCACACTGACAAAGCACAGACGAATGCATGGAGGCAAATAATGTCAGAGTGCAGGAAAGCACAAAATGACCGGGAGGAGAGGTGGCGGGCTGAAGAGAGTAAGTGGCGGGCTGAAGACAGGGCTGAAGCTCAAATGTGGTGGCAGCGTGATGAGAGGAGGCAGGATTCAATGCTGAGGCTGCTGGAGGACCAAACCAGTATGCTCCCATGTATGGTTGAGCTGCAGCAAAGGCAGCTGGAGCACAGACTGCCACTACAGCCTCTGTGTAACCAACCGCCCTCCTCCCAAGTTCCATAGCCTCCACACCCAGACGCCCAAGAACACGGTGGGGGGGGGGGCCCACCGGCCAACCAGCCACTCCACCACAGAGGATTGCCCACAAAAAAGAAGGCTGGCATTCAATAAATTTTAAAGTTGTAAACTTTTAAAGTGCTGTGTGGCATTTTCCTTCCCTCCTCCACCACCCCTCCTGGGCTACTTTGGTAGTCATCCCCCTATTTGTGTGATGAATGAATAAAGAATGCATGAATATGAAGCAACAATGACTTTATTGCCTCTGCAAGCAATGATTAAAGGGAGGAGGGGAGGGTGGTTAGCTTGCAGGGAAGTAGAGTGAACCAAGGGGCGGGGGGTTTCATCAAGGAGAAACAAACAGAACTTTCACACCATAGCCTGGCCAGTCATGAAACTGATTTTCAAAGCTTCTCTGATGCGTACCGCGCCCTCCTGTGCTCTTCTAACCGCCCTGGTGTCTGGCTGCGCGTAACCAGTAGCCAGGCGATTTGCCTCAACCTCCCACCCTGCCATAAACGTCCCCCCCTTACTCTCACAGATATTGTGGAGCACACAGCAAGCAGTAATAACAGTGGGAATATTGGTTTTGCTGAGGTCTAAGCGAGTCAGTAAACTGCGCCAGCGTGCCTTTAAACGTCCAAATGTACATTCTACCACCATTCTGCACTTGCTCAGCCTGTAGCTGAACAGCTCCTGACTACTGTCCAGGCTGCCTGTGTATGGATTCATGAGCCATGGCATTAAGGGGTAGGCTGGCTCCCCAAGGATAACTATAGGCATGTCAACATCCCCAACAGTTATTTTCTGGTCTGGGAATAAAGTCCCTTTCTGCAGCTTTTGAAACAGACCAGAGTTCCTGAAGATGCGAGCGTCATGTACCTTTCCCGGCCATCCCATGTTGATGTTGGTGAAACGTCCCTTGTGATCCACCAGAGCTTGCAGCACTATTGAAAAGTACCCCTTGCGGTTTATGTACTCACCGGCTTGGTGCTCTAGTGCCAAGATAGGGATATGGGTTCCATCTATGGCCCCACCACAGTTAGGGAATCCCATTGCAGCAAAGCCATCCACTATGACCTGCACATTTCCCAGGGTCACTACCCTTGATATCAGCAGATCTTTGATTACGTTGGCTACTTGCATCACAGCAGCCCCAACAGTAGATTTGCCCACTCCAAATTGATTCCCAACTGACCAGTTGCTGTCTGGCGTTGCAAGCTTCCACAGGGCTATCGCCAATCGCTTCTCAACTGTGAGAGCTGCTCTCATCTTGGTATTCATGCGCTTCAGGGCAGGGGAAAGCAAGTCACAAAGTTCCATGAAAGTGCCCTTACGCATGCAAAAGTTTCACAGCCACTGGGAATTGTCCCAGACCTGCAACACTATGCGGTCCCACCAGTCTGTGCTTGTTTCCCAAGCCCAGAAT
Source organism: Eretmochelys imbricata (assembly GCF_965152235.1). NCBI lineage: Eukaryota > Metazoa > Chordata > Testudines > Cheloniidae > Eretmochelys > Eretmochelys imbricata. The sequence goes on from NC_135572.1 coordinate 133,256,884, forward strand.
CGGCATTCCACAGCATGAACCTGCCCCATTAGCACCATGATGCATGCATTGGTAGGGCCCATGCTTTCAGAGAAATCTGTGTCCATGTCCTGATCACTCACGTGACCGCGCTGACGTCGCCTCCTTGCCCGGTTTCGCTCTGCCAGGTTCTGGTGTTGCATATACTGCTGGATAATGCATGTGGTGTTTAATGTGCTCCTAATTGCCAAAGTGAGCTGAGCGGCCTCCATGCTTGCCTTGGTTTGGCGTCCGCACAGAAAAAAAGCGCGGAATGATTGTCTGCCATTGCTCTGACGGAGGGAGGGGCGACTGACGACACGGCTTACAGGGTTGGCTTCAGGGAGCTAAAATCAACAAAGGGGGTGGCTTTACATCAAGGAGTATTTCAGGCAGGACTTCACGGAGGGTTCCAATAAGAAATGGTGCACCTAAGTTATTGTTCTTATTGGAACAAGGAGGTTAGTCTGGCCTCTGATTGATACATGGCTAGATTTACCTCACTGCACCTTTTCTGTGAGTGACTGCAGTGTGACCTAGAGGAATGAGTCCCCTAGATGTGGGGGGGGGAAGCAGATGAGTACAAAACAAATCTGGTCTATTTCTTGTTTTGATCCACTCCATCTATCTTTTACATCTTTGGCTGGCAGCAGAAGGTGCAGAAGGACTGCATGCCATCCACATCTCATGGCTGCCCGGCAGAAGATGATGCAATAGGACTGCTAGCAATCCATATCACCTGCCTGCTCACCATAAGATGGTTCAATTGGACTGACTACAGGACTAAAGAGAATGATCTGGTCAAGTCACTCCAAATTTAGTCCCTGCGTGCATGTCTGCCTAGGCACTCCTGGCCGACGCGGCCAGGAGCACCTTGGACATGACGATGATGGCTACCAGTCCTATTGCACCATCTGCTGCCAGAAGGCAATGGGTTGCTGCTACTGTGTAGCAATGCAGTACCGTGTCTGCCAGCACCCAGGAGACATACAGTGACGGTTACCTGAGCGGGCTCCATGCTTGCCGTGGTATGGCGTCTGCACAGGTAACTCAGGAAAAAAGGCGCAAAACGATTGTCTGCCCTTGCTTTCACGGAGGGAGGGAGGGAACGGGAGCCTGACGATATGTACCCAGAACCACCCGTGACAATGTTTTAGCCCCGTCAGGCATTGGGATCTCAGCCCAGAATTCCAATGGGCAGCAGAGACTGCGGGAACTGTGGGATAGCTACCCACAGTGCAACACTCCGGAAGTCGACTCTAGCCTCGGTATGGTGGAAGCACTCCACCGAGTTAATGCACTTAATGCACTTAGAGCATTTTCTGTGGGGACACACACACTCGAATATATAAAACCGATTTCTAAAAAAACGACTTCTATAAATTCAACCTTATTCCGTAGTGTAGACATACCCATTGAAACTTTACTATGAAGAAGAAAAATGCTGCTTTCCCTTTATTTTTTTCGTAGTTTACATTTAACACAGTACTGTATTTGCGGTTTTTTGTTTAGTCTCTGCTGCTGCCTGATTGCGTACTTCCGGTTCCAAATGAGGTGTGTGGTTGACTGGTCAGTTCATAACTCCTGGTGTTTATAACTCTGAGATTCTACTGTATGATTAAAAGCTATAGGATTGGGCCCTAAATTTGCTTGAACAAGAAGCACTTTTCAATAGTACATATTTTTTCTAACCATCTTCCTTAACAATGTTGCAAAAAGCAACATTTACTGATGATATCAAGTTTTTCAGTATACTAAGATCTTTTCAGTCAGAATGGCCTTTAGGTGTTTGTTTGTTCTTGTCTCACTCTAAAATAAAGTATCAATGGAAAAGCACACAGTGTATGTCTGCAACAGTCAGCAAGGAGCACAATTGCTGCTTGTCTCTGCAGACAGCAGGTTCCTTAGAAATATAAAGGTGTTTCACACAGAAAAGAAAAACATAACAGCAACATAGCTAAATACAGCATTGATCTCACAACTTGTATCCGCTTCAGTGAGTAGTGTGAACTATTGGAAATTCCAATTGAAAATATTCAAATGGCTCCTAATGGTTCCAGCTGGCAGCTAGGTTTAAGAATAGAGTAAAAGATCTATTGGGCTACTGGTTGCTAGTGCTATCACAGAAATAAACACTCACCAGTAGGATATAGACCATTATTGTTAAGTTGCTGTGACATTTGTAAATCTTGTGCCTGATCTCACGCCCATTAAAGGCAATAGAAGTTTTGCCCTCCATTTCAACAAGAACATGATCAGGCCCAAGTTTTGAGCCTAACTCTTCATATGCTTATTAGGGAGTGTAGCGCTGAACATAGGTATGAGGAATGTATTTTAACCATTACATAAATAATGCATATATTAAATATTATGTTTCAGTGTTTTTATTTAAACGGGCAGTTTTGCCAGTATCGGGCCCCTTATGAGAGAGGTTTCTAACGTTTAATAGGATGTGAGTAGATAAACACCCAACACATAATAGGCAACATTTTAAAAATACCGGCTGCATTCTTGTTAGTTTGAGTCTTTTCTGTTTGACTGGTTATGGAGAGGAAGTTGAGGCATGTTTTATGTTACACCTGGTCTAAATATTTTGAATTTTCAGCTTATATGGTAACCAACATTTTTCAAATGAATGTTTGTGATTTCGCATCCAGTTCTATTTTCCAGACTTAAACAATGTATATATTATAAAGGTCACATTCCAAATAACTATACCTGATTTCAGTTTCATTTTTGGCATATTTCTGTCTACTCTGAACTTTCCTCATATCTCGGTTGTGCTTTTTTCAGTCTTGCCTGTCTGACCGAGTTAAAGAAATGTAATGTATCAAAGCCAGAATTAGAGGTTTACAGCCCACATTAAAAAAAAACAAAAAAAAACGGTCTCTGAATGAACTGGAGCACTAATCCTGTTTTAAGGATCTTATCTGATCTAAATATAATAACTTTAAAATCAGGAATTCCATTTAAAATGACCCACATCATTTAAAATTGGATCATTCATAAATCTAAAAATGCCTCCTTTGTGTCCTTAAGTAGAGAGTGTTTAATTATAATTCAATTTAAATGAAACTTCTACCATTTGCAGAGACTCACAATTAACACTTTCACTTGAACGCTGTATTTAGTGTAGAACATCATAAGCAAAAAATCATGGAATCACATGCATCTCTTTAATATTACTCCTCTTCAGTATTAAAACAAAACACATTTATACAGAACAAATTGCATAGGGGACTCTTAAGAAACTGCAGCTTGTGAACATACTGCCAATCACAAATTTGTCATGACATAATGCAGAAGTAGTGATGATTTTGGCTTCAAACTAACAAGTCTTGTTGTTTTGGAAGGTTCTGTATGGTTAAACTAGGAGACACATTGGGGAGGCATTCGAGGAACATGATGGCTAAGAGGCACATGGGAATTCCCTTATCTCCTATTATCTTCCTTCACTTTTGTTTCAAATATATAAATTAAATCAAACCTTCAAAAATGCGTATCAGAAGACCAGCATCATGGAACTTGATTAAAAAGAGGAATCCTGGGGGGTAGGAGGGTGTTAACGTGCTGTATGCACCAGGTTTTCACCTTTTTAGATATCATTCAAAACAATCCCCAATTTCACATGCATAGGATTCTCCTTCTTTATATATATGAAAAAACACTATTTTACTCTCAAATCTGAAAATCTCTCCTTTCATACTCCCATTTCATTGATTAACACTGACAGCTAAAAGGAGGACACAGAGAATGCTAAAGTAAAATCCAGGGACAGTGGAGAATTAGGGAATCACTTTTGTTCTACAGGAGATTTAAACTGGGTTACTGAAGCTAGTTTCCCCTCCACCACTCACCCCTGCCAATTACTAATTACACTGTTTAGCAAAAAGGTCTGTAATACAATCAAGCATACATAAAGAGGTAAAATCCCTGCTGTGTAATGTATATTCATTTTTTCTGACAGTTGGATTTACTTAGTTCAAGGGTCCTATTCTGTTCCTATTTAAGTCAAAACTTCTATGGATTTAAATCGAAACAGGACTGGTACTTAAAATGTCTTCATTTGTAACCAGAACTATTTAATTAATTTCCTTGACCCTGAACCTGTCTATTTAAAGTAAGACACATCTTTAAACATAATTAATGGTAGCATAGTATTAAGAAAGTACCATATGAATAGTATTAGCAAATATTTAAATATTTGCTAATACTGTACATATATATGACTGACCATAAAAATGAGGTGAATCTCTTCTCACAATCTCCTTATTGACATCAAGGGAGATGCACAGGTGCTGTTGAGACTAGAATTTGGCTCATCGACTACACCTATGTGAAGTTTAAAATGTATAAACTGCAAAGCAGGACAGACCCACTGGCCTAAGAGTAGTGCTTCTTGTTGCTATGCAGAAGACTTGGGCTCAGTTTCTGCTCCTAGCATGTGTCTCCTTGTGCTGTGTAGAACTTGGAAGGCTGAGGAAGGCCTTCCCGAAGAGTACGGAGTTGTTCATGATGCTCAACTATGAGGCTGCCCACATGATTGAAGAACATCACTAGTTGGCTCTGAAATTGTTCCTTCTAGTACAATTTTTCTGGAGAGATGGTTGTCCTGATGAGTCTTTGAAAGAAGTAGAGTTAAGATTGGAAACCTAAGGTAGGATGATCTTTATGGATTTGATGTTGAGATGGAATTTTGCAACAGGAGGAGAACTGTGGAAAATTAATGTCTTTATATCTCTGTTACACAATGGGAAAAAAATCTTCAGCAATTTGTAAAAGTATTTTGTGTAGGAATCAGCACTATTAATCACTGGTGCCAATATTAAGCCTTCACGAAAGTTTGCATCAGTTCTGTGTCTGTACAGGACCGAGCGCAATGGGGTCCATAACTAGGGCTCCTAGGTGCTCTGGTAATACAAATAATAGTAAATAATGTCTAAAATATGCTGATTTCTATGCCAGACATCTATTTGTAACTCCTATCATTTGCAGAGTTCAGAGAACTTCATTTGTATGCATGTATGTTTGGACAAGATATCAAATATCCATCATGCAAGTCTTGAACTATAAATTCTGCATGTGACGCAAGGGAAAAGGCCATATAACCATATCGCTATGGGCCCACTTTTGCCACCCTTACTCATGCTGAGAAACACCTTTCACCATGAGCAATCCCATTGTCTTTAATGGGACTTGTCATAGAGTAAGGCCCAGATCCTCAAAGGTATTGGCAACTAGGCACCTAAATACCACTGGGGATCTGGGCTCAAGCTATTATTCAAGAGGGTAATGGCAACAGAACTGGGGCCTATGGTGACAGATGCTGGCTTATAAGAAACCTTCCAGGTCACTATATCATTTACACGTGCTGTTCCTATGTAAGGGACTTACAACTCTGAGGGTCTCCTGACAGATTTTTTTCCCACTGGATCCCCTGAAACATACAGAGTTTGTACCACTTAGGAATCATCAGGAGGTTTGAAACCCTTATCCCCCAATATTGGTGGATTCCTGGATCTGTGGGTGCTCGCTGCGGGCTCATTTTAATCATGTCCAATGTTCCCTCTAATTTTTGACAGGTTGTGTGTGCAAAAAATTTCTTCTGTGCAAATTTTTCATAGGCCGTGTGAGCAAAAAATTTCTTCTGTGCAAATTGTTGTGCTTCTGTGCAAATTTTTGTGTGTGCAGTGTTTCGCTGTGTGCTCGGGGTTTAGGATCTGTGTGACCGCACACACGCGCACAGCTTAGAGGGAACAGTGGTCATGTCCAGCTCCTGGACCAGTGCTACTAGGGCCACTCCAGCTGGTTGCTTCCCTTAGAATACCCCTTTGGAAAGGAATGTATGGTGGGGGAGCTTCACAACAAGAAGGGAGACAAGAGGATAACTTTTCAGAGGGTGAGAATTAACATACCTACAAAATGTGAGAGATTAGGGGAGACAGACATCCTTAGCCATAAACTCATACCCCTGTGGAGCACACATGGAGGGGCTTCTGCATGGGAAGCAGAATGATGTCCTCGAAATAGTACTTCTATTTCCATGGCTCTTCAGGTTTCTCACTTGGTCCCTAGTTAGAGATACTCTGTTTTAAGGGAAATATATTACACTGGGGAAAAGGAAGTGGGCCAGGTATCCTCTGCTGTGCTGAATATTAACACAGCTGAGTCCACATAGAGCAAGGTTGGAGGAAGGAAGGGAAAGAGGTGGCAACCTCTCTGTTCCGCCCCCCCTTCCCCCAATCCTGGACTGCCTGGGGCCAAAATGACTCTGGAAGTATACTAAAGCAACCTAGAGACCACTGTACCAGGTAAGGATCCAAAGGGGCCCATAGGATCCAAGCTGCCTGTGCAGGAGCTAGCTACATAGAGCAGGGAAGTGGGTGATGTAGCATTATATACATGAAAGAATATGATCTATTTGACCTTAATTAAAAAATAAATATATACATGTGCATATATTATATTACACAGGAGTATTTTCCTAAATCATGTAAGTATGAGATTTTTGCATTCAGTTGGGGAGAATTAGTCAATATGGGACCTGTACATTGATTAGAACCTCAGAGTTACGAATACCAGAGTTCCAAATTGACCAGTCAACCACACACCTCATTTGGAGCTGGAAGTACGCAATCAGGCAGCAGCAGAGATTTAAAAAAAAAAAAAAAAGCAAGTATAGTACAAGGGCTTAGCCATGGGTGGGCATGGGTGAGTCATGGCCCATCCACTTAGCAACCAGGCCCACCCAAATCGAGGCCAGAGCTCCCTGAATCCAAAGGCTGGGACTCTCGACCCCAGATCAGGGTCCATCAGCCCGGCCGCATTCCCCTCCTGCCAGCACCATGCACTGCTGCCCCAGTGTTCAACCCCAGCACGTGCGGGTCCGGGTGGGGCTAGTGCCGGGGCCAGAGACTGGGGCAGCAGCGAACAGCGCCGGCAGGAGGGGAACGTTTTTGAACCCTGTTATAGTCTTGGCTTTCACAACATCCTCTGGCAAGGAGTTCCACAGGTTGACTGTGCGTTGTGTGAAAAAAACCTTCATTTTGTTTGTTTTAAACCTGCTGCCTATTAATTTCATTTGGTGACCCCTAGTTCTTGTGTTATGAGAAGGAGTAAATAACACTTCCTTATTTACTTTCTCCACACCAGTCATGATTTTATAGACATCTATCATATCCACCCTTAGTCGTCTCTTTTCCAAGCTGAAAAGTCCCAGTTTTATTAATCTCTCCTCATATGGCAGCCGTTCCATACCCCTAATCATTTTTGTTGCCCTTTTCTGAACCTTTTCCAAGTCCAATATATCTTTTTTGAGATAGGGCAACCACATCTGCACACAGTATTCAAGGAAAGCAAGATTATAGCATGCACCTCTGTTTGTAACCTCATTTAAAATGTAAAAGCATCAAAACTCCCACTAAAAGCTAAAACAGATCTTCACATTTTAAAATCTGGATGAGCAAAATACCAGGGCAGAATCCACATCTTATGAGTAATAGGGAGCAAACTTTGGTATATACACATTTAACTCAGACATGAAATGATAGCCTTGAAGATAATAAGGAGGCCTTATCCTGCCTTCCTTATGCAACCGAAACATTGACTTCAAGGACTGTAGTTCCCCCCTCCTATTTCATAATTAGAGATCATAATGAAAAAAGGAAGAGATTGTAGAGCTGTCATCTTCACTTTGAGCACTAACTCAAGTGAGTAGTGCCATTGACTACCATGGGACTACTTGCCTAAGCTCTTCCTGGGTTAAGTAAGGGTACCTCAATCTAATCCAAAACTAGCTGAGAAGAGCCAGGGGTGCCCTCAGTTCCTAGAAGTTTCACAGTCAGAGTTTTCTTTTTAAATTAAAACTCCTACAGTTGATGAAGGGCTATGTGAAAAGCTGTTATTCACATTAGTGAGCAGTTACTCACATGAGTTGTCCCATTGAAGTTAATAGGAATACCCCTGCGAGTAACTACAAACAGGTATGCGCAAGGTGTGTATAATCTGGCCCTATAAAAAAGTAAAATAAGGCCCCAGTCCTACAAATGCTAATGCATATCCTTGACATTATCAAGTAGTCTCGTTGAAGTCAATGGGACTATTCACAGTAGGAAAGTTAAGTATATACATAAGTGTTACAAGGATCAGGACCTAATACAGAGGTGGGCAAACTACAGCCCATGGGCCACATCCAGCCTGCGGGACTGTCCTGCCCGACCCCTGAGCTCCTGGCCCAGGAGGCTAGCCCCCGGCCTCTCCACTGCTGTTCCCCCTCCACCGCAGCCTCAGCTCATTCCGCCGCTGGTGCAATGTTCTGGGCTGTGAGCTCTTGCCGGCAGCACAGATGCAGATCTGCGGCCTGACCCGGTGCTCTGTGCTGCACGGTGGCGTGGCTGGCTCCAGCCGTGTGGCGCGGCTGCCTGTCCTGGTGCTCTGGGCGGTGTGGGTGTAGCACTGCCAGCCACTGGTGCTCTAGGCAGCGCGTAAGGGGGCAGGGAGCAGGTGGGGTTGGATAGAGGTGAGGGGAGTGCGGGGTGGTGGTCAGTTGGCAGGGGTGTGGATAGGGGTCGGGGCGGTCAGAGGGTGGGGAACAGGGGGGTTGAATGGGGACGGGGTCCTGGGGGGACAGTCAGGAAGGAGGTGGGGGGGTTGGATGGGACGGCAGGGGGCAGTTAGGGGCAGGGTTACTGGGGGCGGTCAGGGAGAAGGGGTGGTTGGATGGGGCAGGGGTCCTGGGGGGGCAGTCAGGAATGAGAGGAGGGGTTGGATGAGGCAGCGGGGGGCATTCAGGGGCGGGGGTTGGGGGCAGTCAGGGGACAGGGGTGTTGATAGGGCAGGGGGGCCATCAGCGGACAGGGAACAGGGCAGGTTAGATGGGGAAGGAGTCCCAGAGGGGGCCATCAGAGGGTGAGAAGTCGGGGGGCATTGGATAGGGGGCAGGGGCTGGGCCACGCCTGGCTGTTTGGGGAGGCACAGCCGCCCCTAACTGGCCCTGCACACAATTTCGGAAACCCGATGTGGCTCTTAGGCCAAAATGTTTGCCCACCCCGACCTAATATGTCCTGGCTTCAGAATATAGACTTTCTTCGCATCACAAGATCAGAGTTATATGTATTTTCATAGCTATGTCCAAACAGTTATGGGGATATGAACTATGGCCAAATCACTTGGGCTTTGGCTTGATTTTATTTTTCCCTGTTACGTTAAATGTATTGTGTTCATTCTGTTAAACACATGTTTTTGACGTGTTTTTGTGAGGGAAAACACCAGGATTTTTTTTTAAATAATAGAATTTGTTTAAAAATTACTCATAGCATTTATGCAAAGCAATTTCATTTCCTCTGGAGAGAGAGAGAATACAGGAAAATATGGTGTGGGGGAGGCTATAGCTTGAAGCCCTTAGCATATAAACAACACATGAGGGTAATGAAGGACTTGTTTAGAGCCCCTTTTATGTACAAAATGAGTCCCAACCTTTTCCAAAGCATTGATTGCTTTGCTTTGGCTTTGGGTGACACCTTGGGTCTGACTTTCAGCAGTACTGAGCACTCACCATTCCCATTGCCTTCCTTTGGAGTTGCAGGTGCTCAGCACTTCTGAGAATCTCCAGCAATAAGACTTTGAAAATTGGGTTGTTTTCTGAAAATTGGAGCACAACTCTCCTAGTTACCCAAAAGGCCCTGTGCAAATATTTATGCAGTGGAGTGAGGGGCACGCCTTGGACAGCTGGTTACAGGACATCAAAGAGGGAGATAGTGAACCTTGCCCTCCTGAGACTGCTTGAAGCCGGTACAAAATGGGTGTTACAAAAAGGAGGTGTCTAAGAATTGACTTTCACCCTAAAAAGCCTACAGACCAGCTGGGCCCCAGAGGGGTGACTAAGAGACCGAGCACTTTATTTTCCTTTCTTTCTTTACTTGATCCTCCCTCTCCTCTGGGAGGGGGAAAGAACCTGGTTTATTTGGAGAGACTCCGGTATACCTAGAGCTGGAGAAGCCCTCTGTGAGCCTGGTGGGGACTCAGAGAGCTCCTACCCATCACAAGTGGTGAAGAATGTGGGTCGTGTATACCTGACACAAGTGTGTAAGAAAAGAAAAACAGTCAAACAAAAAAGCCACAGAGGGAGATGGAGTTCAGTAGTTCTAAGCACAATGGAACCTGAGCAGAGGTGTAAATGGTGAGCTGAGATGCAGCATCAGCAAGTGGTTGCTACGTAGCACCAAGTCCAGGTGATGCAACAGCTGCTGAGGGAGCTGATGAGCCAAGAGCAGGAGCTCTACCAGGAAATGATACAAAAGATAGTGCCACCCTATGCTCCCCAGGACTCCCAGCACGACAAGCTTCCTCTGAAGTGCGTCCTTCACCAAAACTTGGGATGCTAACAAAGATGGGACTGGACAATGAGCCTAAGTTTTTTTTGAATTACCTTTGAGAGGGTAGCACTAGCACTGTGGTGGTCCTATGGGTTTGGATTTTGGGCTCCATACTTGATGGGTCTGGAACAGATGGCCTCCTGTAACTTGGACTTGGAGCAGGCTAGGGACTACAAACAAGTAAAGTCCACCATTTTGGACTGCTTGGACATTTCTGAGGAAACCCTCCACCAATGTTTCAGATCCAAAATCTATCTCACAGGAACCAGACCCTGGTTAGTAGGGCACCATTTGAAGGAACACTGCTGGAAGTGGATCCACATGAAAGAACGGTCTGTCCCAGGTGGCCAAGTTGATTGTGACTGAACGATTTAGAAGGATCTTACCACAAAAGACAGACAGTGGATACTACTGCACTGCCTGGGGACCTTGTCAGATGCATTGTGGTTAATCTAGAGCTTTCTAGAGGCTGAAGGGTCACTAGATTCAGGATTCCCCAGGGTCTCAATGCCATGCAGGGCAGATCTGAAAAGATGGATGACCTCAAACTGGCAACACTCATTCTGAGGGGTCCACCTCTGTGGTTGTCCTCCATGAGAATCAGACTAGGTGCTAGATTGTGATAAATGCAGGTGGGATAAGTGGGGCTGTCAGGCTTGGAAACAACACTGCCAGTGGGACAATCAGGCAGTGCAAGCAACCAAATTAGGACCTGCAAAACAGGGTCCGGACACTATTTAAGAACCAGGTTCATCCCCAGGTAGGAAAGTTGCCATCAGTGCCATCCTGGTGATTTGTTACTTCTGATGGAAGACAGGACATATGAAGAAAGAATGTTCTCTTAGGGACTGCAAGTACACAGAGGGCTGGACTGCAGAAACTCATGCCTGGAAAAGGGCTCCCCACGAATCAAGCTGGCCAGTGAGGGGCCAAAAGAAGAGAGTTCAAGGACCCTTTTGCCCTGGCTGTAGTCGGAGGGGGCCAAACCTCCTTAGTAGGAGACAAGGATGCTCCTAAAAGGTCAATTCACCTACAGTGCATAAATGGTTATATGAAAACATACCCCAGGCAACATTTGCCATTGACCATGGAGACACGTACCAAAGTGATAACTGTAGCTCTGGCTGAGAAATTGGCCTACGCCATAATCATAGGCCAGGACTGGCAAATTGTCTTTTTTGACAAGACAGTAACAAACAGGCCCACACAGTGAATGGGGTCCAGGTCCATTGTTGCAGAATGAACCCCAAAGCCTGGTTTTGGAAGACCCTGAGGAGAGAACATTATGAGCAACTTGGTCATCCTCCTCCACAGGAAAGGAAGAGAGACTCAACCTGGACCTGGAAGCTCTCCTGCAGGGTGGGAGTCTTGTGCAGCAACAGAGGAGTGACCCTTCATGGAGTAGTGCGTATGACCAATGGGCCTCTAAATGGGAAAGTAATGGAGCCTTGGCAAGTCAAGCAGTATCCACGCTTCATGCTTGCAGAAGGGAACCTCTGCTGAATTGAAAGAGATCCACAAACCAGGGCCGTAAAGACAACCGCTGGTGCAGTGCAAGTATCACCAGACAGTGTTGCAGCTCTCACGTGACAACCCATGGACTTTCCACGCCAACATCTCAGTTCTTGTGCCAAGTATAACGTGGCTATAACGGGTCCACCGAGAATTGTGTCTGCTTACTGCAAGCTGCATTTGGCACAGAGGAACAGCACAAAACCAGTATAAAGGATTTAGTCTCAACTATACCGGACATTGCAAACAAAAGTGAAGATGAGGGGTAAGCAGAGAAGAGGATATGAACAGTGGACATACAATACTTTTGGAGACCACTTGTTTGGGGGAGGATCTACATCTCAACGAGAGCACAGTTTGGGTAACTTCCCTTTTCTGGCTCACATGGAGTCCGTCCCCCGGTCAGGGTATACCAGAGTGTCTTCAAACAAACCAGGTACTTTCTCCCTCCCTGCGGACAGGGAGGATCAAGTAAAGAAAGAGAAAACAAGTGCTCAGTCTTTTGGGCAGCCACTTCAGTCACCCATTTGGGACCCAGCTTGTCTGTAGGCTTTTTAGTGTCCTGATCAGGGTTAGAGTCTCTCCTTAGATACCTCCCCTTTTTGTAAGACCAGTTCTGTTCCTGGCCCAGGCAGTCTTGTTCTTCGCTGGTCTACTTTTGTAACCAGCTGTTTGAGGCACAGCAGTCTTCCCCTTATTACCATCCCTTCTTGGGCCAGGCTTTCCCTTTTTTTTTTTTTTTTTAAAGCTTCCTCTCTACAGGCAGAGCAAGCCCTGCAGTTGTATCTGGTTAGTGCTGGCTAGGCCCAGGAGAGCTCATTAGTTTCCTCTTTAATAGGATGAGGGTATGGGGTGGGATCACCTGGCTCTCAGATTTCCTGGGGAAGGGGCAAAAACCGTGTAAGCTTGGTCCTTTCCTGCCTGGTTGTGCACCCTGAAGCTATAGGGCTGTAGCATGAGGTACCACCGCAAAATACATGGGTTTGAGTCTTTCATGGTATGAAACCAGAGTAGAGGAGCCTGATCCTTGATCAGGGAGAAGGTGCTTTCCAGCAGGTGACGCCAGAGAGAATCCACAGCCTACCTAACCACTAGTACCTCCTTTTCAATAATGAAGTTAGGCCTTCTCTAAGGAATAGCTTCCTGCTCAGGTGTAGAATCAGATGTTCTTGCCCCTGAAAGTCCTGTGACAGCCAGGTGCCAAGAACAAAGTCTGAGGAGTCTTTGTGTAGTATGAATTCCCAGAAAAAGTCGGGGCTGAAGAACATAGGTGCCCAGCTGTCCTGCTTTCAGGTCATTAAAAACTTCTTTGCAGTTCCCATCCCATCAGATCTTCTTTGAGTTAATACCTTTTATGAGGTCTGTAAAGATGTGTGTGTGTGTCGAGAGTGGGGGGTGGAGGTGGCGTGACTGAGGGAAAACCAGGGATAAACTTCCAGTAATACCCTGTCAGGCCTAGAAACTGCCTCACTTGCCTTTTCTTCTGGGGAATCAGGCATGCTGCTAGGGCTTGTACTCTATCAGTTACTGGTTTCAGTAGGTTGCCCCCACACAATATCCTAAACAGACTGCCTCTTTCATGGCTAGTCTACATTTCACAAGCTGTGGCTGGGAGGCCTGCATCTTGAAGTGCTCTTAAGTGCTGCAGGTGGTCTCCTGAAGTAGGGCTGTAAACAGTTTTATCTATGTATGCAGCAGCATACTGAGGATCTTATTCATAAGCTGCCTGGGAGTTGCCGCAGCTCCATGGAGTCCAAATGGCATGGTCTCACATTGGAAATGCTGAGCGGGGTTGAGAAAGCAGTTCTCTTGTAAGGATGGGAGTAAAGGGATTTTCCAGTAACCCTTTGTCAGATCAATAACCCTTTGTCAGATCAGGTACTTTGCCGGTCCAAGCTGCTCTAGTAACTCATCTACACTTGGCACTGAATAGGCACTGAATTTCAAGATGGCATTATTTTTCCTGAAATCAGTGCAAAACCAAACAGTCTGGTTTGGGAAGCATAACTATGGGCACCTCCATTTACTTCTGGAATCCTTATTTACCCCCCTTCCCATCTCCATCATTGCTCAGATTTCTTCTCAGACTGTGTCCCACATCCTCCCTGGTAGGGGCGAAGGGTTTTCCCTACCTGTTGGCCAAGGGGATTGCTTTGTGGTGTTGGGTTAACTGTGTTCTTTGTGGACAGGGGGGAAATACAGTAGCAAAGTCCTCAGTCAATTGGAGGAGTTGCTTTTTCTGTACAGGGGTAAGTCCCTGTGGGTACTTGGGTCCTAATTCAAGCACCATAGGGAAGGGAGCTCAGCAGGGCATCTCATGTCTGCCAAGGTTTAAGAAGATTCAGTGGTAAATTTTGGTTTCTTTCCTTCTGCCTAGCCTCTTATGTCATTGTCTACCAGCCCTACTTTCCTAGCAACTTCATATGGACTCTGCCACCGAGCCATTAACTTGACTCAGCCAAGGAATTCTCACCCAGGTAAAAGGTCCATAGTCATGCCCCATGATTATAGTTTTGCTCCCGAGTTAGGCCTTTATTAAGTTTCCTTTTGTGAACACCCCTATGTCCCTGAGTTGTTCCCTTAGTTGAAAGATATGCTGGGTCACACTTAAGACACCTACATCTTGTTCCTCCCAGGCTTTTTGCAGCAAGTCCAAAATTCCCCATGTTTGGCAGCCGTAAAGTAACTCAAAAGGAGGTAACCCCACAGAGGCCTGAAGGACATCCCCTATGGCAAACAGGAGCAGAAGGAGTAGCTGATCCCAGTGCTGGTGGTTGTAACTAAAAAAAAAAAAAAATTCCCTTCACAGTTTTATTAAATTGCTCCACGAGGCTGGCTGGCTGTGGGGCGTATGCCAAGGTTTTCAGGGACATTGACCTTCAGAAGTGTGCATAATTTGTGCATCACCTGGAGATGAAGTAAGTCTCTTGATCCAGTAGTATTTCTTTGGGAAATTTCACACATCAGAAGAGCTTCAGGAGCTCTGGTGCTACTGCTGTGGTTTTTGCTGAGTGATGTGGAAAAGTCTCCAGGTACATGGTTGCATAGTTGACAATTACTAATATATACTGGTATCCCTAAGTGGTCCTTTCCAGGGGCCCGATGATGTCTAACCCCATTCTTTCAAAGGGTGTCTCAATCCATGGCAGAGGGCTCGACGGGTCCTCGGGAGTCCCTTTGTCACCAGACAGCTGGCCTAGTGGGCAGGAGGAACAGTATTCTCTCATTTCTGGCTACATGCTCGGCCAATAGAATCAGGCTAGTACCCGTGACAGGGTCTTCTCTTCCCAGGTGTCCAGCCCCAGGTATTCAGGGGCTGACTGCTGGCCTGCTGGTCCCCAGTGTAAGTTAGAGCGGCCCTGAAACTGCTCTATATAGACTCCGCTGCTGAAACAATAACTTAGGATAAGGTCCAAATGAACCATGTTAGCAGCTAGGATTAGCTGGGACACTCCATCCTTCACCCTTGCTCTCTCCTTTCTGGCCATTCCCCACACCCATGTGCTAGAGGTAAAATTGAGTACAGCCACTAAACTGGCTCTGTTCTACCAAGGAAATCCTCTTGTGCTGCAATATTCCCTCGTGACATTATTCACCTTCTTTACAGCCATAAATTTCCCACTGTTGGAATGTATGCAGGTTGCCTCGACATCTGATACATTGGGGTTTATGTTTTGAATGGTTGATTTACATTTAGTCTCAATAGATTAGCTTTGATAGGACCAAAACTACACTGGTATCAAGAGTTTCACTGGTGTAACTTTTCTTAAGAAAACAAACAACAAAAAACCCAAACAGGGACTCATTAAAATAGGAAGACTTTTGCTAATCTGACTCTGTTAATAATAATGATTTTGCATCATATATCTAGATGCTGAATATGACTTGCATTAAATTTAGGCTATAATGTTTCAGAATTTGTTGGTGTGTGTGCTTTTGGGTTTTTTTTGCCATTTCAGTATCATGTTTTAATGTGCATGGCGATGATCTCCATGCAGCTTCTGTTCACAACATCATAATCCTTTACCATGAGAATTCTCAATGACAGCACATAGAGGATTTATTTAAATCTGCAACAGGAACTGAAAATATAACTAGCATAACAACCTCTGTAATGTAAAAATAAGTCAAAAGAACAAGAAGACTGGCCACTTGAAAAAATATGAATTACAGTGTAAAATAAACATCACCACCAAAGGGATTAGTGTATGTAAACAGACACTCCATGAGGCAATGCATTTGCGTGATTTTCACATTGTGTGGGATAAGGTACCAGATCAAAACATTGACACAATTTAACCACCAGAAAAGTGCAATAAATCATGTATAGTTGCAGCAGGCCTTATAGTCTGATTATGGACAATTTGTTTCATAAGAGTAAAATAAGGCTATAGGCCAGGGCCAGGGCATTGACTGGATATTATTGACACTGACCTTGCATTACTGACAGGGAGACAGAAAACTGGTTTTGAATATCTGTATATCTATATAAACCGTTTTATAATTTAAAATATTGACACTGGTTAAGCATGTTATGTTTCAAACATAGCAGTAGACTATTTACAAAGTTCTGTGCTGTGCCAGAGCAAGCAACCCAACACTGGAATCCCAGCTTGAAAAGAGTGGGTTTTTCTGCGCAGCTAATAGGCAGTGTGTGGTAGTAGAGGAATGTGTCACAGTAATGCAGAGAGCTGTAATGATGTCAACTTGTTATTTACTTTCCAAAGCTGAATGACTGAGCAAGGCGAAAGGAGAATCAATCAACCACGGTGTGACTCTACAGGCGGAAAAAACACAGCACTCTCACCAGTAAGAGGTTGGGGGAAGGGAAGCACATGTAACCAGGGCAATGTTGCATCATTTACTTGCATTGGTTTTTGTATTGCTCCCTTCTTTTCTCGATTGAAGTAATATCTCAGTATCATGCTGTACAAATCCAGAGAAAAATAAGAAGGGCATGTTCAAGGCAAAAGAACAACAACATTTTTGGGGGTGTTGAATTTCAACTGATATATAATAAAATCCATTCTGCTGATTCACAATTATGGAGACTGTGTAAGTCCATATTTAATGTGCTATAGAAACATTAGTTTTACATCACTCATGTTTTAACATAAGATATATAAGAATTTATTTTTGCTTATGTACTCTTTTGATTGTGAAACTCCCAGCTATTTTCAAATTTGAAAAACATCCATTGTCTTTTGATCAGATTGTTATGTTTCAAATTACTGAGAATTAGGCTCTTGCTGTCTGGCATATTATAGAGGAAAACACTTAAAAAAAAAAGGAATAGGTAGAAAAATAGAAGATGGTTCTGGAGTATTTTTCCAATTGGGTTAACACATTAATGGTTTGGTGTTCAATAACTATACATTATTACCCGATCTACTTCCTGGGAGGATTGTGGAAATGTAAATTAGATTTATTTTAAATTGACTTTTTCAAAACTGATTTTTGTGAATATTTTCAGATTTGAAATCCGAAGACACTCCCAGCAGTCTGAAACTTGCAAAATAATAATAGTGTTACACTAATACAGAATTTAATACAATTAATGTAAACTAGGTATCCCCAGACCTTCATGGGAATATAGTATATACTCATATCTATGTACACACTATCACAGACCAACTGTGTGTGTGTGTGTGTGTGTGTGTGCGGGGGGAGGGGGCGCCAGAGGAGTGTTCGTGCATCTTTGACATTTTTTATTGCTGAGTCCACAGGGTTAATATTTCGTTTTTCTAGTAGATGGGGTAGGGTTGATAAAAAAAAATCCCTGGGATTCAAAATAATGACAAAAATAAGCCTTAAGTGATTAAACAAGTTACCTTAGGTACTTGGAAGAAAAAACAAAGCATTTTTTGGGTAGGCGTGCTTTTGTTGTTTGAAGTTTTCTGGGGGAGTGGGCTGATTTTGGAGGAAGGGAGAAGTATTGAGAGGGTGTGTGTGTGTCTATCTTCCCCTAGTTCAGGTCAATGTGGCTGGTTGGTTCCCCCCCCCCCTCCAGGTCACTGACTATCTCTGTGTGTCTTTCTCTCAGTCCTCCTCCTGCTGCTGCTGCTTGTCTCTGGAAGCCTTAGACACACACTCACACCAAACACATTAACTCTGCTAATGAAGTAGTGAGCAGCAGCACCTCCTGACCGCCATTCCGCACCAAAAACTTTCCATTTTCCTCTTCCCACTCTCTGGGACTTCCTTTTGATTTTGCTGTGTGGAGGAGGAGGAGTGTGTGTGTGTGTGGTGGTGGGATTTACAGTCTCCTTTAACGCTTGCTGGGACCTAGGAAAAGAAGAGTTACACCATGTACTGCAAGTGAAAAAGTCTCTGTGTGTGTTTCTTGCAGAAGTTGAGGCTTTTCTCTGCTGCTTCCAGAAGTGAAAGCTGTGCCTTTAATACACGTTGAGTGAGGTGAGTTTGGAGGACTGATTATTCATCATTTGGACCTTTTTGTGTGCGTCTGTGACATGCAGTTTAGTGATTAAAACGGCTTGCCTTTGCCATATTTTTCAGTGCATGGAATCAATTTCCTCGTGTTCCCCTCTTTTTCTTATTTGTTTCTTTTGTATCTGATTCTGCTGGATTTATGACTGTTTCTTTTAGGATTTCCCACATTTTGCTGTGTGTGTTTCTCTTAAGTGTGTCACGATTGTGTGTGTTTTACCCTAAAGTCACTGGAAAAGGCTAAAAAGTCTTGCATCGTTGGAAGGTTTATTATGAATGTTAATTCTGCTGGAGTTTCTAAACCCTGGTTAAGGCAGAGAGTGGTAACACAATGTGGTGGCTTTAGAAGTGTTCCTCTGAATGAGGGAAAGGAGACTTGTTTGTTTGGAGGTTTGTTTTTTTGATTTGTGAGGGGAAGGGTTAGTGAGTTTGGAGGGGAGTTTTTGAAATGATAACTTAGCCTTAAGATACTCACATTTCCCCTTAGTATTTCACTAACAAAATAAAAGGTATTCACACTGTAGGGACTGTGGAGTTTGCACAACCCAGGGTGGGGGAGGGGAATCCCATTCATCTAGTGTTTGAATCAGCAAGCACAGGAGTTGATCACTCTCTGGTAAATCGAAGTTTAGCTCCAAGTAGGTAAACAAGTTAATTTTTGTTTATGATTTGTACTACTGTTATTAACTGAAAAGCAGCCCTTTAACAAAGTGATGGACAAGAGCTGGCGTTATGGGAAAAATATTCAGTGTGACTTGTCTTACAAGCAGAGTACTACTGCAGTGTTTGCAAGAAAATAAAATTGCAGACCTGTTGCATATATATTGAGGCAAAAATAATACGTGCTTGATCATTTATCATTAACACATTAGGACAACAGGACAGTTCGACTAAGTTAGTGTGCCCAGCATAGATACTTAGCAGCACAGGATAGTGGGCATGTTCCTCCCAACTATAATCCTTTTATGATTCTGTTCCCTATTTTGTGTTGCTGTTTTAATCTCAGCAGTTTATTTTGTTTTAAACGGGTGTGAGGTCAAGCAGTATTGCAGTATGTCATGCTAATGACCCTTGGCCTATTTAATTACATGTTCTTCAAATCTCAAATAGGCATATTGCACACACAACCACACCCTAAAAGTTGGACTTAAAGTAGATACAATTTTCTCACAAAGTCTGGCCTCTTCATGTTGTCTTAAAAGATCTTTCACCTTCCTGCCCAAGGATTTTGTATTAGTGGTATGTTTTCCCCCCCCCTTACATACAATTCACGTTTAAAGTAGGAGGCAGGGGGAGAAGCAATCTATTTTGTAGGACCACATGAAATGAAAAGAAAATGAGTTAGCATATTACACAAGAAGGCTTGTAATGTCACATCTTTCTTCCTTGACCCATTTATTAGTGAACCTTTAACTGAGACTGCTCACACAGCATATACAAGATTAACTGCAGTAAACCTTGCTTACCACATTATAGCACATGGTGGATTTAGGCCTCTTGGTTGGCCTAGAACTATATGGACAAAGTGTTACCAAACCTGGAGACATCTCTCAGTTTTCAAATTAAATAATTCCTTTTTCTGTGATATCAAACAGGATTGGAGCAAGAGCACCATTTCAGATTTCTTAATTTTTTTTTTTTTTTTGTAAATGACAGTTAATAATTGCAACATCACAAATACAGTCATATTCAAATAGGGAACCCTTCCCATGTAGTTCTGGCAGTGGGGGTGGGGTGGACTGAGAAATAGACTCTCACATATTAAAAATGTATTAAACCTTTCTTGGGCTACATGCAGTAATAGTAAAACTGGCAGAGCTACTGTATCTCAATGTAAGTGTTTCAGAGGGCTAAAGAACAAATGGGCCATTTTTAAGATTAAAAAGTCTTTTTTAGTACTAAAGAGGATAATAATTATACATACATATAAACATTGGCAGCTGCACAATAGTCCAAGTGCCCTTAGGAGAAGAAATCTCTGACAGTAAGTTGTCTTCTGTATCCATTTCCCCCTCCCCCAAGAAAGTTACTTATATATCCTACATTTATCATAATGATATTGGGACTTCATCTTCTTGCTCTTCCATTGCATGGATCATAAATCCCTCTGAAGCCTTTTATAAGGCTAGGTTTTTTATACTTTTAGTTTTGAGGATGGCGGAGAAGAACTTTTCTCTCTTTCAGAGCCCTGAGATGTCCTCTCTGCCAGTTTTTCCTGTTTTCCATTCTCTCACTTATTTATAAAGGAGTTTTTCCCCATCTCTGTAGTTACAGGGCCAGAACCAGACCTGTCCTTCAAAGGGTCATAATATGACCTGCCTCTTTGGAAGAGCCGTGGCTCCTTAGATTGCAGCAATTCTCAAAGGCCCACATCCTTGAAGTTGAAAAGGACTGAATGAGACATCCTTTGGAGTTAAATAATATTGTTTCTTAATGGTCCAGTTTGGTCAGTATTGAGGTATGCAGGAACACTCAGCAGTATTCTGAGCTCTGGCCATCTGGGGAGCGAGGCACCAGACGGGGAAAATTGACCCAGCAATTCTGTATGGTACTGCTTGGTCCTTGGGTCAGCGCACTTTTAACATTTTCTGTTATTTCCTACTGTTTTCAAATCGGGTGATAGAATTTACACTCTAGATGATTTTGCATGCATGTTTGTATGTTTGTTTGGCCCCAACTGAACACATACTAAGAGTTAGTTTCCACCTTGAAGAGTTTATAATCAAAATAGACAAGACAGATAAAGGGTGGATGGGGAAAACAGAGAGGGGTGAAGTCACTTACCCAAGGTCATAGAGGTCAGCGGCAGAGTCGGAAGAGAACCCAGCCGAAGCTCCTGACTCTCTGTGCAGTGCTCTATCCGTTGTAACCCATTATCTCTACATCTCTTTGTGGGTGTGATGTTAAACTGTGGCACTCTATGGTGGTTTTATGATAAGTAAGTCCATTCAGTCTGGGGAAGGAGTAGATTTCCCTGCATCTCTGCTGTGCATTTTGCCTGCCTTGAGTTTTCATTATTTTTTATTATTTTAATTTGTAGTACTATTTTAATACTGGCTGGTTATACTCCAGCCAACCTTGTAAAATCACAAAGAATTTGTAACTCTCATGAGCAGGCTCAGTTTTTTGTTTTTTTTTTTCATTACTTCCATCTTGCCTCATGATGAAAATTATTTTGTAAACTGCTTTTCAGGTGCTAAATTAAGCTCCCCTCCATCCCCCCACCTCTTGACTATTTTTAGTTAGAAGGAAATAGCTGACCTCTTTGCAGCAGGAACACAGAGCCCTTGGGTACCATTTATAGGTTTTTACCACATGGCCTACTTGGACAAGTTGGTTGAAATTAAACAAAAACACTGGAGCTACAGCCCTGCCTAGGAAGAACAGCCTGTTCTGAATATACATAATTTTAACTTGAGTAAATCTGAGAGAAATATCTGAAGGTGAAAATGTGGCTTTGGGGCATTCTTCTCCCCTTTGGTAGATGAGTCAGCATTGTAGGGTATTTGTGGCAATCTGAAAGTTAATATTGTGGGATTTCATTTAAAATTGATGTATGTAATTTATATTCAGTGTTAAGAATGCTAGGAGTCCCACTTGCACTGTACCTATGTGGAAGTAAAGAAGGATATCTGTTTTCATAGGAAAGGATAATATTTCCCTTCACCTTCTCTCATATCAAACAGAACGTACCCTAACAGAGATTTCAAAGTTATACCTATTAAAACATGGTAGTTACACAGCTGTGTGAAACCTGATTTTTCAAGCTGTTTGTCTTGGCTCTTATAGTTTCAGGTCTAAACTTATATGTTGGCTTGGAAGGATTAGATTTTTGTTGGTAAATATAGATTTCACTGTACACACACAGAGATGAAAAAATATTTCCACAGATGATGGTAGAAATTTACAGATAAGTTGTTTTTACTTTTCCTGAGAACTTATTAGAGTTTATACTTAACTTTGTATATTTTGACATCGTAATGTTGCCAATTCATGTTTAATGGCTATGAAACCTCATCTTTTTGAATCTCAATGACTACTGTCATTAAATAATTATTGTCTGACTCCCCTGTGATTTATGATAACTGTGAAAATTTAAATTGATAAACATCTAAAAATATTTAAAATAAACATTGATACTATCCATATACAAAATGATTAGGACTATAAAGTGATTAAAAAAATTAATCGCGCGATTGTTCGCACTGTTGAATAATAGTAGAATACCATTTATTGAAATATTTTTGGATGCTTTCTACATTTTCAAATATATTAATTTACAGAATACAAAGTGTACAGTGCTCACTTTGTAGCTATTTTGATTACAAATATTTGCACTGTAAAAAAGGAACAATAGAAATAGTATTCCAATGTACCTAATACACATAGTGTAGAGCAGGGGTGGGCAAACTTTTTGGCCAGAGGGCCACATCGGGGCTGCAAAATGGTATGCAGGGCTGGGTAGGGAAGGCTTTGCCTCCGCAAACAGCCTGGCCCCTGCCCCCTGATGGCCCCCCTCAGAACCATCCAAGCCCCCTGCTCCTTGTCCCCTGACTGCCCCCTCCCTGGATCCCCCCAGTCCCTAACCACCCCCCCGGGTCCCCACCCCCTATCCAACCCCTACTGCTCCCTGTCTCCTGACCGCCCTCACCCCCCCCCCCGAACCTCCATCCCATCCAACCACCCCCTGTCCCCTGACTGCCCCCTGGGACCTCCTGCCGCTGATCCAACCCCCCTTTCCCCCGCCCCCTTACCATGCCACTCAGATTGGCAGGGCAGGCTCACTGGAAAGCCTAGGAGGTGGGTGGGCGCAAGCTGCTCTGCCCGTGCAGCGGCGTGGCTGCGAGGGAAGTGGGACAGTGGAGGAGGGGCCGGAGAGGAGCCTCCCAGGCCGGGAGCTCAGGGGCTGGGCAGGGCGGTCCTGCAGGCCATAGTTTGCCCACCTCTGGTGTAGTGCAATCTCCTTATAATGAAAGTTGAACTTACAAATGTAGAATTATGTACAAAAAATAACTGCATTCAAAATAAAACCATGTAAAACTTTAGAACCTGCAAGTCCACTCAGTCCTATTTCAGACAGTCGCTCAGACAAACAAGTTTGGTTACAATTTGCAGGAGATAATGCTGCCCATGTCTTGTTTACAGTGTCACCTGAAAGTGAGAACATGCATTCGCATGACACTATTGTAGCTGGTATCGCAAGACATTTATGTACTAGTTCTGAAAGCATTCTCCACACCTCATCCCGCTCAGATTTTGGAAGGCACTTTAGATTCTTAAACTGTGGGTCTAGTGCTGTAGCTATCTTTAGAAATCTTACATTGGTACTTTCTTTGCGTTTTGTCAAATCTGCTGTGAAAGTGTTCTTAAAACGAACATGTGCTGGGTCATCATCCGAGACAGCTATAACATGAAATATATGGCAGAATGCAAGTAAAACAGAATAGGAGACATACAATTCTCCCCCAAGGAGTTCAGTCACAAATTTAATTGATGTATTTATTTTTTTAATGAGCATCATCAGCATGGAAGCCTGTCCTCTGGAATGGTGGCCAAAGCATGAAGGGGCATATGAACATTTAGCATACCTGGCACATAAATACCTTGCAACGCTGGCTACAAAAGTGCCATGTGAATGCCTGTTCTCACTTTCAGGTGACACTGCTCACTGCTTCTGATTTACAATATCTCCCATAAATGTAAACAACTTGTTTGTGTTAGCAATTGGCTGAACAAGAAGTAGGACTGAGTGGACTTGTAGGCTTTAAAGCAGGGATTGGCAACCTTTGGCACGCAGCCCATCAGGGAAATCCGCTGGTGGGCCATGATGGTTTGTTTACTTGCAGCGTCAGCAGGTTTGGCCCATCGCAGCTCCCACTGGCCGCGTTTTGCCGTTCCAGGACAATGGGGGCTGCGGGAAGCAGTGTGGGCCGAAGGATGTGCTGGCCACTGCTTGAGTGCAGTTATGTAACAAAAAAAAAAAAATCTACATTTGTAAGTTACACTTTCATGAAAAGAGATTGCACTACAGTACTTGTATGAGGTGAATTGAAAAATACTATTTCTTTTATCATTTTTACAGTGCAAATATTTGTAATAAAAATAATAATAGAAAGTGAGCACTGTACACTTTGTATTCTGTGTTGTAATAGAAATCAATATATTTGAAAATGTAGAAAAAAATCCAAAATATTAAAAAACAATTTCAATTGGTATTCTATTGTTTAACAGTGCAATTAATCACGATTAATTTTTCTAATCGCAGTTAATTTATTTTAGTTAATCGCGTGAGTTAACTGTGATTAATCGACAGCCCTAAAAATTATACACATAAAATCTAATTATGCCATGCCTACATATATGTAAGACAGCCCAGAGATCATTTTGTCCTTCATATTACTTTTCACTCATGTATCTGCTTTGACCTTGGTTTCAGCGATGTCATGGCCTTAATAAATATTGCATTGCATTAGTATTTGGTGATGCCTCTATTTGCTGAAGATAGAGGAATATATGGCTGTGGGTACCTTACTTTCACCCTCCCCCCCCCCCCTTCCCTTGTTTAGATTAATTATGTTGCCAAAATAACACAGGCTGGGTAAGAGATTTGGTTTTAGGAGCATGATAGACTCAGATGATCTTTATTTTCTGTTGACTTCGCACAGGTCTCAATAGAAGGGTGCATCACAATGTCAGTATTGCAAGTAGAGCAGGTTAAGTAATATGGTTAAACAATCAATATGTCTGGTTTGTCCTATTTAAATTGAGACTGGGATGTAAGTATTTAGAATTTCTTAATAATGGCTAAGTAGTGTGCAGTTTTTAGGATATAACGCCATCTTATTTCAAAGAAGTATGGCATTCACATAATTTAAAGTGTGTCTATCTAGTAAAGTATGCTATAATGGAAGAGGAATAGTTATTCTGAATGCCTTTTGAAGGTGCATTGCATAAATATATATTCACTTGGGTGTTGACGCTAACTACAGTAATTTATTATCAAAAAGTACAAGGTGCACTAGATTTGTTAATTGATAAGACCAATGGCCTGCTTATGAATAGATTAGTAGTACTAATAGTGTACAATAAGTAGATGTGTACTTGTCAAAATCATTAAGTCTCATCAGGTTATGAGTTTTACGATGTTAATGTGTGGTTATCTTTTTCATCTTCCATCGGAGGGTAGAATGATGTGGTTTGTTTGTTTGCTTGTTTGTTTGTTTTTAAGCAGCATTCTTTACTAATAACCAGAGTAGTATTAGTCGAAATTAGATTTCATTTTCTGACCTACATTTCATTCTCCGTCTCCTGCTTTTAGTTGTAATGTACCTTGTCTTCACATCCTACAAGGCTTCAAATATGTTTTGTAACATGTGATTTTACACACAGAAATTTCTTCTGTTGGAAAATATGGTAACATTGAACTTTGAGTTCTGTCTTTTTAGTGAAGCACAACTTCCCACACTGGCAGATACATTAATTCAATGAAGCTGCAAAGTCATTTCAAGCAGTTAAATGACATTTAGAAAATACCATTTAAAGTTTTCTTTAAGAAAACAAACAGGAAGAGGGTTTGCGTTTCGTGGGAGATTCTCTTTGTCATACTGCAGAATAACACATTTTCTTATGCTCCTTTTTGGAACTCAGCATACTACGCTGGACACTTAACTTTGGCTTCTGCTGTATTTTGCAACACAGCATTATCAGCTATTCATTAATCCTAGACCAGAGAAGAGGCACTCTGGAGAGTAGTCTGTGTAGTTTAATAGTAAAAGCCAACCATTTACAACTTAATACTTCAAAAATGAATAATCATGAGGTATGATAGCACTGATGAAAGGACACTATCATATTATCATGATTAGCACATGTGCAATTTTTATTACATAAGGTTTATGCTTGAAAAAGTGCACTGAGTTTATACAGATTTCAACACATTCCAGTCACCTACAGCAGAATGATTCAAACAGTCCTGCCAAAAGTACTAACCTTTATAGTGTACAGTGAAATGTACACACACAGGTTTATTTCTTTCTTTTTGTAACATGAAGTAAAAATATAGACTCAGTGGAAGCCAGTATGAATTAAAGATTTGATTAAAAACAAATTTCAGCAGTTATAAGTTGGTTTACAGGCATACACCAGTTGGTTTCAATCCAATTCTAGTGGACAGAGCATGTGCACAGTTGGTTTCAATCCAGTTCTAGTGGACAGAGCCCCCCATCATGATTAACACTCTTGCTGGCAGTCTCAGTAGAGGCCAAGATCTGAATAGGTACAGAAGCTGAATTATCCTCTCACCTGGTTGGTTCTCCTTCATAACTACAGATGAAAATCACTGACCAAGGGTAGGGTAGAGAAGCCTAGCTCAGATGGTGCCTATGCTGTACCCATGTTGTAAAGATTACTTTCCAAGGATATCTGTCTGGTACCTTTGACAATAACAAACATCACTTAACCCCTTCTGCCCCTGCCCATGTGCACACATGAAATAGATCATAGAATATCAGGGTTGGAAGGGCCTTCAGGAGGTCATCTAGTCCAATCCCCTGCTCAAAGCAGGACCAATCCCCAATTTTTGCCCCATATCCCTAAATGGCCCTCTTAAGGATTGAACTCACAACCCTGGGTTTAGCAGGCCAATGCTCAAACCACTGAGCTATCCCTGGCCCATAGACCAATAAGAAAGCCGTTTGTTGATTAAACTGCTCGAAACATGGGCCTATTCAATCACACCAAATTCTTTGTGATTTTCACAACTGGTTCACTTTATATGCTTCCAAGTTTTTGAGCTGGTGGCTTGTCTTTGACTTTTTCTTTTTCTTTTAGATGAAGGTGTTTTTTTAAAACTTCTCTTTTTGTTTTTACCAGGCACCACAACACAGCTGCATTTTTGTGTGTGTTGAATTTCTAATGAGATAATAATTTAAAAAAAAAAAAAGAAAGTGTTCCAAATAATCTTTGCAAGACAGTAGTTAGGGCACTCACTTTCACAATTTGATAATTTACAGTGGACTTTAAATGACTTAATCTGCCTCACAGAAGTGCTAGGAAGATTAGTTAATGTTTATAAAGGGTTTTTAAGATTGGAAACAAAAAATGTTAATTGTTACTGCCAGTTTATTAAAAATGTAACATTTTATATGCAAACACACTCTACATCCTCCCCTGCCAAGTTGTAAACTATTTTAGAAAGATGGCAAAAATAAATAAAACCATTTCTATCTCCTTTATGGGGTTTTTAATAGCTCCTGTTGCTTTATTTTGTTGAACTCCATCAAGATGACATCTTAATGCTTTCCTTGGCTAAGAGACCGCCTTCCTTCCCTCTGCTAGGACATTGGTGCGAAACAGCTACTGGCTCTCTATCATGACCCAATGGAGGTCGAAGTTTAGCAGGCTTCTTCTCTGCTCCGCAGTCTTTTTTTTTTTTCCTGCCACTTCCCCAAGGTGTGACTGATACCAAATGAAAGAGAACCCAATACATAAAGTGTGAATTTGTGTTCCAATCCTGCAAACCCTCATCAACCAGGTAGTTCTGACGTATGCAAGTGATCCCATTGTAGCGATTGCCCCAGGCCTGCAAAAATTTGTGGGTATTTTTCATTCTGTAGATGTGAATGGTTCCATTGGTTTCATGCATAGAAATCTTGACAGGTTCAAGGTCCATGTGACCAAGGGTTTGTGGTACAGATTCTCGGTTGATTATGTGAACACTTTTTTCTATTTATTTATTAACTAGCTAAAGACTCCTGATTTCTTGCTTTAATTCTATAAACCCTCTGTTCTTAATGTTTCATTTCAGTTTTCAGCTATTGCTTGAAAAACTCATCTCCTCTAGATATGTATATATCACAACCTCTTCTGGTCTCAGGTGGTAGGCTTCACTGGAAATGTGTGATTACATATACATCTTAATGATTTTCCTTTCTTACTTTGTAAATGAAAAGAAAAACTAAAAATAGAAATCTTAGCCAAGTCTCCATTTTTTGTACATATGTCCTTTTCCCACATAGATGTTCTTGCAGGTGTATTTACATACTGTGTATTATGGAGCCATGGTTAAGTAACTAAACAATAATTAAGACTGTAGAAGTGTTTATGCCAACCCTACTGTCTGTTCTTCCCTTGTATCTAACAAAAACAGTTTCTTTTGTCCTGAAAATTCATGTCCTTTATCATGAGCTGGAGAAGACTTTTATTTTGACTGTTAGCGGTTAATCAGGCAAGCTGTTTTCTGAGTTATGGGACATAGAAAAGTAGGTGTTTTTGCTCCCCCTTGCATAAGCTCCCTTTCATGAAGGGAGCAGGAGGTTCATATATAATCTCCATTCACTGTTTTGCAGGCTGTTCTTATTTATTTGAGTGCCAACAATGTACTTTGAGATTTGTACAGTAGACAACACAAGATCTGTGCCCCCCGTATTTAAAGTTTATACAAACAGCAAGTTTGCCATGACTGACCTTGTACAGGCTTAATATTTCACAGTAAATGTCCATTGAGAACATTCAGGGATAAAAATCTTCCTTAAGAGAATTGAAGTTTATTTAAAAAAAAAACCAAATTAGAATGCAAAAGTTACTAAAACTATTTTTACCTAAGATCAGACCATCCACCTTAATTCTTCTGCCACTAACTCATGTCCAACCAACACCAATACGCTGAGAAAGAAACCCTAATAGCCACTCAGAATACATCACTACTCTTGCAGTCACTGTCAAGATCCTACCATCATTATCCTCCTGCAGTTTACATGCTGTATGATCTACACACTGTTCTGCGAACCATGACCTAATATAGAAGTAGCTGCACTCTTCTAGTGGACCGTCTGGTGCCAGCCATATTGTTTAGGGTTATGAATATTATATGCTATACCTAGGCCACATATCAACCATCCCATTTGCATGCAGTAATATATAAATCCTGCACATCTTGCTTCTATAGGAAGGACATTGCTGGCACATGATGGCATATATCACATCGGTAGATGTGCAGGTGAACGAGCCTCTGATAGTGTGGCTGATGTGATTAGGCCCTATGATGGTGTCCCCTGAAAAGATATGTGGACACAGTTGGCAATGGGCTTTGTTGCAAGGTTAGGTTCCTGGGTTAGTGGTTCTGTTGTGTGGTTGCTGGTGAGTATTTGCTTCAGGTTGGGGGGCTGTCTGTAAGCAAGGACTGGCCTGTCTCCCAAGATCTGTGAGAGTGATGGGTCGTCCTTCTGGATAGGTTGTAGATCCTTGATGATGAGTTGGAGAGGTTTTAGTTGGGGGCTGAAGGTGATGGCTAGTGGCGTTCTGTTATTTTCTTTGTTGGGCCTGTCCTGTAGTAGGTGACTTCTGGGTACTCTTCTGGCTCTGTCAATCTGTTTCTTCACTTCAGCAGGTGGGTATTGTAGTTGTAAAAATGCTTGATAGAGATCTTGTAGGTGTTTGTCTCTGTCTGAGGGGTTGGAGCAAATGCGGTTGTATTGTAGAGCTTGGCTGTAACAATGGCAATGTAACAGACTGACAGAGCCAGAAGAGTACCCAGAAATCACCTACTACAGGACAGGCCCAACGAAGAAAATAACAGAACGCCACTAGCCATCACCATCATAGGGCCTAATCACATCAGCCACGCTATCAGAGGCTCGTTCACCTGCACATCTACCAATGTGATATATGCCATCATGTGCCAGCAATGCCCCTCTGCCATGTACATTGGTCAAACTGGACAGTCTCTACGTAAAAGAATAAATGGACACAAATCAGACGTCAATAATTATAACATTCAAAA
This sequence comes from Eretmochelys imbricata, assembly GCF_965152235.1. Lineage (NCBI taxonomy): Eukaryota > Metazoa > Chordata > Testudines > Cheloniidae > Eretmochelys > Eretmochelys imbricata. The sequence goes on from NC_135572.1 coordinate 133,286,992, forward strand.
ACCAGTCGGAGAACACTTCAATCTCTCTGGTCACTCGATTACAGATCAAAAAGTGGCAATTCTTCAACAAAAAAGCTTCAAAAACAGACTCCAATGAGAGACTGCTGAACTGGAATTAATTTGCAAACTGGATACAATTAACTTAGGCTTGAATAAAGACTGGGAGTGGATGGGTCATTACACAAAGTAAAACTATTTCCCCATGTTTATTCCCCACCCCCACCCCCCACTGTTCCTCAGACTTTCTTGTCAACTGCTGGAAATTGCCCACCTTGATTATCACTACAAAAGGTTCCCCCCCCCGCCCCTCCCCGCTCTCCTGCTGGTAATAGCTCACCTTATGTGATTACTCTGGTTACAGTGTGTATGGTAACACCCATTGTTTCATGTTCTGTATGTATATAAATCTCCCCACTGTATTTTCCGCTGAATGCATCCGATGAAGTGAGCTGTAGCTCACGAAAGCTTATGCTCAAATAAATTTGTTAGTCTCTAAGGTGCCACAAGTCCTCCTTTTCTTTTTTTAGAAAATAATGTAGAGATGATCATTTGGAATCCTTTATCCTGTGCTATCAGGAGGACAGTCACTTCACCAACCTACTCAAGTGGTCCTCTTTTGCCTCTATACCAGCTCTAATATCAGTTTAGGCTCAAGCCTTCTAAATTGGAGGGAGTCCAGAGGACAGCAAAAAACATGATCAAAGGTTTAGAAAATCTGACCTATGAGGAAAGGTTAAAAAAACTGGACATGTTGAGTCTTGAGAAAAGACAACTGAGGGGGGACCTGATAACAGTCTTCAAGTACGTTAAGTGCTTGTTATATCAAGAATGGTGATCAGTTGTTCCCCATGCCCACTGAAGGCAGGATAAGAAATAGTTGGCTTAATCTGCAGCAAGAGAGATTTAGGTTGGATATTACGAAAAATGTTCTAATTATAAGGGTAACTGTGTATTGCAATATGTTACCAAGAGAAGTTTGTGGTACCCCTGTCATTGGAGGTTTTTAGCACCAGGTTAGAAAAACACCTCTCAGGGATAGTCTAGGTATCTGCTTCTGCAAGGGTGGATTCCGGGGAAGTGAGGGTTGGGATGGGGAGAGGAGGAGGAATGGACTAGATGACCTCTCCAGGTCCCTTCCAATCCTACATTTCTATAATTCAGTGCTGTAGCCATCTCATTTCCATAACCCCATGGGCCTGCATCTTGAAATTTTTAGGGGTTGGTATTTTTAGTTTCTAAAGTCCCTGTTCTTCCCCTGCATGGTAAGTGTTACCCATATCCCCTGGGTAACTCCCATTAACATTAAATAGTGTATGTGCTACGTATGTGAGAAACAGGCCCCTGGTGTTTACGCATTCCAATCAGCAATGGTCCTGGTCTCTTTGAGGCCCCAAATATTTTCCTTTTGACTATCAATCTTGTAGATTTGGGGCATTTGGGCACCACTCCAGTACAAATAAATAATAATCTGTTAATCACTTAGACTGAAATGTAATAAACCATATCTTTTTCTGCGTGTACACATGACAAAAAGGTTAAATTCACATGGAAAATAGACTAGCATAGAGTTATTAGCAATGCTCTAACTAGGATACCTTCTTCAGGAATTGCCTATAAAAGGAGATAGCCACATTTGAGTCTTTTCTTCATATCAGATTATTCCTGAAAGAAAGCCACGTGGCCAAAATATTGTTGCAAATTAGATTTTCTCTTTTCAGCATGATAACCATTTAGTTCAAACCGCTGATGCCAAACTGTTCTTGATGTATGTGTACATGTGTACTTTTTGGGGGTGTGTTTTTAATCCATTATGCAGTCTTTTCATCAGATTAATATATTTTCAAGCACTTGGAATTCAGAATTCTGATGTCCTATGTAGAATCAAATGTATAAAGCCGTAGTGGCCTATTTATTTTATTCTGCAGCCTGGGAGGAATTTTCTGCATGCAGCACTAAGAGTGTGAATGCTTTCAGGGTCTGTATAATGTATTGAATGGAGCTTCTGTATATTATTTATTATAAACATTTTATACATACCTGTTTCCTTGTCTGATGTCACTTATTCAGATCTTTTAAAGCTATGGGCTATGTATACTATTATTGGTGTTAAACTTTTTCAATGAAATAGTAATGCCACTTTGTTGCTTCAGCAACATGTTCTGTCCCCCTGAAAGGCCATATCTCAATTTGCTAGTATTTCTGCTTTCTAGAAGGAATTTGTTGTCCTCCAGAAATATTAACATAAAATTATGCACAAGAATTTAGACCATCCCATTGGGTTCACAGCTGTTCCCTTA